>NC_092335.1:693805625-694140937 GCF_046630445.1 Rutidosis leptorrhynchoides
TTGTTCAACTCTCGGTAGTCGATACACAACCTGAATGTACCATCTTTCTTCTTGACAAACAAAACAGGAGCTCCCCACGGTGATGTACTTGGTCGAATGAAACCACGCTCTAAAAGTTCTTGTAATTGGCTTTGCAGTTCTTTCATCTCGCTGGGTGCGAGTCTGTAAGGAGCACGAGCTATTGGTGCAGCTCCTGGTACAAGATCTATTTGAAATTCAACGGATCGATGTGGGGGTAATCCCGGTAATTCTTTCGGAAATACATCGGGAAATTCTTTTGCAATGGGAACATCATTGATGCTCTTTTCTTCAGTTTGTACTTTCTCGACGTGTGCTAGAACAGCATAGCAACCTTTTCTTATTAGTTTTTGTGCCTTCAAATTACTAATAAGATGTAGCTTCGTGTTGCCCTTTTCTCCGTACACCATTAAGGGTTTTCCTTTTTCTCGTATAATGCGAATTGCATTTTTGTAACAAACGATCTCCGCTTTCACTTCTTTCAACCAGTCCATACCGATTATCACATCAAAACTCCCTAACTCTACTGGTATCAAATCAATCTTAAATGTTTCGCTAACCAGTTTAATTTCTCGATTCCGACATATATTATCTGCTGAAATTAATTTACCATTTGCTAATTCGAGTAAAAATTTACTATCCAAAGGCGTCAATGGACAACTTAATTTAGCACAAAAATCTCTACTCATATAGCTTCTATCCGCACCCGAATCAAATAAAACGTAAGCAGATTTATTGTCAATAAGAAACGTACCCGTAACAAGCTCCGGGTCTTCCTGTGCCTCTACCGCATTAATATTGAAAACTCTTCCACGGCCTTGTCCATTCGTGTTCTCCTGGTTCGGGCAATTTCTAATAATGTGGCCTGGTTTTCCACATTTATAACAAACTACATTGGCATAACTTGCTCCGACACTACTTGCTCCGCCATTACTCGTTCCGACACCATTTGTTCCTTTCGTTCTATTAACCCCTGGTCCGTAGACCTCACACTTCGCCGCGCTATGACCATTTCTTTTACACTTGTTGCAAAATTTGGTGCAGAACCCCGAGTGATTCTTTTCACACCTTTGGCATAGTTGCTTCTGATTGTTGTTGTTGTTGCGGTTATTATTGTTGTTGGGATGATTGTTGTAGTTGCTGTTGTTGTTGTTGTTGTTGTTGTTGGGCCGTTTGTTGTAGTTGCGATTGATGTTGCGATTGTTGGGATAATTGTTGCGATTATTGTTGTAATTGCTGTTGTTGTTGTATTGGTGATTCTTATCACCGTTTTCCTCCCACTTTCTTTTGACTTGCTTCACATTGGCCTCTTCAGCAGTCTGTTCTTTAATTCTTTCTTCAATCTGGTTCACTAGTTTGTGAGCCATTCTACATGCCTGTTGTATGGAGGCGGGCTCGTGTGAACTTATATCTTCTTGGATTCTTTCCGGTAATCCTTTCACAAACGCGTCGATCTTCTCTTCCTCATCTTCGAATGCTCCCGGACACAATAGGCACAATTCTGTGAATCGTCTTTCGTACGTGGTAATATCAAATCCTTGGGTTCGTAACCCTCTAAGTTCTGTCTTGAGCTTATTGACCTCGGTTCTGGGACGGTACTTCTCGTTCATCAAGTGCTTGAATGCTGACCACGGTAGTGCGTACGCATCATCTTGTCCCACTTGCTCTAGATAGGTATTCCACCATGTTAACGCAGAACCTGTGAAGGTATGCGTAGCGTACTTCACTTTGTCCTCTTCAGTACACTTACTTATGGCAAACACCGATTCAACCTTCTCGGTCCACCGTTTCAATCCGATCGGTCCTTCGGTTCCATCAAATTCCAAAGGTTTGCAGGCAGTGAATTCTTTGTAGGTGCATCCTACACGATTTCCTGTACTGCTAGATCCAAGGTTATTGTTGGTATGTAGCGCAGCCTGTACTGCGGCTATGTTTGAAGCTAGAAAAGTACGGAATTCCTCTTCATTCATATTCACGGTGTGTCGAGTAGTCGGTGCCATTTCCTTCAAAATAGTTAAATGGAACAAGTTAATCATACAGAATATTAAGAGTAGTTAATAGTATTTCGTAGCATAATATGAACTCATTTATAAAAGCTTTTTCTTCATATTAGCGTTTTATAAGTTTAAATTCGGGTAGTACCTACCCGTTAAGTTCATACTTAGTAGCTAATATACAATTCAACTACTACAATTCTATATGAAAAACTGATTATAATAATATTTCGCGTTCAAACTTTTATACAATATTTTACAAACTTACAATACCGCTTATTTTACATAAAGCATGAAATATAGCACACAATAACTTTGATACAAGATAGTTGTGAAGACAATTCTAGCTAGTACACAAGTCGTTCAGCAAAGGCAATAAAGACACGTAATTCATACGTCCAGAAACAAGTCATGCATTCTGGTTTTACTAGGACTACTTCCCATCCTTGGTCTTGTGCAACATAACCGTTATGGCCGTTGATAAGACAGCGTGTTGTAACGTCATCAAAGGGATGAGGGTTACGTAATGTCCAACAGTCCCGTAATAATCTAAAAACCTCATTTCTTACCCCAATTACCGACTCCGTCACTTGTGGAAACGTTTTGTTTAATAGTTGTAGCCCGATGTTCTTGTTCTCACTTTGGTGAGAAGCGAACATTACTAATCCGTAAGCATAACATGCTTCTTTATGTTGCATGTTAGCCGCTTTTTCTAAATCACGAAGTCCAATATTCGGATATATTGAGTCAAAATAATTTCTTAACCCGTTGCGTAAAATAGCATTTGGGTTCCCCGCAATATATGCGTCAAAGTAAACACATCGTAACTTATGGGTTTCCCAATGTGATATCCCCCATCTTTCAAACGAAAGTCTCTTATAAACCAAGACATTCTTGGAACGTTCTTCGAATGTCTTACAAACTGATCTCGCCTTAAATAGTTGTGCCGAAGAATTCTGGCCGACTCTAGACAAGATTTCATCAATCATGTCTCCGGGTAGGTCTCTTAAAATATTGGGTTGTCTATCCATTTTGTGTTTTTAAACTGTAAAATAGACAAGAGTTAGATTCATAAAAAAAAATACTTATTAATACAAGCAATTTTTACATATATCATAAAGCATAAGAACACTATATTCCATATATTACACCACACGAATACAACTATCTTATTCCGACTCGCTCGTTTCTTCTTCTTCGGTTTTGGTTCGTTTTGCCAAGTTTCTAGGGATATATGATGTTCCCCTAATACGAGCCGTCGTTGTCCACATTGGTTTAGAAAAACCTGGTGGTTTAGAGGTTCCCGGGTCATTGTTACAACTTAAGGACTTCGGGGGTTGACGATACATATAAAGTTCATCGGGGTTGGAATTAGATTTCTCTATTTTTATGCCCTTTCCCTTATT
This sequence comes from Rutidosis leptorrhynchoides, assembly GCF_046630445.1. Lineage (NCBI taxonomy): Eukaryota > Viridiplantae > Streptophyta > Magnoliopsida > Asterales > Asteraceae > Rutidosis > Rutidosis leptorrhynchoides. The sequence goes on from NC_092335.1 coordinate 693,809,044, forward strand.
ATTTTCTTTTGCCTTTTTAAATTCAGTTGGGGTAATTTCTATAACATCATCGGAATTCTCGTCGGAATCCGATTCATCGGAGAATTGGTAATCCTCCCAATATTTTGCTTCCTTGGCGGAAACACCATTGACCATAATTAACTTTGGTCGGTTGGTTGAGGATTTTCTTTTACTTAACCGTTTTATTATTTCCCCCACCGGTTCTATTTCTTCATCCGGTTCCGATTCTTCTTCCGGTTCCGATTCTTCTTCCGGTTCCGACTCTTCTTCCGGTTCCTCTTCGGGAACTTGTGAATCAGTCCACAAATCATTCCAATTTACATTTGACTCTTCATTATTATTAGGTGAGTCAATGGGACTTGTTCTAGAGGTAGACATCTATCACATAATATCAAACACGTTAAGAGATTAATATATCACATAATATTCATATGTTAAAAATATATAGTTTCCAACAAAAATGTTAAGCAATCATTTTTAAAGATAACACGGTCGAAGTCCAGACTCACTAATGCATCCTAACAAACTCGATAAGACACACTAATGCAAATTTTCTGGTTCTCTAAGACCAACGCTCGGATACCAACTGAAATGTCCCGTTCTTATTGATTAAAAACGTTCCATATTAATTGATTTCGTTGCGAGGTTTTGACCTCTATATGAGACGTTTTTCAAAGACTGCATTCATTTTTAAACAAACCATAACCTTTATTTCATCAATAAAGGTTTAAAAAGCTTTACGTAGATTATCAAATAATGATAATCTAAAATATTCTGTTTACACACGACCATTACATAATGGTTTACAATACAAATATGTTACAACAAAATAAGTTTCTTGAATGCAGTTTTTACACAATATCATACAAGCATGGACTCCAAATCTTGTCCTTATTTAAGTATGCGACAGCGGAAGCTCTTAATAATCACCTGAGAATAAACATGCTTAAAACGTCAACAAAAATGTTGGTGAGTTATAGGTTTAACCTATATATATCAAATCGTAACAATAGACCACAAGATTTCATATTTCAATACACATCCCATACATAGAGATAAAAATCATTCATATGGTGAACACCTGGTAACCGACAATAACAAGATGCATATATAAGAATATCCCCATCATTCCGGGACACCCTTCGGATATGATATAAATTTCGAAGTACTAAAGCATCCGGTACTTTGGATGGGGTTTGTTAGGCCCAATAGATCTATCTTTAGGATTCGCGTCAATTAGGGTGTCTGTTCCCTAATTCTTAGATTACCAGACTTAATAAAAAGGGGCATATTCGATTTCGATAATTCAACCATAGAATGTAGTTTCACGTACTTGTGTCTATTTTGTAAATCATTTATAAAACCTGCATGTATTCTCATCCCAAAAATATTAGATTTTAAAAGTGGGACTATAACTCACTTTCACAGATTTTTACTTCGTCGGGAAGTAAGACTTGGCCACTGTTGATTCACGAACCTATAACAATATATACATATATATTAAAGTATGTTCAAAATATATTTACAACACTTTTAATATATTTTGATGTTTTAAGTTTATTAAGTCAGCTGTCCTCGTTAGTAACCTACAACTAGTTGTCCACAGTTAGATGTACAGAAATAAATCGATAAATATTATCTTGAATCAATCCACGACCCAGTGTATACGTATCTCAGTATTGATCACAACTCAAACTATATATATTTTGGAATCAACCTCAACCCTGTATAGCTAACTCCAACATTCACATATAGAGTGTCTATGGTTGTTCCGAAATATATATAGATGTGTCGACATGATAGGTCGAAACATTGTATACGTGTCTATGGTATCTCAAGATTACATAATATATAATACAAGTTGATTAAGTTATGGTTGGAATAGATTTGTTACCAATTTTCACGTAGCTAAAATGAGAAAAATTATCCAATCTTGTTTTACCCATAACTTCTTCATTTTAAATCCGTTTTGAGTGAATCAAATTGCTATGGTTTCATATTGAACTCTATTTTATGAATCTAAACAAAAAAAGTATAGGTTTCTAGTCGGAAAAATAAGTTACAAGTCGTTTTTGTAAAGGTAGTCATTTCAGTCGAAAGAACGACGTCTAGATGACCATTTTAGAAAACATACTCCCACTTTGAGTTTAACCATAATTTTTGGATATAGTTTCATGTTCATAATAAAAATCATTTTCTCAGAATAAAAACTTTTAAATCAAAGTTTATCATAGTTTTTAATTAACTAACCCAAAACAGCCCGCGGTGTTACTACGACGGCGTAAATCCGGTTTTACGGTGTTTTTCGTGTTTCCAGGTTTTAAATCATTAAGTTAGCATATCATATAGATATAGAACATGTGTTTAGTTGATTTTAAAAGTCAAGTTAGAAGGATTAACTTTTGTTTGCGAACAAGTTTAGAATTAACTAAACTATGTTCTAGTGATTACAAGTTTAAACCTTCGAATAAGATAGCTTTATATGTATGAATCGAATGATGTTATGAACATCATTACTACCTTAAGTTCCTTGGATGAACCTACTGGAAAAGAGAGAAATGGATCTAGCTTCAATGGATCCTTGGATGGCTCAAAGTTCTTGAAGCAAAATCATGACACGAAAACAAGTTCAAGTAAGATCATCACTTGAAATAAGATTGTTATAGTTATAGAAATTGAACCAAAGTTTGAATATGATTATTACCTTGTATTAGAATGATAACCTACTGTAAGAAACAAAGATTTCTTGAGGTTGGATGATCACCTTACAAGATTGGAAGTGAGCTAGCAAACTTGAAAGTATTCTTGATTTTATGAAACTAGAACTTTTGGAATTTATGAAGAACACTTAGAACTTGAAGATAGAACTTGAGAGAGTTCAATTAGATAAAGAAAATTGAAGAATGAAAGTGTTTGTAGGTGTTTTTGGTCGTTGGTGTATGGATTAGATATAAAGGATATGTAATTTTGTTTTCATGTAAATAAGTCATGAATGATTACTCATATTTTTGTAATCTTATGAGATATTTCATGCTAGTTGCCAAATGATGGTTCCCACATGTGTTAGGTGACTCACATGGGCTGCTAAGAGCTGATCATTGGAGTGTATATACCAATAGTACATACATCTAAAAGCTGTGTATTGTACGAGTACGAATACGGGTGCATACGAGTAGAATTGTTGATGAAAATGAACGAGAATGTAATTGTAAGCATTTTTGTTAAGTAGAAGTATTTTGATAAGTGTATTGAAGTCTTTCAAAAGTGTATAAATACATATTAAAACACTACATGTATATACATTTTAACTGAGTCGTTAAGTCATCGTTAGTCGTTACATGTAAGTGTTGTTTTGAAACCTTTAGGTTAACGATCTTGTTAAATGTTGTTAACCCAATGTTTATAATAACAAAAGAGATTTTAAATTATTATATTATCATGATATTATGATGTACGAATATCTCTTAATATGATATATATACATTAAATGTCGTTACAACGATAAACGTTACATATATGTCTCGTTTCAAAATCATTAAGTTAGTAGTCTTGTTTTTACATATGTAGTTCATTGTTAATATAATTAATGATATGTTTACTTATCATAATATCATGTTAAATATATATATAACCCTATATATGTCATCATATAGTTTTTTACAAGTTTTAACGTTCGTGAATCACCGGTCAACTTGGGTGGTCAATTGTCTATATGAAACCTATTTCAATTAATCAAGTCTTAACAAGTTTGATTGCTTAACATGTTGGAAACATTTAATCATGTAAATATCAATCTCAATTAATATATATAAATATGGAAAAGTTCGGGTCACTACACACTACATGCGGAGTTGCAGGATCCAGCTCACCATTTTTGTCTTTTAATTTACCGACGGTTTTAATAAATATATATAATATATATATAATTTTAAGAATTATTTATATATTATATTATATTTATGTACATAGTTGACTTGTAATTTTAGGTCCGTTGCGTCACGCGTTGATAGTTGGTTCATGTCTCGGTTCCGGATTTTCAAACGTCCTTTTGTACGATTTAATAATTTGAACTTTGCGTTTTGCGGCTCGTACTCTTGTATTTTTGAGACGTTTCTCATTAATAATTTGAACCTCTTTGATTGTACTTTGTACTTTTTAGCTTTTTGGTCATTTGCGTCTTCAATTCGTCGAATCTACCTTTTGTCTTCACCTTTTATTATTTAAACGAATATCACTTGTAAATAGGACAATTGCAACTAAAAGCTTGTCTTTCTTGAGGGATAATGCTATGAAATATATGTTTGTTTTTAGCATTATCATCTACCCACACGGTTCATGAGGTCCATGAACACAGTAGGTGCGTTAGTAAATCCGAACGGCATAACAAGAAATTCGTAATGACCATAATGGGTACGGAAAGCGGTTTTCGGAATAACAGTTTTTTCAACGCGTAATTAGTGATAACCAGAACGGAGATCAATATTAGGATAAACGGACGAACCTTGAGGCTAATCGAACAGATTATCAATTCTCGAGACAATTCTTAATATCAAGTTTGTTCAAGTCGCGATACTCAATATATAATCGGAACGAACCATCTTTCTTCTTAACAAACAAAACAGGAGCTCCCCAAGGGGACGAACTGGGACGAATGAAGTATAGTTGCAACCAGCAAGAAAACATTATATAGAGTGGCCACATCAGTGATATAGAAGTTTATGGCAATTCCTTCAAAGGGGATAACGAGGATCATGGACTTCAAAGTAATTTCCATTACATTTCCGAAAGGAAGACGTACGAAAGGTGAGATCTTTCAACGAGAGTGAACTTCCTCGCACAATGAGCGAGTCAATCTAGGAATCATCCTTATTCTTAAATTTATGTGCGGATGAAAAGAAATGCGAATCATGAGTTATAAAGAATGGTCAACTCCAAAAGAATGAAAATTTTATGAGCGCAAAGACTTCCCAACTAATTTTATAAAACCCGCCACCCAAAGTGGCGTAAGAGTTTTTATCACTGAACTTAATGGTAAATTTCACCCTTAAACGGAGAATGAGAAGAATTGTGATCCAAACACACTGCAGAGTAATGCGAAAATTTTAATGTAATCAATCAAAGAAGTTTTTGAAAAAAGCTTTAAACGTCTGATGTGACCCCATAAACGGAACGAAGTTCTTAGTAAATTTAGAAGTATGTACAACGTGTACCATTTTACGTAAAACAATTTGACTTATTTAAACAACTCAATAAAGGAGTGGTTTCAAAATACTTTTAAAGGTATAATTTTGTATGTACTAACCAAAATAGGTAAGGGTAAATTTATTCATTTGAATTTATACGTACATATATGATTTTATAAATTGCATTCGTGACAGAATATTTTATTACTTCTATTCGCCCATAAATCTCGTGGGGACCGCACAAATAAACAAATGTGTAAAAATTCCGATAAACAGAGTATTCGTATTTCAAAGGTTACGAATTTAAGTAAGATCGTAGAAGATCAAGTGGAGGACTTGGATCGTCGTGCGACATTGACCCACAAATGTTAAGTGGTCATGAAAACCAATGAATTAAATGTCTTTTTGACTATTATCAGGACATAAGTCCTTGGACCAAAACTGTTCACGTGCGAAGCTGTCGCTAACAAGCGAGGTATGAAAGATAAAGCACGAGATAGGTAGTTTGGTTAAAACGAGCTTCTCGTATTTCAACAAATAAGATAATGAGTATTTTCCTTACTCATGTAATAACATTGAAATTTTCTGAATGAGTGGTGTAAAAATTTTCTTTGACTCGCTTTCTATTCCTCATGTCACAATATTGGAATTTTTATATGAATTAACGTAATATAATCACGTTTTCCTGAGGCAATTATATTATACTAATTCATAGTTCCATTCAAATATCACTACATGAGGTCAGGACACGCGATCAACCTCGAATTTCCACACAATTTCTCTAAAACGATTTCTTAAACAATGTGCTAAGGATATCACAAGAGACAAAAACATCAAAAGTAATGAATAAGAGTAACGATGACATAAAAATGTCTTTGAAGTATCAAGAATCTTTAAATATCAAGAATGACGTTTCCGGTTCGCAACCCAAAGCACAAAGGCACAACGGCACAAAGGCATGTAATATAACAAGAATGTTATATACCTAAACATAATAGCTGACATTGAAATGTCGAGCATTTAGAAGTCAAGAATGACATCTCGCATAATATAACTCAAACGTTATATACATAACAATATACATACTATAGAATACAAGTAATTACATATAATAATATGCTATAGGTTGGACTGTAGACTAGACTCACCAATGCACCCTAATGACTCGGGTAAAGACATCAATGCAGCCTAATTCCCTACAACCAAGGCTCTGATACCACCCGTGACTAATTACAGTTGAGGTAGAAACCTACCCAGTGCCTTTCCTGCGAACAGGATGACCACTGAGCGTACCTCAGACACTGATTTTACAGCCTGCATCTCCGCCAAACCAGCTAACCCTAGAAAGGGACCGCAAGGGGCAAGAGCCAATGCTTCATCGTAGGTAACACTGTGAGAACCCCCTCTACGATTAATCCGCTCAAAAACAGAATTAAACCAGCTCTGATACCAACTTTAACGAACCGTCAAAGTACACTTGATGACCATCGTTATCTTGGTCCCACAGCTTGATCATAACTCTAAATGAATTTAATAAATAACTTTGCATTCTTTATTTAAAAATAATTTCCTATAAAGGAAACCTACCAAAAATGTAAGTTTAGAAAAATCATACATAAATACTTAACCAAAAGTTGACCAAAACCAGGTCAACAAATGCCCACAATTTAATGTATCAAAATAGAATGCAAGTTAATGTTTAACAAAAGATGCCATCATAAATATGCAGCACAGCGGAAGCAATCAATCATGAACCTGAGAATAAAACATGCGAGTAACTGTCAACAAAAATGTTGAGTGAATTATATGTTTAATATTGCAAACAATATTTAATTTAAACCGTAAAAATTTATGTTTGAAAACATAAAGCCTTATTTTGGACCACAAAAATTATATGCTCAAAAACATATAAAACATTATTCTATTAACCCGTGAGCCACCTGGTAACCACTTAACCAATTCCACCCTTACCAAACACAATATACACTGAACAGGTGTATCTTCAAATAATTACGAAGTACTAATACATTTCGTCTTCAAAAATTGCTAGCGCGACTAGCACGAAATGGGGTTATCAAACCTAATAGATCTATCCATAGGATTCGAGTTCACCAGTAGAAACCAGTGATTACAGTTACCAGACTAGGGAATATTTTCGTTCAACTCACAATGAATAACTTAAACCAATTCCCACTTGTGTCCAATATAAAAAAAATGCATGTATTCTCATCCCAAAAGATATAAAATAGAAAAAAAAAAGGGACTATAACTCACCTTAACGTAAACGAAGTAACCATACAAAATTTTGAACCGCAAATGAAGTAAGTGATCAAGAATGATCACAACGTCGACCTATAAATAAAGCAGGTCGATATAAATAACTAACTTAGGTCAAGTCTTAGTATGATAGTTATAGTACTTGTTACAAGTAGACATAGAACAACACTCAACATGCTTCGGTTTGATCAGAATAGCGTAAGGACACGTACTTTATATTTTTAGAAAGTTTCTATTTTTAGCAGGTTTCCATTTTTGGAAAGTTTCTATTTTAGGAAAGTTTCTATTTTAGGAAAGTTTCTATTTTTAGAAAGTTTCCATATTTAGAAAGTTGCTATTTTTGGAAAGTTTATAAGTTAGGAAAGTTTCCTTAATTAGAAAGTCAACAAAAGTCAACTGAAAGTCAAAGTCAATCGAAAGTCAACTCAAAAGTCAACCTTGGTCAAACATAGTCAACATTGAATTTTAAAGTATAAGTTATATTAATAATATAAGTTATAATATTAATTAAAGCCAAATATGTATAATTATGTCATAACATAAGTTTAATTAAATTAAAATGAATTATTAAAGCTATCATAAGTTTAAATGATATAATTAATATAATATAAGTATTTAATTAAATATTAATCATAATATAAGTATTATTAATTAATAATAAATTTTAATTATATCATAAGTATTATTAATTAATAATGAATTATTAATTATTAATCATATCATAAGTTTCTAATTATAATCATTAAATTATAAGTATTTAATAATTAAATTATAATTAATTAATAACTAAGCCTTATAATAATTAAATAATTAATTAATATTTATTATAAGTCTTATCATAATAATCTCATAACATATGTTTAATATTTACCATAAGTATTTCTCATTAATAATTAAGTATTATAAATCATAAGTTTAATTAAATGTTTAATTAAATCATAATTAATTAATAAATGATATAATAAATATGTATATCATAAGTCTTAAATTAAAATAATTACTTTTATATCATAAGTAATTTATTAATAATGAAAATTATTATTTATGTCATAAGTCTTATTTCATAACCATAAGTTTTAATTAAAAGTTCATCTGGTCATAACTTGAGCCCCGGGAATCGGTTTTCGGCGAGTCTTATATATATCTCCGCCTAATCAAACCACCCGACACATTAGTGTACTTAAGAACATCCCTAGAACAGCCACCAAGTCGTGACCAACAGCCATATACCAACTTGGAGCTTTAATCCGTTCAAAAACATGTTTTAGTCATAACGGGTGATCCGTGGCTCGGATTTCGATGACCCGAACATGAATGTTCATTCAATCATCAATCCTAACACACTAGTACACCCTAGAGACTCCAAAAATGGTCACAAAGTCGGACCAAACCTGAAACAATTCGTTTTTATATTTTGATTTCAAGAAAACACCATTTTAATCATAACTTAAGTTCCGGGAATCGAAATAACATGAATCCGGAGTCTAAAATCAATGTCTTGATGAGAGGAACACATCTATACCCTTTAATTTTACAAATACATCAGTTAAGTTCCCTGAAATGGTCGAATATGCTGCTGTCCAAAATCAATCAAACCGAAAACATGCTATAACAAGTGTTTCTATGCATACAATCAACAATCCATAAACATGAAAGTACTATAGCATCAAAATATAATCAAAATCAGTAAAAATGAAAGAGGAAATAAAAATTAGGGTTCATGAATATACCCCAATCAAAGAATCAAGAGTATGGTTGCGTAGATCTTGAAATAGTGAATCCGGATATGATAAAAGCCCTAAATCTTCAATATAAAATTGTTGAAGATGATGATGATGATGGTTGATGATGGTGAACGTCCAAGGGAGAGAAAAAGAGAGGGAGAGGTGAAAAATAAAATGTAACTTGGTTAAATAAAGGAGTAGTGAACCAATTTTGATCAAGGGATAAACAAGTTCCAAGTTTTGTCAAATTACCCCCCTCCCCATGGGGTCTCGGCCGAAACATGCACAAGTGTGGGCCCACATGGCCCACTTTGATGTATAAAGAGTTTACTTGTGGCCCGAAAGCTCAAACAGTACCCGAAACGCGAAAACGCTATTACGCGATTAAATATTCGGAGAGACAACAAGTACGCGACGAATAAAATATATAAACACTATATATAATCATATGACATTAAAATATCATATTTGAAATAATTTAGATTTAAAAATCCTAAAATCTTGACCGTTGGTTTGAAAACCGAAAAGATTCGCCGGATAGAAATCCACGACCACGTAGAAACGTACGATTTAAAATATGAATACAAATATTCACATAACACAAAATAATTAATATATTATTACAAAAATAATAATATAGGTCATAGAAATGACGTGGCACGAATACCAATTAACGAATGTTAAATAATAAACGGTAAAAGATAACGGAAAAAGTTGGGTCGTGACAGGATACTTCTGCATCATTTGATCATCTCGTTCCCAAGTAAACTCAGGTCCTCGTTTTGCGTTCCATCGGACTCGGACGATCGGAATCTTGTTACGTTTCAAGGTCTTGACCTCACGGTCCATAATTTCGACAGGTTCTTCCACGAAATGAAGTTTGTCATCAATCGTAAGCTCCTCAAGTGGTATGATGAGTTCTGGTTCTGCATGACACTTCTTCAAATTCGACACGTGAAAAGTAGGATGAACGGAGCTCAATTGTGTCGGAAGATCCAAACGGTAAGCAACGGGTCTAATACGCTCTAAGATCTCGAAAGGACCAATATATCGCGGATTCAACTTCCCACGCTTTCGGAAACGGATTACACCTTTCCAAGGTGCGACTTTCAACATAACGTGGTCGCCGATTTGGAATTCATGGTCTCCACGTTTAATGTCGGCATAACTCTTTTGACGATCACGGGCCGTCTTGAGTCTCGCTTGAATTTGGACAATCTTCTCGGTTGTTTCATGAACGAGTTCGGGACCGGTGAGTTGCTTTTCACCTACCTCGGCCCAACAAATATGAGAATGGCACTTGCGGCCATACAATGCTTCGAAAGGTGCGGCATTAATATTCGAATGATTGATGTTGTTGTAAGAAAATTCGGCTAGCGGTAAATGCTTCTCCCAAGATTTTCCGAAATCTATAACACAAGTACGCAACATGTCCTCTAAAGTCTGAATAGTGCATTCACTTTGTCCGTCAGTCTGCGGGTGATATGCGGTACTCATGTCGAGACATGTTCCCAAGGCTTCTTGTAAAGAATGCCAAAACTTACAAGCAAAACGGGTATCACGATCTGAGATAATAGATAAGGGTACATCGTGTCGAGATACAAATTCCTTTATGTATAATTGCGCCAGTTTCTCCATCATATCAGTTTCCTTCATGGCTAGGAAGTGAGCAGATTTGGTAAGACGGTCAACGATAACCCAGATGGTATCATAACCTCCTATCGTCTTCAGTAGTTTCGTGATGAAATACATTGTTATTCCTTCTCACTTCCATTGCAGGATTTCGAGTTGCTGAAGTAATCCAGACGGCTTCTGATGTTCGGCTTTGATCTTGGAACAAGTTAAACACATTCCAACGTAAGTCACAACATCCTTCTTCAGGTTCGGCCACCAGTATTGAACCTTGAGGTCGTGGTACATCTTACCAGCTCCTGGATAAATTGAATACCTTAACTTGTGGGCTTCGTCTAGAATAAGGCTCCGTAAATCTCCATATTTAGGCACCCAAATTCTTCCGGCAAAGTATCGAATTTCGGTCTCCTTGACCTCGAATCGAGAAACGAGAATGTTCAAATGTTCTTGAGAAATATTCTCCTCCTTGAGAGCCTCATCTTGGGCTACTCGGATCTGGCTATTGAGGTTCGAATGAATGGTGATGTTCAGGACTCGGACACGGAGAGGTACCATTCTCTCCTTTCGGCTCAAGGCATCAGCTACAACATTTGCCTTTCCGGGATGATAACGTAGTTCACAATCATAGTCGTTCAATGTTTCGATCCACCGTCGTTGTCTCATATTCAGTTGTTTCTGATCGAAAATGTGTTGGAGGCTTTTGTGATCGGTGAAGATGGTACTCTTTGTTCCATAAAGATAGTGTCTCCACAGTTTGAGTGCAAAGACAGCGGCTCCAAGTTCAAGATCATGAGTAGTGTAGTTTCGCTTGTGAATCTTCAGTTGTCGGGAGGCGTAAGCAACAACCTTCTTTCGTTGCATCAATACACACCCAAAACCTTGTCGGGAGGCATCGCAATACACAATGAACTCATCACTGCCTTCGGGAAGGGATAGAATAGGAGCGGTGGTCAACTTCTGCTTCAGTGTTTGAAATGCTGACTCTTACTCGGTTGCCCAAACGAACTTCTTCCCCTTAAGAGTTACCGCAGTCAAAGGACGCGCAATCAAAGAGAAACCTTCAATGAACCTTCGGTAATAACCGGCGAGACCTAGAAATTGGCGGATATGAGTAGGAGTAGTGGTAGTTTCCCACTTACTGATAGCTTCGATCTTTGCCGGATCAACTTTGATACCCTGGTCGCTCACAATATGACCCTGAAATTGGACTTCCTTCAACCAAAACTCACACTTGGAGAATTTGGCATAAAGTTACTCTTGTCTCAAGAGTTCTAGCATGAGTCGAAGATGTTGCTCATGTTCTTCTTCGCTTTTGGAATAGATGAGGATATTGTGACGACCTAGAGATTTCCGACCAAATTTAAACTTAATCTTTATATGTTTCCGACACGATAAGCAAAGTCTGTTAGGTTGAGTCTCAAAAATTTTGAACTGTTTCATATATTCAATTGACCTTCGATCATTCCCGACGATTCACGAACCACTATTTGTAAATAGATACATATATATTTAAATAAATAAATAAATAATATATATATATATATATATATATATATATATATATATATATATATATATATATATATATATATATAATAATTTGAGATATTATTAAAATAATATATGATTAAATTGTTAGAATTAAATATGTAAAATAATATGCGATGTAATGGAAACTATATTTATAAATATATAGATATATATAATTATGTATATAAATATTACTTGTAAATATATAAAGTTATATTAAATCTATTTGTTTAAAAATATATAATATATTTGTTTTAGTATTAAAATTGCTATTTTAAAACTGTTTATATATAGAAAGAGAATATGTTAAAAATAAGTGATTTCGAGCCTAATTAATAAACGTCAGTAGTACTCGGTTGACATTTCGTTAGTGTTCATATAGATCTAATATATATATATATATATATATATATATATATATATATATATATATATATATATATATATATATATATATATATATATATATATATATATATATATATATGGAAGATTAAGAAAAAAAGTTGGATTGTAAATTGATTACAAAGATTTTAGATTTGTTAAAAATATTTTTACCTTTTTAAGTTTAAATATTAGTACTCCGTACATATAAATTGGAACAGAAAATAAATAATTATCGTACCTTTTTGATCAGGTTTCAAACAGTTAATGAGTGAAATAATTAAATATAATTAAGCTAAAAATTTGGGATTTTTAGGAACACTTTTATACGTTAACTGTTTAGCAATGGACACGATACACACCCTTATAAACCGTCGGTACAAGTAAACAAAATCCATGGCTGCTATATTATTTGTTATACTGTTGGGTACTGTGCGTTACTGTTTCAAATTGATCAATCATCTATCTTTCTCTTTTTCTTTTATATAAATATACATTATGCATAAACATATTCATATGCATATAGCAAACTACACCCGTACAACAAACACAACCTTTCCTTCTCCTTCTGGGTTTTGTTTCCTGTCCAACGAACACAAACAAATTATGTATTGTAGGATACTAATCTACATCCTATAATCTAATTCATATCGAAAATCCTCCATCTGATCGTACGAGATGGATCCCTCAACCAGTTCGAATTCCTCGGATTCCGACAGCTATTCCGATATGGATATCCACCTGAGCTCCGAAAGCATGCGTCACTAGAATGAATCAACCAATCATTCATCCCCAATTCATCTGATGGGTTCGTAGATGACTTAACCAATGGAAACGCGAAGAAGGCGATCCTTTCCATCCACCACATTCCCCTCTTGGTGAAGAACCTGAAGCATTTACCGGCGAACCCATTCGAAATACCATTTCCACACTCATTTCCAGAGTATCTCTCCACGATTATATTCTATCTAAAATTTTAAACCTTATTCATCCGCTCGTTCCGACCGACAATCATCCTGGAGTAATGGAAGAAGTCAATGAGATTCGCGCTCGAGTAATAAATTTGGAGAATATGGTGCAAAACTTACCAGCTTCAACACCACCGGCACCAACAGTACCACCAACATTGACACTAGTACCATCAACAATCCATGCCTCAACATCTCATTCTGTACCTCGAGTATAATCATCGTTCTACATATCGTTCTGAATCAATTATCTTCGTTCTTCATGGCGATTATGTAATCTCTAATGTGGTAGAGATTATGTATTCTAGTTCTAACGGTAAATCAAATGAGATTAATATTATATTAACTCATTAAATCCATGATTACATCTGAAGAGAATATATATGTAAGTATATTTTCATAAAGATTGTAATTAAAAATTCTTTCGTACAAACTGTTAATGGTAAAAATATTTTAACGGGTAGGTAATACCCGAGGAATATTTAGATTTCGCATTAATAAGTTACACTATACATTCTTCGAATCTGATTCAACAGTCATTTACTATCCTACTTACATCCACAGATATACGAATCCGTTCACCACAGAATAACCATTTTCTTTCAATTTTATATTTGGATTTTGACATATCAGAATCCAACAAGTGGCATAATGAAGAAAACATTGGACAAAATAAAATTTGTTAGAAACAAACAAATTAACTATGAGAAATTTTGTTAAGAATCCACGCTAACTATTCCTAGCTAACTGTTCCTAGCAAACTGTTAATTCCGTATTACATTTTATTTATCGCAATTTATCTATCGCAATTTATTTTTCGCAATTTAAATTCTCGCAATTTTATTTATTATCATTTAATTTCTGTTATTTATTTTACACACTTTATTTATCGTCATTTAAACACTGTTATTTACGCATTTTAAATATCGGGACACGTATACAATGTTTTGACATATCATATCGACGCATCTATATATATTATTTGGAATAACCATAGACACTCTATATGTAGTAATGATAGAGTTAGCTATACAGGGTTGAGGTTGATTCTACAATAATATATATACTTTGAGTTGTGATTGAGTCTGAGACATGTACACGGGTCACGATACGTATTAATTAATTCGAATATTATATATTAAACTATATATGAATTATTGGACTGTTAATGTGGACTATCGACTGTGGACTAATAACATTGGATAATTAAAATGAATTAAAATATTGATTATAACATATGAAACTAAACATTTCTTCAAGTTTGCCACTTGATCTCATCTTAAACCTCATTTGTATCTCGACGATTACAATCTGCGTTCAAACCTTTCATGATTCTTGAAAACATCTCAATCGAGAGGATGAACCAACCGCATTTCATTCACGGAAGGAAAGATTTATGCAAATAGATATGCACCTGAAAAACTCTCGGAACCTGAGTAAACGTTTAACACGTATCTGTGCTAACTCCTTTAGCGTTGTTATTACCGAAAATAACTTTGCAATCCCTTCCCAAAGTAGCCAATTTTGTCACAGCTTCAGCAAATCAACTTTGACTTTCATTCGAATAAGCCTTATTATAACCTTGATATATAAGTTTGCCTTTCGTTATCGTTAACGGAGAACCTTTTATATTCCACAATATTACCATCAGCGTTTAATCATCTAAAAACACAATTCTCCTGAAACCACCTCGGATTGATAACCGGTGATTCAGATATCGTAACATTAAATGCAAAGGAAACAGAAAAATTGTAGATGGTCTAAACGGCCAAAAGTTTGATGATAAAGAAGGGAGTGTTAGGAACGCTCGATAGAAAATTTGGTACTGAAAAGCAGATTGAGCAAACCATGATGGAAACCAAGGCCAAATAAAAGGACTATACCATATATTCAAAGAAGCAGGTAATTCTGGATCCGATGAAACCTTCAACAAATATCTTGCTCCGTACTCATGTTAAAATCTTGCGGAAAATCTTTCTTCATCAATCTTCGATCTTAGAAATTCCAAAATATCATCATAAATATCTTCGATATTTCTGAAGATATTTTCATAAATATTCTCGTCCGAAATTATTTATCTCTTCGTGTTATCTGTATTACATCATAAAGGAAACTGTTAGTTTCTAAAGTCTGAAACCTTCAAATTTAAAGTATGAATATTTTTGAAGAAGTGTTCGGAACTGAAGCATGAGTTAGTATAATATAATGACACTTGATCAACGTGATTATATTACAGTAAGTCATTCTGAGTTTCTAATGAAATATGATGATTCACAGACTATAACATCATCATGTGCCATGTTACACGACTCTTACATTCTACCTAATTTTCAAACATATCGAGAACATATCTTCCTGATAATCCTATCTTTTCTCCTGAATTCTGGTAATTTAACCAATTAAGATCATGCTAATATAATTTCTCTCTTAGAACGTTAGCCATGTTCATTCGAAACTTTATACCTACGAATTCTGGACCATTATTCGCTTCACTTAAAGTTGGGAAGAGAAAACAAAAGGATAGAACTCCAAAAATATAAAGGAAACGGAAGGAGTGGAATTTATAGTGAAATATTTGACAGAGCAATCGAGACAAATCATCTTATTAAATTAAAGAGATCTTAACTTCCTTGATTACCGAAGAACCAAATCTTATTACTAAGATTTTCTCTAAATTCCTTGAATTCCGGAATTCAACCAAGGCAACGTCAAAAGTTAAGATGTGCTTTATTTTCTAAAATCAACCGTGACTACGTCACCGGTTAAGACAAACCTGCATTTAATCATTTCACTCTTTTATGATAGCATCACTCGTACTCTTCACAAAATCAAATTGTTTTATCTATATTACTCGATGATGATAAAACTATAATTTTCAGCTTGTATGGGTCATGAAAACATACTTATTGTCAGCCATGACCATCCCAATCAAATTTCGGGATGAAATTTCTTTAACGGGTAGGTACTGTGATGACCCGGAAATTTTTGACCAAATTTAAACTTAATCTTTATATGTTTCCGACACGATAAGCAAAGTCTATTAGGTTGAGTCTCAAAAATTTTGAACTGTTTCATATATTCAATTGACCTTCGATCATTCCCGACGATTCACGAACCACTATTTGTAAATAGATACATATATATATATATATATATATATATATATATATATATATATATATATATATATATATATATATATATATATATAATAATTTGAAATATTATTAAAATAATATATTATTAAATTGTTAGAATTAAATATGTAAAATAATATGCGATGTAATGGAAACTATATTTATAAATATATAGATATATATAATTATGCATATAAATATTACTTGTAAATATATAAAGTTATATTAAATCTATTTGTTTAAAAATATATAATATATTTGTTTTAGTAATAAAATTGCTATTTTAAAACTGTTTATATATAGAAAGAGAATATGTTAAAAATAAGTGATTTCGAGCCTAATTAATAAACGTCAGTAGTACTCGGTTGACATTTTGTTAGTGTTCATATAGATCTAATATATATATATATATATGGAAGATTAAGAAAAAAAGTTGGATTGTAAATTGATTACAAAGATTTTAGATTTGTTAAAAATATTTTTACCTTTTTAAGTTTAAATATTAGTACTCCGTACATATAAATTGGAACAGAAAATAAATAATTATCGAACCTTTTTGATCAGGTTTCAAACAGTTAATGAGTGAAATAATTAAATATAATTAAGCTAAAAATTTAGGATTTTTAGGAACACTTTTATACGTTAACTGTTTAGCAATGGACACGATACACACCCTTATAAACTGTCGGTACAAGTAAACAAAATCCATGGCTGCTATATTATTTGTTATACTATTGGGTACTGTGCATTACTGTTTCAAATTGATCAATCATCTATCTTTCTCTTTTTCTTTTATATAAATATAAATTATGCATAAACATATTCATATGCATATAGCAAACTACACCCGTACAACCAACCCAACCTTTCCTTCTCCTTCTGGGTTTTGTTTCCTGTCCAACGAACACAAACAACCATGACCACTGGAACACCACCACAATTCTAAACCACCCGTCACCTTATAATCACGAATCCAACCCACCATCTTTAATCCCATTGAACCATCAAAACCACCCTACCAAACATCATCTGATTCCTGTTTCGGATTAATATCACACCCAGATGTAAACACACGCAAACTATCTCCTTCTTTATACATACATATGTGCATATATCCGCTGTCACCTCCATCATCATTAAAACTGCTATAATCACTGTTATATGACTATGTCTGTTTGGATTCTCAATCAAACCCATATCCCTTTTTAGCTCAATAATTCATGTTATCGCTACTTGTTCCTGCTATTCTTATTTTCATTCGAAAACCACCATTAAATGAAAACCTGCAAAAAAAAAATTGTTTCTTCTATAGAGGAAAATGACGATGAATGGTTAAAGAAGATGAAGATTACACGTTTCGCGTAACTTGAGGTGAGATGATTATGATATTGATTAAGATGGTGATGCTCGTTATATTATAAAGATGATTATGATGAGAAGTATTGATGATGGTGATTCAAAGAAATTGGTAACGCTTATAATCATGACGTTGATGATGATGCTGTAACAATGATATGATGATGACTAGAGAACCATGATGATGTTAAGATAATGAAAACAATAGGCTATAAGTGAATCAATTCGTGTTCTTTTGTTTCACTGCTGCACGACCCACGAATCACTTCCCTCACCATTAAACCTCTAAAAAACTCTATTGCTACCCATTTACTGTTGATCTGGTTTTAGTTGCCATCAACGAAACCCACCAAACCCACCATTAACCATCGTAGATACCTGCTGGTGTTCGATAGATTAAAACCAAATCACATTAACTAAGTTCACTGTTAAGGTTCGAACCATGATCAACCTGCAATAAAGACGATGTATAATGATTAAAGATGATGATCATAATTATGATTAGACGTGGTATCAATAGCTGTAAAGTTAATCTGTCGAAATTTAGGATTAAAAATATCACGGCTGTATGCCACCGAAATAAATAACAGATACATAGATTTACAACCTAGTGGACTAGTAAGGTATATGAGCTCTTATAAGATTTGGGTCATGAGCTTAATATAGAACTTGGGCCGGGTAGTTATTTACTATTGGGCCGTAAATGGATCTTGGGCCGAGATCTATAGTTGGGCCATAATTATATTGGGATGAGCAGAAAGTAGTTAAATTAATATGGCACATGGTTTATAACAGGAAAGTAGAATTAGCGGAATGGTTAAGGGAGGTATTGGGGTTTCAAGAGGTCGCGGGTTCGAGTCCCTAAGGGGGCAGTTTACTTTTTGGACCGATTTTCCTTGAAGGTAGCTTCCTTTTTTTCATTATTATTATTATTATTATTATTATTATTATTATTATTATTATTATTATTATTATTATTATTATTATTATTATTATTATTATTATTATTATTATTATTATTATTATTATTATTATTATTATTATTATTATTATTATTATATTATTATTATTATTATTATTATTATTATACTTATTATTATTATTATTACTATTATTATTATTAATCTGATTATTGTTATGGTTACATTATTAGTTGTATTAAGTTTATTATTGATGTCATCATTATTACTAACATAAGTGATAAATATTTTTGCTTATAATTATAAAAATGTGTAAACTAGTAAAATAAGTATTAGTATTAAGTAATAATATTATTAATGTTAGTATTATTATCAATTCAATTATTATTATTATCAACACAATTATAAGTATCATAACCATTAGTATTATTATCGATATTATGATCATTATTAACTATTGTTATTGTTATAACATGATTTTTATCATTTTAGTTATTATTAAGTAACATCGTTATGAATTAAAAGTATGATTATTATTATTATCACGGATATGGTTATTATTATTATTGTTACTACGAGAATAACACAAACTATTATTATTATTATCATTAATATTAGTGTTAGTATCATTGTAGACTTATTATTATTATTAACATAAGTATTATTATAAAGATTATCATTAGTAATAAGATCATTATAGTAAATATTATTATTAAGTATTATGTATTATTATCAAAATTATTATTTTCATTATCATTACTATTTTAACAAACAAATGAAAAATATACATATAAAATATTTGATACATGTAATATAACAAACTTATATTTTTATATAGTAAAAATGAAATATATAAATTAATACTATAAAAATTATATCACTAATAATAATATATATATAAATATATATTGGTTCGATTACAAGTATATGTTTTAATATATATACGAATGATATAGTTTGGTGAATCCGAGGCCAACCCTGCATTTTTCACTTGTTCAATATCGTCATATGTATTTTTACTACAAAATACAATGCTGTGAGTTTCATTTGCTCCCTTTTTAAATGCTTTTGCAAATATATTTTTGGGACTGAGAATACATGCGCTACTTTTATAACTGTTTTACGAAATAGACACAAGTAATCGAAACTACATTCCATGGTTGAATGATCGAAGTCGAATATGCCCCTTTTGCTTGGTAGCCTAAGAATTAGTAAACCAGCCTACTAATTGACGCGAATCCTAAAGATAGATCTATTGGGCCTAACAAACCCCATCCGTTATAGCGGATGCTTTAGTACTTCGATGTTGTTTTATCATGTCCGATGGATGTCCCGGAATGATAGGGGATATTCTTATATGCATCTTGTTAATGTCGGTTATCAGGTGTTCAATCCATATGAATGATTATTTTTGTCTCTATGCATGGGACGTATTTTTATGAGAAATGAAAATGAAAATCTTATGGTCTATTAAAAATGATGGAAATGAATATTTATGATAAACTAATGAACTTACCAACCTTTTGGTTGACACTTGAATGCATGTTTATTCTCAGGTATGAAAGAAATCTTCCGCTGTGCATTTGCTTATATTAGATATATTACTTGGAGTTATTCATGACATATTTCAAAAGACGTTGCATTCGAGTCGTCGAGTTCATCTAGATTATTATTAAGTCAATTATAGATGGATATATTATGAAATGGTATGCATGTCGTCAACTTTCGGTGTAAAGAAAGTTTGTCTTTTAAAAACGAATGCAATGTTTGTAAAATGTATCATATAGAAGTCAAGTACCTCGCGATGTAACCAAATGTAATGTATTCGCCCAGATGGATTAGGACGGGTGATCACAGATATCATCTATGAAGACGATAATGAACTTGTCCAGGTATGGCTTGCATACACGATTCATGAGATCCATAAACACGGTAGGTGCACTAGTTAAACCGAATGGCATCACGAGAAACTCATAATGACCATAACGGGTTCTGAACGCAGTCTTCATCACATCGCTCTCCTTCACCCTCAACTGGTGATAACCGGATCGCAAATCGATCTTAGAGTAAGCGCTTGATCCTTGCAGCTGATCGAAAAGATCGTCACTTCTGAGAAGGGGATACCGATTCTTAATCGTCAATTTGTTGAGTTCGCGGTAGTCGATACACATGCGGAAAGATCCGTCCTTCTTCTTTACAAATAAAATATGTGCGCAACAAGGCGATGAACTCGGTTGGATAAATCCACGGTCTAGCAATTCCTGCAGTTGACTCTGCAACTCTTGCAGTTCGGAAGGTGCTAGTCGATAAGGTGCGCGAGCTACAGGTGCAGCTCCTGGTACTAAATCAATCTGGAATTCCACTGATCGCGGCGGCAGTAATCCAGGTAACTCTTCTGGAAAGACGTCAGGAAATTCGTTCACAATCCGCACATCATCAGCACTCTTCTCCTCCGTTTCTAACTTCTTCACATGTGCCAGAATAGCAAAACACCTTTTCCTTATGACTTTCTGTGCCTTCATGCAACTAACAAGTTTCAACTTCGGACTACATCTATCTCCGTAAACAATCGGAGGCTCACCATCTTCGCGTGGTATACGGAGAATCTTCTCACCACAAATAACTTCGGCTCTTACCTTGAACAACCAATCCATACCGACAATCATATCAAAGCTTCCTAACTTGATGGGTATCAATTCAATCTCGAAATCTACACCAGCTAAGTTCATTATACCTCCTCGGCCAATTTGGTCAACTTTCTCAAGTTTTCCATTGGCTACCTCAACAAGCATACTCTCCTCCAAAGGTACTAACGACCAATCTATCTTAGAGCAAAAGTGTCTATCTACATAACTCCTATCGGCACCAGTATCAAACAAGACAGAAGCTAATAGATTGTTGATAGTGAATGTACCTGTAACCAAATCAGGATCCTCACGAGCATCCCTGGCGTTCATGTTGAAAACTCTCCCACGTGTTGGTCCGGCATCCTTCTTCTTGTTCGGGCACTCATTCTTGAAGTGGCCCTGTTGACCGCACTCAAAACACTTTCTTGGTCCAGTAGGGTTTGTCCTCACAGCTGAGGTGGTGATCTTGCAGTCCTTGCCAATGTGCCCAGTCCTCTTACACTTTTCACAGACCACGTTACAGTACCCTGTATGATGCTTGTAGCATCTCTTGCACTGCAGGAGACTACCCTTGTAGTTAGGGTTCGAGCTAGGGTTCGGGTTGGGGTTCATCCAATCGTTGTTTCCCTTAAAACCCTTATGCCTCTTAGCTGGGTTCTGATCAAAGACCTTCCCTTTGTTGCCTTCCCACTTACGCTTCTCATAACTAGCTCCTGATTCTGATTTCGCTTTCTCTGGTTCCTTGCTGACGATCTGGTTCATCAGGGTGTGCACCGTGCGCATAGCTTTCGGGACATCTGCTGGTTTCGAAGAGGTAACATTTCCCTGAATGGTCTTGGGAAGTCCCCACAAGTATCGTTCCATTCGCTTAAATTCAGGGGCAACCATCGTGGGGCACATCAAAGCTAACTCTAAATACCTTCGGTTATAGCCATCAAGGTCAGTCCCTACAACTTTCAATTCCCAAAACTCCGCTTCCATCTTCTGAATTTCGATTCGAGGGCAATACTCCTCGATGATAGCACTCTTAAACTCCTCATATGGTGTAGCATAAGCCTCGTCAATTCCCTTGGCCTGGGCGAGTGTGTTCCACCAAGTTAAAGCGCCATCCGACAAAGTGCAGGATGCGAACTTAGTCTTATTCCCCTCGGAGCAGTTACTCATACGGAACACAGATTCCAATTTCTCAAACCATCTCGTCAGCCCAACTGGCCCTTCTGTACCACTAAAATTGTGGGGCTTGCAACTCTGGAATTCCTTATAGGTACACCCGTTCTGAACAGCTGGGTTGGCCAGTGGAGCTGGAGCAGGGCTGGCATTCGCCATAGCTGCGGCTACTCGAGCAGCTATCATTTCCTCAATCTGTGCCGCTATGGGCGTTTCCCTTGGGACTCTTCCGTTTGCCATTGTTCCTCTGAACAAAAGTTTCGACTCCAGTCAAAATCCAGCGTTCAATAATATTATAGCATAAGGCACCCAGTATGGAATCAACACCACACATAATTAATTAAGTAAAGCAACCAGATACAGATACCACAAAATCATCATACAGTAGCGTAAATAGAACACCGTACAAAATTCAAACAACATTAAGTTCTATTCATTAATAAGAAAGTTGCATATATCCGCATAAGGTTTGTACAATACATGAGTAAAACATGAAACTACTAACAGAGTTACATAAGGAAATGATGTCCATCAGGTGGGACATCTGTTCCTCGAGCTCAGTTACCCGAGCACGGAGGATATGCACTTCCCTCGTCAGTTCCTCGACGACGGGGGATGCTGGTGGGGCAGGCGGTGCAGATGGTGCCTGAAATGACCCGTTCATACCAATTATAAACGATTCACAATAGTTGATTTCATTGCGAGGTATTTGACCTCTATATGATACATTTTACAAACATTGCATTCGTTTTGAAAAGACAAACATTCATTTCCACAAAAGTTGACAACATTCATACCATTTCATAATATATCCAAATTATAACTGACTTAATAATAATCTTGATAAACTCAACGACTCGAATGCAACGTCTTTTGAAATATGTCATTAATGACTCCAAGTAATATCCTTAAAATGAGCAAATGCACAGCGGAAGATTTCTTTAATACCTGAGAATAAATATGCTTTCAAGTGTCAACCAAAAGGTTGGTGAGTTCATTAGTTTATCATAATCAATCATTTCCAATAATTTTAATAGACCACAAGATTTTCATATTTCCATTTTTTTATAAATATACATCCCATACATAGAGATAAAAATCATTCATATGGATTGAACATTTGGTAATCGACCTTAATAAGATGCATATAGAATATCCCCATCATTCCGGGACTCCCTTCGGACATGATAAATTTCGAAGTACTAAAGCATCTGGTACTTTGGATGGGGCTTGTTGGGCCCGATAGATCTATCTTTAGGATTCGCGTCAATTAGGGTGTCTGTTCCCTAATTCTTAGATTACCAGACTAAAAAGGGGCATATTCGGTTTAATAATTCAACCATAGATGTAGTTTCGATTACTTGTGTCTATTTCGTAAAACAGTTATAAAATCGCATGTATTCTCAGTCCCAAAAATATATATTGCAAAAGCATTTAAAAATGGAGCAAATGAAACTCACTATGCTGTATTTTGTAGTAAAAATACATATGACGTCATTGAACAACTGAACAATGCAGGGTTGGCCTCGGATTCACGAACCTATAACCAGTGTATATATTAAAACATATAATCATAATTGAATAATTTTATATATTTTATTAGTAATAATATACTTGTTATTTTAGTAACCAATTATATGTTATATTAATAGATAAATTAAATATATTTATTATATATTTAAAAAAATTAATAAAATCCATTTGTTAAATATTTATTAATACATTATATAGTTCTAGTATATCTATACAAAATGTTATATTATAATTACTTGATGATTATAATAGCATAGATTTTATCTAAAAATTATGTATCATATATATATATATATATATATATATATATATATATATATATATATATATATATATATATATATATATATATATATAAAAGTTATATTTATAACTCACGTCTCATATTTACCATTTTACTAATGTTTCATTAATTCATATTAAGTTATATATATATTTTATACGTAATTCTCATTTATAGTCATAATATATTAAAAGTAGGTTTATATTAATACTTATATTAAAGTTTAACCTTTATGAGTTTTCTATATATATATATATATATATATATATATATATATATATATATATATATATATATATATATATATATATATATATATATATATTTTAATCATCGCAATCCTAATCTTTAAGCTATCTTATCATAATATCTCATATTATATTATAAACTTTATTTACTAATCATATTACTTATCATATTTACATACATATACTCATACCCAATTCTTTATACTTATCTTTTATTTATAATCATATTCATATTATAATTTCATTTTCATATATCTAGTTAATAATACTTATCATGCAAATTTCATACATCATAATGTTATCATTAACATTTACAATAATAATAATAATGTAACAATGATAATAATAATAATAATAATAATAATAATAATAATAATAATAATAATAATAATAATAATAATAATAATAATAATAATAATAAAAATAATAATAATAATAATAATAATAATAATGATAAAATGACTACCTTTAAATAAAGCCTCCTTTAAAAAAAACAGCCATCACCCGGGCTCGAACCAGAGACCTCTCGATTACCCAAACAACCTTGTAACCATCCCTCTTCCACGACTTATCTGACTTTTACTCCAAAAATTTTAATTATAACCCGTATTAATTTATGTGTTCTTCATCTTCTTCAAACAGATCGACCAAAACCCAAATACAATCATATACACTAATTACTAAATTGATTTAGGTTGTATAACAGAAACAAAAACATTTAGACTGTAAGTGAATTATCAAAACAGAAAAAAATTTAAACAGATTCAATTGCAGCAGCGTTTTTATGAAGACGTGAACTCAATTGGTGATTTTAGAATCCAAACATTTTTAGCCCGTGACTTCCACATGAGATAAGTCATAAATTATTCCTAGAAAGTATATAAATCATCAATTTTACTGGAAACATTAAAACAGAATCCAAATTTGACCAAGAACGCATAAGTTGACCTTTTCAAATAAAACTTTGACTCCAAAATTCTTTCTCAGTTTAAGAATTTGAAAGCTGAAATATTGTAGATAGATTGACTGGAAGGTTACTAACATCTCTGCATTTATAAATTTTAAAAAATAAAACGAATTCGAACTTTTTGGAGAAATTTGACACGAACAGAGGAATAAACTGGGTGTTTGTTTCTTTTTCTCGTTCCTTTACTAATTGCAGCATATTATTTATGTAGTGTAATGAGTAATCGAAGTAGAAACATGAATTAATTGTTTGAGGTCGACTTGTTACAAAAATTGGACAAAAAGGACGTAAATATTCGATAAGGTAAAAAAATAATAAAAAAATAAAGTATGATCACAATGGTACTGAATCAAATAATCTGTGCAGTAATGTTGATTGTTATCTAGTGATGATAATTGAGGTATTAATCAATCAGATACAGGAGCAAATTACACAGATAGCGAATTTAACAGAACTTGTAATTCTTGTTTTTATATTTTATGTTTAAATATATATTAATAATTAATAAATATATTATTAATAATATAAATAATAATAATAGTAATTATATTAGCAATAATAATAATAATAATGATAATGAAATGATAATAATAATATTATTAATGATAATAATAATAATTATATTAATTTTATATCTATATATAATATTGACACAATAATATTCATAATACTGATATTATTGTTAATATTTATATTTATTTTAAGGAAAGTAATAATAAAATTATTAATATAATAACTAAAACAAATCGTAAATTATAATTTTAAACATTCTTATAATAGTATTTATATTTAAAATCTTTAGTTTGATAATCAAAACCTTAAAATTATAACTATAATAATAATACTAATATTAATGATTCTAATATTGATATTAATATTAAATAATAAAAGTAATAATAATATTACTGCTACAGCTATACTTTATGCTTGTAATTACATATAATATAATAATGTTACAATTAAGTATATCATAATTACTAAAAATAATATATTTTGAATATTTAATATTTATAATTTTTATATATATTACAATATATATATATATATATATATATATATATATATATATATATATATATATATATATTATATTACTACTTATGTATAGAATTTATATATATTCATTTTAATAGAAACTTAATTATTCTATATATTATTTTACATTTTTAATTCCAATCGATTAAAGTGTATTTTGTTAATTCAAAATATTATATATACACTTATATATATATATATATATATATATATATATATATTTATTTATTTACATATTTATTTACACACAATGGTTTGTGAATCGTCGGAAATGGTCGAAGTCAAATGAATGTACGAAAATAGTTCCAAAATTTTGAGATGCAACATAACGGACTTTGCTTATCGTGTCGAAACCATATAAAGATTGAGTTTAAATTTGGTCGAAAATTTCTGGGTCGTCACAGTACCTACCCATTAAAGAAATTTCGTCCCAAAATTTCTTTAGGATCGTCATGGCTGACAATAAGTATGTTTTCCTGACACATACGAGTTGATAAATGGAGTTTTACCATCATTGAGTAATATGGATAAAACAATTCGATTATTCGAAGAGTACGAATGAAGTTATCATAAAAAAGTTAAATGAGTAAATGCAGATTCGTCTTAACTTTTGACGTAGTCATGGTTGAATTCCTGAATTCAAGAGATTAAAAAAAATCTTCGAAATTTATAAGATCTAATTCTTCGGGATTTAAGAGAATTAGGATTTCTTTAATTAAATGCGGTCATCTGTCTCGATTGTTACGTCTGATTTTTCCTTTATAAATTAAGCTCTTCTGTTCCATTATTCTTACCATTCCTATACTTCCTTTCTTAATTCATACATCCAAAAGGTTGTGAAAATGCTTAATCCCTTTCTAATCCTTGATATTTTCCTAATTATCATTTCTGTCATCCTTCTTTTTAATCTTCCACTAGAAAAATCTGTTTACTTCTACTATTACCTTGGGGTGATACTATTCTTAATTCTACCGTGTCTTTATATTGCTATTCGTATTAACATCCACGGTTTGTGACCTCCGTGTTGTTATTGGGCTTTATATTTTCTCTTATATTTCAAAGTTTCTGCTTCTGGCTTCTATAATCATTGTCATCCACAGTTAATGCACTCTTCTATTTGCTGCGATTTATACTCCCATTTCTATTTCAGAGCTTCATTCTTTTGTTTTCTTTTCGCAAGTCATGGTCCAGAATTCATAGGTATGGAGTTTCGAATGAACATGACTAATGTTCTATGAGAGAAATTGTAATAGCACGATCTTAGTTTTTTTAAATTACCAGAATTTAAGAGAATAGATAAAATTATCAGGAAGATATGTTCTCGATATGGTTGGAGTTAGGTAGAATGTAAGAGTCGTGTAACATGGCACATGATGACGTTATGGTCTGTGAATCATCACGTCCCATTAGAAACTCAACATGACTTACTGTAATATAATCACGTTGATCAAGTGTCATTATATTATACTAACTCATGCTTCAATTCCCAACACTACTTTAAAAACATTCAAATTTTAAAATTAGAATCTTTCGAAATTAGAAACTAAAACAGTTTCCTTTTTGATGTAACACTGATATTGCGAAGAGATAAATGATTTCAGATAAGAATAGTTATGAAAATATCTTCAAAAATATCGAGGATATTTATAATGAAAGATATGATGATATCTTAGAATTTCTACTATCGATGGGTGATGAAGAAGATTTGTCCGTAAAAGTTTAGAGTTAGGAGCAAGGTATTCGTTAATGACTTCAGCAGATACTGATTCATTTGGATTCTTTGAAGACAGATTTAGTCTTTGTGATTCGTCCACGGCCTCTTTCACGGTTTGCTCAATCTGTTTTCCAGTTCCAAACCTTCTCTTTTTCTGAGCTTTGCCAACACATTATTCTTTATCATCAAACTTTTGACTGTTAAGATCGTTTACAGTTTTTGCTGTTTCATTCAGCTTTTTCAACATTCCGATTATTCATTTATAGACTGGGTGCTTTTCGGGATTTCGAAATGGAAGATCAAAATTCTAGGAGATAAAGGTTATATGTATACATACAACTGCTGATGTAGAACGCTGCGAGATTCAGAATACTGATTGCTGATTTCTGGTAATTGGTATGGCAATTCTCATTATAAGATACAGATGGGTATATGATAGGGTTTCAATGTATATAATGGTTTTTCGGAAGGTCAATGATCAATGAAGTTGTTTGTAAGTTTATTGCTAATGTGATGGGATATATACGGTTCCCCATTAACGATGACGAAAGGTAAACTTATATATCAAAGTTATGATAAGACTAATCCGAATGAAAGTCGAAGTTGATTTGTTGGAGCTGGGATAAAATTGGCTAATTTGAAAAAGAATTGTAATGTTATTTTCGGTAATAACAATGCCAAAGGAGCTAGCACAGGTACGTGTTAAATGTTTACTTAGGTTCCTAGTGTTTCCAGGTGCATAACTATATGCATCAATCTTTTCTTCCATAGATGAAGTGCGGTTGGTTGATCCTCTCGATTGAGGTGTTTTCAAGAATCATGAAAGGTTTGAACACAGATTGTAATCATCAAGATACAAATGAGGTTTAAGATGAAATCAAGTGGAAAACTTGAAGAAATGTTTAGTTTCATATGTTATAATCAATATTTTAATTGTCCAATGTTAGTAGTCCACATTTAGTAATTCAATAATTCATATGTAGTTTAATATATAATATTCGAATTAATTAATACGTATCGTGACCCATTTTATACATGTCTCAGACTCGATCACAACTCAAAGTATATATATTATTTAAGAATCAACCTCAACCCTATATAGCTAACTCGATCATTACCGCATATAGAGTGTCTATGGTTATTCCAAATAATATATATAGATGCGTCGATGTGATATGTCAAAACCTTGTATATGTGTCCCGATATTTAAAGTGCGTAAAATAAATAACAGAAATTAAATGACGATAAATAAAATTGCGAGAATATAAATTGTGATAAATAACATGTAATAAGGAATTAACAGTTAGCTAGGAACACTTAGCTAGGATTCTTAACAAAATTTCTCATAGTTAATTTGTTTGTTTCTAACAAATTTTATTTTTGTCCAATGTTTTCTTCATTATGCCACTTGTTGGATTCTGATAAGTCCAAATCCAAATATGAAATTGAATGAAAATGATTACTCTTCGGTGAACGGATTCGTATATCTGTGGATGTAAGTAGGATAGTAAATGACTGCTGAATCAGATTCGAAGAATGTACAGTGTAATTTATTAATGTGAAATCTAAATATTTCTCGGGTATTACCTACCCGTTAAAATATTTTCACCATTAACAGTTTGTACAAAAGAAATTTTAATTACAATCTTTATGAAAACATATATACATATATATTCCCTTCAGATGTAATCACGGATTTAATGAGTCAATATGATATTAAACTCATTTGATTTTTCGGTATGAGTTAGAATAAATAATCTCTAAGACTTTAGAGATTACATAATTGTCATGTTCAGTGAAGATAAATGATATAGAACGATACGTAGAACGATGATTATACTCGAGGTACAGAATGAGATGTTGAGGCATGGGATGTGTAACATCCCGCATTTTTTCGTTAAATTATTTTAACGCCCGTCTTTTTATTTTGTTGATATCTTTCGTATCTAGATTCGTATCCTCCGTTGGTTAACGTTCTTAATATTTTCGTTATTGGATTATAACATCTTCCGTTTACTCTCGTGTATTTCAAAATAATTCGTTTGGTTAACTCACGCACCCGCATCTGAACTCGAGGGACTAATTTCATCAGTTGATCAAAGATGTGACTAGTTGGACTAGTCAACATCCACCACCACCATTCATTTCATTCATCACCTGCCATATTTCTCTACTACTTCCATTTTTACTCTCAAACACCCATTTCACTAAATCATCATCCATTTTGAATCTAGCAAGTATCAACTAAAACAAACTACATATTTGGAATCCTTGCATCTTCATCTTCAATTCCATACCAACTTCATCTATTTTGGGTAACTTTCTAAAAACACTAGATTTTGTGTTCTTGATAATTTTGACTTATAAAAGTGTTAATTAGTGTCTATGGCTCAAGTCTAACATGAATATGTGTTTGGTTTGCTCGATTTGTTATTTTGAGTAACTAGCTTGAATATGAAAAATGAGTGTGCTTAATCTTGAATTTTGTATGATTAAATGTTGTTTAAATGTTAAAGTTCATGTATTAAATGTGTTACTAGCATCATTAGCTTCAATTTGATGTGTAGGTTAATTTAGAAAAGCTTCATTTACAAAATAGTTGAATTCATGATTTTGGTTAGAGTTTGATGAACTTTAAAATGAACTTTAAATGAATTGAATGCTTTGCAAGGTTAATTGTAAGTGTTTATTAGCATTGTATGCATGATTACCTACAAAACGGCGTATTATATGTGTGCATTTAATTCCCGAATCATCAAAGTGCATTTATGAACTTGAAAGCATTTATGGTTGGCATTTAATTAGCTTTCAACTTGGATTTGATTATTGTAAATGATGATTTTGGTTTATGAAATTTGTTTAGTTGTGTTCCTCATTAAATTACCTTTCCAACGGTGTATGGCATGTATTTTGAATGTTTTCGGTTCATGAGTTATGTTTGTTTGATGTTTTGTTCGAGACTTAACAAAATTTCAGCAAACAGCACCTTTTAAGTAGTAATGCGCACCGCGCATTATTTCGCGCGCCGCGCAAATGTGAAGTCCCAGATGCTTACCCCCTTTAGACAATTCCTGACCTGATTCCACGCTTTAACACACGCCGCGCATACTTGAGCGCGCCGCGCACTTCCCCAGACCAAAATTCCTTTGTTGTTTTATTTTTCACAAATTTTTTCCGCTTAACCGCAACTCCGATTAACATGAAATTTGGATAACATGCTCATATACGATTCTAAGTTTTCGGATACCCGACCCGACCCCGTTGACTTCAACTTTGACCAAGTTTGACTTTTAGTCAAACTTAACCAAATGTTTAGGCAATCGTTCTAACATGCTTTTATACTTGTATCTTGCATGAAACTTGACAAGTTGATTCACATGCTATATATTCGAGTCGTAACGAGCCATATGACTAAATGAACAGCTTTGACCAATCGTGTTCCCGTTATTGATACAACCTACTTGTTTAGGTTAAGACTAGCAATTGTCCTTGCACACGTTTACTTGTGAAGTACTTTATTACTCGTGCACTCAAGGTGAGATCATAGTCCCACCTTTACTCTTTTAACTTACATTTGGGATGAGAAAACATAAACGTTTCATTTTACAAAGTGAATATAAGTATGAAAACAAACATTCTACATACGAGTTAGAACAAAATCCTCAATTCGATTATCATTAGTTACACTTACTGGGTGTAAGCGAGAACTTATGTTGTATGGCCATATGGGTTTGACAAACCCTCATTCGGACGGTTCGCTACCGTTACTTAGGGTGAAATATATTTTCGAGAAACAGTGTATGTTCTAACACTATTGTGATGGGGTTCTATGGAAGGAATTTTAAGCCTTGATAATTGGGTGCTCGTGATAACAATTTTTGGAATGGTTTACGATTATTGAAATGTTATAAATCTTGTGGTTCATTTTACTAACTCACTTACTTACTTAAACCTATGATTTCACCAACGTTTTCGTTGATAGATTTATACGTTTTTCTCAGGTCTTTGAATGATATGTGATACATGCTTCCGCTCATTATTTTGATACTTGAATTGGATGTCGAGTATATATGCATACTTGGAGCGTCTTTTTTCTACTTTTAAATTGTGTCGCATAGGTTTCATTTGTACTTATAACGTTGTAACATAACTTGTGGTTGAACTATTCTTGAAACTTTGAAACAATCTTTACATATGAAATGAATGCGTCATATTTTTGGTCAAACGTTGTTTTAAAGACTTATGATCACGTAACGGGACCTAAGTAGACGGCGCCATCAATGACGATTTTGTCGGGTCGCTACAGATGGTATCAGAGCTAGGTTGTAGGGATTTAGAGTTCATTGGTATCAACCCCGAGTCATAGGGTCCATTAGTGAGTCTAGACTACAACCGACTTATAGACTTGAAGTAGGAATTACTTGACTACTTGTGCATTTATACTCGAACTCTTCTATTCATATCTAACTTTTATTTCATCATAATCTCACGTTGTTTAATTTGATCGACACATCTTGACTTTATGAGGTAATGTCGAATGCACATATGAATTAGGGTAATATAATTGCCAGGATTATATTACGGTGACTCATATGGACGTTCTGACATTATAATATAAAGAATTTAGGGTGAGTCAAGGGAAAATTTTCTTTCTATCTTTATTCCATATCACGATTAGTATTATTGAGAATACTAATCAGCGATATTCTTGTGTTTTCAAGGAACAATGGCTCACCGAGGTCAACACAACACTTCTCCCGAAACTCTCGAACGGGCTCTTCAACGAATGATAGCCACCACCGTGGATGCGGCCATAGCCGGTCACTCCTCCAACAACAATAACAACAACACTAACCATGGAGCCAATAATTCAAACGAGGGGTGCTCCTACAAGAACTTCATGGGGACATCGACTATTACTTCCAACTAAATTTCGGGACGAAATTTCTTTAAAGGTGTGGGTAATGTAACATCCCGCATTTTTTCGTTAAATTATTTTAACGCCCGTCTTTTTATTTTGTTGATATCTTTCGTATCTAGATTCGTATCGTCCGTTGGTTAACGTTCTTAATATTTTCATTATTGGATTAAAACATCTCCCGTTTACTCTCGTGTATTTCAAAATAATTCATTTGGTTAACTCAAGCACCCGCATCTGAACTCGAGGGACTAATTTCATCAGTTGATCAAAGATGTGACTAGTTGGACTAGTCAACATCCACCACCACCATTCATTTCATTCATCACCTCCCATATTTCTCTACTACTTCCATTTTTACTCTCAAACACCCATTTCACTAAATCATGATCCATTTTTGAATCTAGCAAGTATCAACTAAAACAAACTACATATTTGGAATCCTTGCATCTTCCTCATCAATTCTATACCAACTTCATCTATTTTGGATAACTTTTTAAAAACACTAGATTTTGTGTTCTTGATAATTTTGACTTATAAAAGTGTTAATTAGTGTCTATGGCTCAAGTCTAACATGAATATGTGTTTGGTTTGCTCGATTTGTTATTTTGAGTAACTAGCTTGAATATGAAAAATGAGTGTGCTTAATCTTGAATTTTGTATGATTAAATGTTGTTTAAATGTTAAAGTTCATGTATTAAATGTGTTACTAGCATCATTAGCTTCAATTTGATGTGTAGGTTGATTTAGAAAAGCTTCATTTACAAAATAGTTGAATTCATGATTTTGGTTAGGGTTTGATGAACTTTAAAATGAACTTTAAATGCATTGAATGCTTTGCAAGGCTAATTGTAAGTGTTTATTAGCATTTTATGCATGATTACCTACAAAACGGTGTATTATATATGTGCATTTAATTCCCGAATCATCAAAGTGCATTTATGAACTTGAAAGCATTTATGGTAGGCATTTAATGAGCTTTCAACTTGGATTTGATTATTGTAAATAATGATTTTGGTTGATGAAATGTGTTTAGTTGTGTTCCTCGTTAAATTACCTTTCCAACGGTGAATGGCATGCATTTTGAATATTTTCGGTTCATGAGTTATGTTTGTTTGATGTTTGGTTCGAGACTTAACAAAATTTCAGCAAACAACACCTTTTAAGTAGTAATGCGTGCCGCGCAAATGTGAAGACCCAGATGCTTACCCCCTTTAGACAATTCCTGACCTGATTCCACGCTTTAGCGCGCGCCGCGCATACTTGCGCGCGCCGCGCACTTCCCCAGACCAAAATTCCTTTGTTGTTTTATTTTTCACAAATTTTTCCCGCTTAACCGCAACTCTGATTAACATGAAATTTGGATAACATGCTCATATACGATTCCTCATCATGGGAAAATTTTTGGATACCCGACCCGACCCCGTTGACTTCAACTTTGACCAAGTTTGACTTTTAGTCAAACTTAACCAAATGTTTAGGCAATCGTTCTAACATGCTTTTATACTTGTATCTTACATGAAACTTGACAATTTGATTCACATGCTATATATTCGAGTTGTAACGAGCCATAGGACTAATTGAACAACTTTGACCAATCGTGTTCCCGTTATTGATACAACCTACTTGTTTAGGTCAAGACTAGCAATTGTCCTTGCACACGTTTACTTGTGAAGTACTTTATTATTCGTGCACTCAAGGTGAGATCATAGTCCCGCCTTTACTCTTTTAACTTACATTTGGGTTGAGAAAACATAAAACGTTTCATTTTACAAAGTGAACACAAGTATGAAAACAAACATTTTACATACGAGTTAGAACAAAATCCTCAATTCGATTATCATTAGTTACACTTACCGGGTGTAAGCGAGAACTTATGTTGTATTGCCATATGGGTTTGACAAACCCTCATTCGGACGGTTCGCTACCGTTACTTCGGATGAAACATATTTTCGAGAAACAGTGTATGTTTTAACACTATTGTGATGGGGTTCTATGGAAGGAATGTTAAGCCTTGATAATTGGGTGCTCGTGATAACAATTTTTGGAATGGTTTACGATTATTGAAATGTTATAAATCTTGTGGTTCATTTTACTAACTCACTTACTTACTTAAACCTATGATTTCACCAACGTTTTCGTTGACAGATTTCTATGTTTTTCTCATGTCTTTGAACGATATGTGATACATGCTTCCGCTCATTATTTTGATACTTGCATTGGATGTCGAGTATATATGCATACATGGAGCGTCTTTTGGCTACTTTTAAACTGTGTCACACAGTTTTCATTTATACTTATAACATTGTAACATAACTTATGTTTGAACTATTCTTGGAACTTTGAAACAATCTTTACATATGAAATGAATGCGACATATTTTTGGTCAAACATTGTTTTAAAGACTTATGACCACGTAACAGGACCTAAGTAGACAGCGCCGTCAATGACGATTTTGTCAGGTCGTTACAGGATGTGGATGTTGCTGTTGTTGTCACGGGTGCTGTTGCTGGTGGTTTTGTTGGTGTCAATGATGTTGCTGAAGCTGGTAAGTTTTGCACCATATTGTCCAAAATCATTACTCGAGCGCGAAGTTCGTTGACTTCTTCTATTATTCCGGGAGGACGAGCGGATGAATAAGATCTAAAATATGATATAGTATATAATCGTGACGAGATACTATAGAAATGAGAAAGAAAATGGTATTACGAACAGGTTCGCCGGTAAGTGCTTCAGGTTCTTCGCTAAGAAGGGAATGTGGTGGATGGAAAGGATCGCCTTCTTCGCGTCTCCATTGATTAAATTGACTACGAACCCATCCTCAATTCATCTAGAATTGATGATGGCTGATTGGTTGATTCATTCCGGTTACACTGTCTTCGGAGCTCTAGTCGAAATCCATATCAGAATAACTGTTAGAATCTGAAGAATTTGAACTAGTTGCGTGTTCAGTCTTGTAAGGTTAGATAAAGAGTTTTCGATATGAAATGATTTTCGGATATTGGAAGATATTCTAATTACATAGAATACCTAAATATAGTACAGAAGATCCCATAGATTACGGAGGAATTTACGGAATATGTCAGGCAAGAGTTACAGTAACAGATATGCTAAAATATGAATTAGCAGATACGCTAAGATATGAATTTTTGTCTATACACTATTCATGCAATCAATGCAGTAAGATGTGTCTAGACTAAGAATGATAAGCAGGTAATTTCCTAAGGATGATAAGTAGGTAATTTTCGACACGAAATGATAAGCAAAACTCTTGACATGCAGACACGGTCGAAGTCCAGAGTCACTAATGCATCTAAGCAACTATCAGTTAAACACACTAATGCAAGACCTGGTTTGCTAATACCACCGCTCTGACACCAACTAAAATGACCCGTTCATACCGATTATAAACGATTCACAATAGTTGATTTCATTGCGAGGTATTTGACCTCTATATGATACATTTTATAAACATTGCATTCGTTTTGAAAAGACAAACTTTCATTTCAACGAAAGTTGACAGCATTCATACCATTTCATAATATATCTAAATTATAACTGACTTAATAATAATCTTGATGAACTCAATGACTCGAATGCAACGTCTTTTGAAATATGTCACGAATGACTCCAAGTAATATCCTTAAAATGAGCAAATGCATAGCGGAAGATTTCTTTAATACCTGAGAATAAACATGCTTTCAAGTGTCAACCAAAAGGTTGGTGAGTTCATTAGTTTATCATAATCAATCATTTCCAATAATTTTAATAGACCACAAGATTTTCATATTTCCATTTTTCATAAATATGCATCCCATACATAGAGATAAAAATCATTCATGTGGATTGAACACCTGGTAATCGACCTTAACAAGATGCATATAGAATATCCCCATCATTCCGGGACTCCCTTCGGACATGATAAATTTCGAAGTACTAAAGTATCCGGTACTTTGGATAGGGCTTGTTGGGCCCGATAGATCTATCTTTAGGATTCGCGTCAATTAGGGTGTCTGTTCCCTAATTCTTAGATTACCAGACTAAAAAGGGGCATATTCGGTTTAATAATTCAACCATAGAATGTAGTTTCGATTACTTGTGTCTATTTCGTAAAACAGTTATAAAAGCGCATGTATTCTCAGTCCCAAAAATATATATTGCAAAAACATTTAAAAAGGGAGCAAATGAAACTCACTATGCTGTATTTTGTAGTAAAAATACATATGACGGCATTGAACAACTGAACAATGCAGGGTTGGCCTCGGATTCACGAACCTATAACCAGTATATATATTAAAACATATAATCGTAATTGAATAATTTTATATATTTTATTAGTAATAATATACTTGTTATTTTAGTATCCAATTATATGTTATATTAATAGATAAATTAAATATATTTATTATATATTTAAAAAAAATTAATAATATCCATTTGTTAAATATTTATTAATACATTATATAGTTCTAGTATATCTATACAAAATGTTATATTATAATTACTTGATGATTATAATAGCATAGGTTTTATCTAAAAATTATGTATCATATATATATAAATATGTTTATATATATATATATATATATATATATATATATATATATATATATATATATATTTTATATATAAACATTAGTTATATTTATAACTCACGTCTCATATTTACCATTTTACTAATGTTTCATTAATTCATATTAAGTTATATATATATTTTATACGTAATTCTCATTTATAGTCGTAATATATTAAAAGTAGGTTTATATTAATAATTATATTAAAGTTTAACCTTTATGAGTTTTCTATATATATATATATATATATATATATATATATATATATATATATATATATATATATATATATATTACATATAACTATATATTTTTAATCATCGCAATCCTAATCTTTAACCTATCTTATCATAATATCTCATATTATATTATAAACTTTATGTACTAATCATATTACTTATCATATTTACATACATATACTCATACCCAATTCTTTATACTTATCTTTTATTTACAATCATATTCATATTATAATTTCATTTTCATATATCTAGTTAATAATACTTATCATGCAAATTTCATACATCATAATGTTATCATTAACATTTACAATAATAATAATAATGTAACAATGATAATAATAATAATAACAATAACAATAATAATAATAATAATAATAATAATAATAATAATAATAATAATAATAATAATAATAATAATAATAATAACATTAATAATAATGATAATAGAAGTAATAAAAATAATAAAATGACTACCTTTAAATTAAGCCTCCTTTAAAAAAAACAGCCATCACCCGGGCTCGAACCCGAGACCTCTCGATTACCCAAACAACCTTGTAACCATCCCTCTGCCACAACTTATCTGACTTTTACTCCAAAATTTTTAATTATAACCCGTATTAATTTATGTGTTCTTCATCTTCTTCAAACAGATCGACCAAAACCCAAATACAATCATATACACTAATTACTAAATTGATTTAGGTTGTATAACAGAAACAAAAACGTTTAAACTGTAAGTGAATTATCAAAACAGAAAAAAAAAAATTAAACAGATTCAATTGCAGCTGCATTTTTATGAAGACGTGAACTCAATTGGTGATTTTAGAATCCAAACATTTTTAGCCCGTGACTTCTTCATGAGATAAGTCATAAATCATTCATAGAAAGTTTATAAATCATCAATTTTACTGGAAACATTAAAACAGAATCCAAATTTTACCATGAACACAGAAGTTGACTTTTTCAAATAAAACTTTGACTCCAAAATTCTTTCTCAGTTTAAGAAATTGAAAGCTGAAATATTGTAGATAGATTGACTGGAAGGTTACTAACATCTCTGCATTTATAAATTTTAAAAATTAAAACGAATTCGAGCTTTTTGGAGAAATTTGACACGAACAGAGGAATAAACTGGGTGTTTGTTTCTTTTTCTCATTCCTTTACTAATTGCAGCATATTATTTATGTAGTGTAATGAATAATCGAAGTAGAAACATGAATTGATTGTTTGAGGTCGACTTGTAACAAAAATTGGACAAAAAGTACGTAAATATTCGATCAGGTAAGAAAAAAATAATAAAAAAATAAAGTATGATCACAATGGTACTGAATCGAATAATCTGTGTAGTAATGTTGATTGTTATCTAGTGATGATAATTGAGGTATTAATCAATCAGATACAGGAGCAAATTACACAGATAGCGAATTTAACAGAACTTGTAATTCTTATTTTTATATTTTATGTTTAAATATATATTAATAATTAATAAATATATTACTAATAATATAAATAATAATAATAGTAATTATATTGGCAACAATAATAATAATAATAATGATAATGAAATAATAATAATAATATTATTAATAATAATAATAATAATTATATTAATTTTCAAATAATAATAATAACAACATTATATAACAAATTACACGTATTAAATTTTATATCTATATATAATATTGACACAATAATATTCATAATACTGATATTATTATTAATATTTATATTTATTTTAAGGAAAGTAATAATAACATTATTAATATAATAACTAAAACAAATCTTAAAATCATGTTTAAAATCTTAAATTATAATTTTAATCATTCTTATAATAGTATTTATATTTAAAATCTTTAGTTTGATAATCAAAACCTTAAAATTATAACTATAATAATAATACTAATATTAATGATTCTAATATTGATATTAATATTAAATAATTAAAGTAATAATAATATTACTACTACAACTATACTTTATACTTGTAATTACATATAATATAATAATGTTACAATTAAGTATATCATAATTACTAAAAATAATATATTTTGAATATTTAATATTTATAATTTTTATATATATTACAATATATATATATATATATATATATATATATATATATATATATATATATATATATATATAGGATCAAGAGGGAAGTAACCATTCGCGGGGAAGCGGGGGGAAGCAAAAACTTTTTTTTTCGTTTTTTGAAAAAACTTTGTTCACGAACATTATAGATGAGATGAAAATATGAACATTTAGTAGAGACACTTTGTGATAAATGTTTTTATTTTGGCGGAAAAATTCTCAAAAAAGTAATATATAACAATTATCGTGTTTTTCGAACGTATTTTGAGGTTTTAGCTATTGGGGTTTAGATATTAGGGTTTATAGGGTTTAGATATTAGGGTTTAGAAATTTAGGGTATAGGGTTTAGATTTAGGGTTTAGATTTAGGATTTAGATTGAGTTTTTAACACGAACGGTTTAGAGTTTAGGGTTTAGGGTTTAAGGTTTAGGGTTTAGGGTTTGGTGTTTTTGGTTTATGGAATAAACCCAAAACACCAAACCCTAAACCCTAAACTCTAAACTCTAAATCGGGCTAAATTTTACTTCACAAAACATGAAGAAAAAAAACGTTCATATTCTTCACGAACAATATTATCTTGAATGTTATTTTTGTCGATCGTTTTCCCGCCTAAATTATATATATATATATATATATATATATATATTACAATATATATATATATATATATATATATATATATATATATATATATATATATATATATATATATATATATATATATATATATATAGGATCAAGAGGGAAGTAACCATTCGCGGGGAAGCGGGGGAAAGCAAAAACTTTTTTTTTTCGTTTTTTGAAAAAACTTTATTCACGAACATTATAGATGAGATGAAAATATGAACATTTAGTAGAGACACTTTGTGATAAATGTTTTTATTTTGGCGGAAAAATTCTCAAAAAAGTAATATATAACAATTATCGTGTTTTTCGAACGTATTTTGAGGTTTTAGCTATTGGGGTTTAGATATTAGGGTTTAGATATTAGGGTTTATAGGGTTTAGATATTAGGGTTTAGAAATTTAGGGTTTAAGGTTTAGATTTAGGGTTTAGATTTAGGATTTAGATTGAGTTTTTAACACGAACGGTTTAGAGTTTAGGGTTTAGGGTTTAAGGTTTAGGGTTTAGGGTTTGGTGTTTTTGGTTTATGGAATAAACCCAAAACACCAAACCCTAAACCCTAAACTCTAAACTCTAAATCGGGCTAAATTTTACTTCACAAAACATGAAGAAGAAAAACGTTCATATTCTTCACGAACAATATTATCTTGAATGTTATTTTTGTCGATCGTTTTCCCGCCTAAATTATAACATTCATCACGAAGTGTCTCTCCTAAATGTTCATGTTTTCGTGTGATCTTGATGCCGGAAAAAAAAAATTCAAAAAAAACGAAATTTTTTTTTTTCGCTTCCCCCGATTGTTTACTTCCCCATTGATCATGCCCCTATATATATATATATATATATATATATATATATATATATATATATATATATATATATATATTACTACTTATGTATAGAATTTATAAATATTCATTTTAATAGTAACTTAATTATTCTATATATTATTTTACATTTTTAATTCCAATCGATTAAAGTGTATTTTGTTAATTCAAAATATTATATATACACTTATATTTATATTTACATATATTTATATTTATTTTTATTTATTTACATATTTATTTACACACAATGATTCGTGAATCGTCGAAAATGGTCGATGTCAAATGAATGTACGAAAATAGTTCCAAAATTTTGAGACGCAATATAATGGACTTTGCTTATCGTGTCGAAACCATATAAAGATTGAGTTTAAATTTGGTCTGATATTTCCGGGTCGTCACAGTGCCGGTGGTGCAGGTGGTGCAGATGTAGACGGCACAGTGCGGGTGGTCTTACGTACGAATGGATCGGCGGGATACGGTACGACCCTCTTACGGGCTGTGACCCTAACCAACTGTCCATGTGCATCCATGAATGGTCTTCCTCCGTTAATCTCTGGGATAACGGTACCATAGAAATGATACCGCTTCTTCGGCGGGGTAGAGGGCGGCTGCACGGGCTCCTCCTCAGGGTCCTCCTCGAAATCATCCTCAGAATCCTCTTCAAAATCCTCCTCGCTGGAGTCATCGAATGATGAATCGTCTGAATCATCTGAAGGTGGATCTGCCCGGCCGGTGGTCATAAGTCGATATCTACCTGGTGGAATCGGTACAACACGTCCATCAGCGGTGCGTCTAGCCCAATGTCCATGCTCGTTATGGAAAGGACCATCTCCATTTTCCCCAGGAATTACAGCATCGCCGGAATGGTGCTGTGGCTCCGGGAGTCTAGGGCTGGGTGGTGCTGATATCTCCTCGGGATCCTCGTCTCCATCTGAGACGTCCATCAGGTCAAGCACGAGTCCACTAGAAGGTGAATCTCCAGAGTTGTCGGAGGGTATCGGTGAGTCAGCAGCAATAGTAGGCGAGGCAACAGTCGTCTCTGAGTCACTCTCAAAGTCAAAGGTCACGGGCAGCATGTCTGTCATCTGAACAAGGAAAAATAACCTTTTCCATGTCAGTAAGACATATAGCAAGCACATAATTAGGCACTACAGCATCCTAGCAGTACATATCATGGCAATATTAACAAAATCCTACAAAAGTATCATGCAATCGAAAGCAGATAGTAGCATGCAGTAGCGAGAATAAGCAGTAGCATACAGCAAGTACACATAGTAGTAAAAGTAAGCAGTAGCATGCAGTAAGTTCCGCAGAAACAGTTAAACAAGCAAGTTGTAGATTAGTCCTATCAGTGAATCCTACTTAGCTCGGTCAAGACTCACTAATGCAACCTAATTCCCTACAACCAATGCTCTGATACC
This sequence comes from Rutidosis leptorrhynchoides, assembly GCF_046630445.1. Classification (NCBI taxonomy): domain Eukaryota; kingdom Viridiplantae; phylum Streptophyta; class Magnoliopsida; order Asterales; family Asteraceae; genus Rutidosis; species Rutidosis leptorrhynchoides. The sequence goes on from NC_092335.1 coordinate 693,852,429, forward strand.
AAATGTGACGCCCCGTACAAAACCATCGTGTACGATTCATCAACAATAGGATCTTTACACGGTCAAATACTACATGCTGTTTGAAAACCAGTTTTGCATTCATAAAAGGATAGCGTTTACAAAAGATAACGTGACACAAAGGTCGTTACAAAGTCATTATTTGAAAATAACATAAGTTACGAATGCAAGATAAAAGTTTCATGATTGAGACATCTCTAAGTAATGCAGCGGAAATCTAACACAGCAGGTCCATAACAGCAAGTCTATAACACCAAGACAGCAAGTCTAACAGCGGAAGCAATCATCGTCTAAGAACCTGAGAAATACACGCTTAAAAGTCAACACGAATGTTGGTGAGCTATAGTTTGTAATCAGTAAAGTAATGTAGACCACGAGTTATCGTATTCAAAATAGTATGAAAAGTATATACTTGTCCATGGGCACCCGGTAACTAACTTAACATAATAATAATACCCCCTAAAAGTACACTTGGCGAGTGCGTATGTCTTCGAAGTATTAAACACCCGTTAAATGCTAGCGCGACTAGCCCGAGTGGGGATGTTAAACCCTATGGATCCATATCTAAGATTCGCGTTCACCGGTTCAAAAACCAATGACTAAACGTTATCGTGCTAAAGGGAAAGTTTATGCCGTTATATAACCCACACATATGTAAAGTTTAAGTACTCGTGTAAAGTAAGTAAAACATAAAAAGCGCATGTATTCTCAGTCCCAAAAATAGTATAAGTTAAAAGGGAAGCTATAACTCACAGTGAATAAGCAGTAAAAGTCGATACGAAACGTATGCAGGTAGTAAGTCGGTCCGAAAGGTCGTCAACCTAAGTCAAAGGTTACTAGGTCAGTACGTTGTCCCAAAAGGTTAAAATTGAATAATTTAAGTTTAAGTGTCATCATCGACATCATCATAATCATCATCATTCATCAACACTAAGGTAAGTTTAACAAGAATAGAGATCGAAAAAAAAGGATGACTTCGGACAGCTGTTACGACCTCTATACAAATCGAAAGGACGCGTAGTCAGTTGATATGGCTCCGTATGTGAGTCCTCTGACCGCTGACCAATTTTCAGAACCTAACCCGTCTTCGTTTGACCGTGGCGACGGTTTAAGTGCGAGTAGGTCAGAAATTTCAGCACAACTTTACAAAGGCGTAGTGACTTTCAGAAGGCCATAAATCCTAAACCGTATATCGGATTAAGACGAGGCCTAAACGAAAAGTCATCTAATCGAAACGAACTAACTGAAAATCAATTTTTTAGAAGTCCAGGAATCAGATCAGATCCCGAAAAACAGTAAACAAGTGCTCAGGTGGGGTTCTTGGTACTTGATGCTCATCACGGTTCTCATCCTTGATGCTTGTAGCTTCAAGTGTACAACTCATTGATGAGTTAGTATCACCTTGACCAAGATTCAACCATCAACACACAATATGTTAAGACCAAGTAAGAACACAACTCATTTAAGAGTCTCAGATGGATGATGAATCAAGGTTACATCATATCCTTAGTCTTAACACAAATACAAGTTCTATTTACAACTAAAGCTACAAACTTTACTTCAATCAAACAAGTATGAATACAATCTTAATCAAATAAAGTAATGGAACCCTAAGCTAGAGAGCTTGGATCCTTTTCACACAAGTTATGAGATTACAAAGCTAGAAAGCTTGAATCTTTGGTGTTCTTGAAGATCTTGAAGCATAAAGCTTGGATCTTTAAGTTACATGAAGACCATAAACACAAGTTTTGATCTTTATAACAAAATAATGAGATCATAAGTTAGAAAACTTAGATCCAACAAAATAAATGAAGATTCAAAGCTAGAAAGCTTGAATCTTGGTTGTTCTTGAAGATCTTGAAGCATAAAGCTTAGATCTTTAAGTTACATGAAGATTACAAACACAAGTTTGAATCTTTATAACAAAATAACAAGATTAAAGCTAAAACATTTAGATCTACAAAATAGGTGAAGATTCAAAGCTAGAAAGCTTGAATCTTCCATGTTCTTGAAGGATTCAAATCCATGTTTGAATCTACAAGATGTAATCAAGATCAAAAGCTAAAAAGCTAGACCCTTTGATGATGATGATGATTTCGTGAGAGAGAAGGGAAGAAGAGGAAGAAAAATCAAATAATTACACTTTTAGAGAGAGAAAGACTAGAGAGAGAATTAGAGAGTAAGTGTGTGTAAATTACAAATGAAATCAAGTGTGAAATGGGTGAAATAAGGCTTGTATTTATAGGTGGTGAGGAGGTGGGAGGGTGATGGCGGCCGTAGGTTTTGGTGGGGGACAAGGGGGATACCTTTTTGCTTTTTGGTTAATGGTTGTATAAAGTTGGTACTTATGTTAGGATTCCATGCAACATTAAGGATAATACTTGACAAAAATGCTAGTATGTTCCCTCCAATAAATGGGCATTTGTCTTACTTATTAATGGGTCACTAGTTATTTATAATTGGGCTTATTAAATAGTCCACTAGCTAGTGTAGGGTGGGCTAAGGTCCAACAAGGTAGAAAGTCCAACAAGACTAACTAGTGTGCTCTAGTAAATTACTAATCGTAATTAAGCATCCAAAAACCCGAGTAATTGTTATTATAAAATAATAATAAGTATTTCGTAGTCATAATATTCCGATTACGACAAAAGTTAAACGTTTACGAAGTACGCAGTTCGTTAAAAACGTAAAGTAACACTAACGGTCATAAAGGCTTCCGGGGGTTAAGTTAAGTATCTTACGTACATAATGATACGTTTTAACACATAAATGAAAGTAATCAACATGTAGGGAGTTCCCAGAGTATATAGATCAGTACGCACAAATACGCAGTTTCGCGAAAACACAAAGCACAAAAGTAAGTCGAAAAAGTCGGGTCGTTACAGAATAGGTTCTTGAGAATAATTAATTATACCTTGGCATCCGCGTATGAACAGTAGCCGACTCATTCTATAACGTCTGCGAAAATAATCCCAGGAAAAAATGGGATTATAGGAAAAATAATCATTCCATAACCGCATACCGGTTCCCTCTCGGTCTCTTAATAAAAATCTTCTAGGCGCTCTTGGGATCGGTTGGATGATTTCTTCTTCTTCTTCTTCTTGATCTATAATATCAAGCATATCGAGTGCGACAGTATCGAAATTCGAACTCGCAACATCTATTGCAAATTTTGTGAGACTATCCAATTTTGGAGGCATTTTGGTGATTGTTGAGTAATATTGAGGATATATATGTTGGTTGAGATTAGGGGTGTACGTTCGGTTGGTTTTCGGTTTAATTGGTCTAATCGGTTTGGATTAGTCGGTTTTTTAAACAAAAAATTGAGCACCAATAACCAGACCAAAATTTTCAAAACCAAACCGATCCGACCAAATAGGAAATCGGTTTATTTGGATCGGTTCTACATTAAACCAAATTATAATATAATCTCGGATGAAAAAGTGATATGTCAAAAAATGAACTTATGCACAACTTTACTTGTTTTTTTACAATGTCAAAGTGACATATGAATGACAAATCTAACTATGAAAACCTCTCATTCAAATAGCTGGCCATGAAAATGACCTTAATTTCTCTTATTAGCACACAATAGATAAATTTAATTCACACTGCAAATTCTAAAAAGTAAATACTAACGAAGAATAATAAGGCATATAATATAATGTAAGATTTCAATTCAAGTTTTTGTAGATGGACAATTTAATTAAAATAGAATATAGTAACTTACAAACGTTGGATTTCAAGTTTCTGTATATGTACGGAGTATTATATCACGTAAATATAAAACATAGTATTAAATTATTTGGGTTATTCGGGTGAAAACCAAATATGAATTTTATATCCAAAACCGATCCATAAACCATTTTAAATTTCGGGTGCCACCATAAATCCAAACCATATCCGGATTAGCCAAGTCCGTTTCACCCAAAATCATTTGGTTCGTTGGATTTTCGGGTGGAACCATTTAATGAACACCCCTAATTGAGATGAGAGTAAAAATGTAATTTATGTTGATATATATATATATATATATATATATATATATATATATATATATATATATATATATATATATATATATATATATATATATATATATATATATAGTGGAGGTATTGAAAAAATAAAATAAAAAATTAAGTATTCAACGGCTATATAGCCGTTAAATTGCATCAAACACCAAAAATCTCGTTCTCAAACATGCGTAGATATGAAACATTGTATGGCGAGTAGACCGAGGGCGCTCGAGGGCGTGTGAGGCTGGGGAGATTGCCATCGGCGAGCTCGAGGAAGTGTGTGACGACCCAGAAATTTTTGACCAAATTTAAACTTAATCTTTATATGGTTTCAACATGATAAGCAAAGTCTATTAGATTGAATTTTAGAATTTTTTTGAACTATTTCATGAAAGCATTTATCCCTAGACTATATCCGACGATTCACGAACAATTCAGTATAAATAAAAATGTAAATATATATATATATATATATATATATATATATATATATATATATATATATATATATATAAATATTTTTAAATAAATAAAAAAATACACTTTCATCAATTTGAAATGTAAAATAATAAACAACATAATTAAGTTATTATTAAAATGAACATAAAATAATATATATAATAATATTATGAATCTATATAAGAGAAACATATATAAATGATTTATACTAATAATTATTATGTTGTAACATATATAAAACATATAAATATTCAATATTCAATAGATGTATTACATAATGTAAGGTTAATATATTAAAATTACAAGTTAAAGTATATATTAATTATATGGTTAATACTTTCATTATTAATATTAATGTTAATATTAATATTAATGTTAATATTAATATTAATATTTGTATTATTAATATTATTATTCCTAATATATATATATATATATATATATATATATATATATATATAAATGTGAAACTTGATATGTATAAGTTATTGTATTATTATTATTAAATTATTATCATTAATAATATTAATAATACTATAACTAATATTATTGTTATTATCATTAATAATATTATTATTATCATTATTATTAATTATGATCAAATTAGTAAGATTATTATTAATTATATTTGATATCATATTATTATTATTATTATTATTATTATTACTCTTATTATTATTATTATTATTATTATTATTATTATTATTATTATTATTATTATTATTATTATTATTATTATTATTATTATTATTATTAATTTTATTATTATTATTATTAACATAATTATAATTATTAATTATTAGTAATATTTATATAAAAATCGATTAACTGGATTCAGGATCAGAGATCAGTTTCACATCACTTTCCATCTGTAGATAATTGATACAATTCGTACTAATCAGACTTCCATCCAAACAACAAATCCAAAATCCGTTTGATGTCTGTATCATCTTTTTATTTATTTTTTATTTTTTTTTATTCACTGACTTATATGATTTGTTGAATTCATCTAGTTATAAAACGAACCATTAGCTCATTTGACAGAAACCATTGAATTCTTACACCTTCATATTAAATCGAGTTTATAGAAACAACTTTAATTCAATTGAATTAAATAGAAAATATCTGAAATAAGCAAACACCTCTGTTCTTGTTCCAAATTTCTAAAACTTCGAATTCTTGTTTTATTTCAAAATCTACTAATGCAGTTCTGTTCTAAAACTTTCACTTAAACTTTCTGGAAAGTTTCATATTCCAATTTTTCATATCGAGCCTCAGTTGTCGAGTCAAATTTTCGGTTCTTGAAAGTCAAACTTTGTTCATCGTTAAAATTCAAACTCATTTTGATGTTTCCTGTTAAATTGATAGTTGAGAAAGTTTCTAGGTGTGATTTTAAACATAATTTGTGATATAACTTTTGTCTAAAACGATCACGAGTATGAAATCAATTTTTTTTTAACCAAAACAGCGACGGGCAGGGAGCAGCCCTTTTATATTTATTTATTTTTTTTTAAATTTTTTTTTGTTAATCAAGAACATAACTATAGATTTTACTGGTTGTTTATAAGTCCTAAACAAAATTAAATTCGCCATTTTAATAATTAAACCTTTCTAGCCGATTTGTTTGTTGGGGAAGAAGATGAAAATCACATAATATACGCGGGTTATATATTTCTATTTGGGTTATCAATCAGAAAAACTAAACTGGTGGAGTGGTGAGAAGTGTTGTCGGGTGTTCGAGAGGTTTTAGGTTCGAGTCTCGTATGGGACAATTGTTTTTAGAAAAGCTATTTTAAGGGTATACACTCTTATCCTATATTTTTTATTTTATTATTATTATTATTATTATTATTATTATTATTATTATTATTATTATGATTATTAGTCATCATTTATTATTATTATTATTATTATTATTATTATTATTATTATTATTATTATTATTATTATTATTATGGTTATTATTATGATTATTATTAATATTATTAATTAAGTATTGTTAATATTAGATTAAATATTATTACTACTAAGATTAAAAATGTAAGTGTTATTATCATTAAAAAAAATTATTGTTAGTATTAGTGACATTATTACTAATATCATGAATAATAGTCTTATAATTATAAGTATTAGTATCTATATCATCATCATTATTATTATAGATATGAATACTTTTAATGAAATTGTTATTATTAAAAATTATTATTTTTATAGCTATATTATTATTATTACCATTTTTACTACTAGTATTATTATTATTTTACACCTATATTATTATTAAAAGAATCATAATTAGAAAAACTACCATTTTGTTATTATTATTTAAAATGTCCTTTTTGAAAAATTATCATTATTATTAAAGTTATTATCCTTAATAAAATTTTCATTTATATTTTTAAAAAATAACATTTTCATTACTATTACTATTATTACTATTATTATTATTATTATTATTATTATTATTATTATTATTATTATTATTATTACCCTTAATTTAGTATACTTATAATTTTAAATGTAACAAATGATCTTTATATAAAAATATATATTTATTACACATAACTTAACAATATTAATATTTTCATTTATTTAAGATATATATAAAATTAACACATTTAATTAAATAATGAAAAGTATGTAAGTTATTAATATAAAAATTATAACACTAATAATAATGTATAAATTTGTTCGAATGCGAATATATGTTTTAATATATATACAAATGATATAGGTTCGTGAATCCGAGGCCAACCTTGCATTGTTCAATGTTGTCATATGTATTTTTACTACAAAATACAGTATCGTGAGTTCATTTGATTCCCTTTTACTCTTTACATTTTTGGGACTGAGAATACATGCGCTGATTTTACAACTGCTTTATTAAATATTTTTGAAATATATTTTGAACTACGAATACATGAAATGCTTTTATAAATGTTTGACGAAATAGGCACAAGTACTTAAAAACATTCTACGAATGAGGTATTATGAGTACACCGGATATCACCCTTTTTAGTCTGGTAATCTAAGAATTAGGAAACCGAGCTCCTAATTGACGCGAATCCTAAAGATAGATCTATGGGCACTAACCAGCCCCAGTCAGAGAATTTGAACTGCTTTAGTACTTCGATTTATCATGTCCGATGTGAGTCCCGGAATGATGGGGATATTCTATATGCATCCTGTTAAGGTCGGTTACCAGGTGTTCAATCCATATGAATGAATTTTAATTCGCAAGTTACGCGTGACAATATATGAAATCTTGTGGTCTATTAAAATGATGAAAATGAATGATTATGATAAACTAGTGAACTCACCAACCTTTTGGTTGACACTTGAAAGCATGTTTATTTTCAGGTATGAAAGAAATCTTCCGCTGTGCATTTGCTCATTCATGACATATTTCAAAAGATGTTGCATTCGAGTCGTTGAGTTCATCAAGATTATTATTACGTCAATTATAGTTGGTTATATTATGATATGGTATGCATGCCGTCAACTTTCGATGTAAAGAAAATTTGTCTTTTAAAAACGAATGCAATGTTGAAAAAATGTATCATATAGAGGTCAAGTACCTCGCGATATAACCAAATGTAATGTATTCGTCCAGATGGATTAGGATGGGTCGTTAGAGTTGGTATCAGAGCGGTGGTCTTAACAAACCAGGTCTTGCATTAGTGTGTCTAACTCATAGTTGTTTAGATGCATTAGTGGGTCTGGACTTCGACCGTGTCTGCATGTCAAAAGTTTTGCTTATCATTTCGTGTTGAAAATTACTTGCTTATCATCCTTAAGTCTAGACACATCTTGCTGCCTCTATTGCATAGATAGTATATAGATAAATTCATATCTTAGCGTATATGCTAATTCATATCTTAGCGTATCTATTACTGTAAACTCTGCCTGACATACTCCGTAATCTATGAAATCTTTTGTTCTATATATATAGATATTCTATGTAATTAGAATACCATCCGATAACCAAAATTCATATCGAAAAATCATTTATTCAACCGTACGAAATGGAACTCGCCACTAGTTCAAGTCCCTCGGATTCCGATATGGAGTCCTACTCAAGCTCCGAAAGCGGTGTAACCAGAATGGACCAACCAATCAGCCATCCCCAATTTATCTGATGGGTGCGTAGTCGACTTAATCAATGGAAACAAGAAGAAGGTGATCCCTTCCATCCACCACATTGCCCTCTTGGCGAAGAACCTGAAGCACTTACCGGCGAACCTGTTCGAAACACCATTTTCTCTCTCATTTCCAGAGTATTTCTTCACGATTATATACTATCTCAGATTCTAGATCTTATTCATCCGCTCGTTCGAACCGACAATCATCCCGGAGTAATAAGTCAACGAGTTTCGCACCCGAGTTGTAGCCTTAAAAAATATGGTGCAAAACTTAACAGCTTCAGTGACATCAACGGCACCAACAGTACCAACAACAGCAACATCCGCATCCCACACCTCAACATCACAATCTATCCCACGAGCATCAACATCATACGCACCATAGATACCAAGGAGTACCAACAACAATGAACGATGAAGTATTGATCCATAACTTCATTGAAGAAATATTCTGCGAAGAATATGTGATTTCTAATAGTTAACGATGAAGTATTGATCCATAACTTCATTATTATTCTGCGAAGAATATGTGGTTCCTAATAGTTTTAGAGAATACTTATTCTAGCTCAAACCGAAAAGCAAATGAGTTTAATATCATAATTAACTCATTAAATCTATGATTACATCTGAAGAAAATATATATGTATATATGTTTTCATAAAGATTGTAATTAAAAATTCTTTTGTACAAACCGTTAATGGTGAAAATATTTTAACGAGTAGGTAATACCTGAGGAATATTTAGATTTCACATTAATAAGTTATATTGTACATTCTTCGAATCTGATTCAACAGACATTTACTATCCTATTTACATCCACCGATACACGTATCCGTTCACCGCAGAATAACCATTTTCATTCAATTTCATATTTGCTTTTGACCTATCAGAATCCAACAAGTGGCATAATGAAGAAAATATTGGACAAAATAAAATTTGTTAGAAACAAACGAATTAACTATGAGAAATTTTGTTAAGAAATAACGCTAACTATTTCCAGCTAACTATTCCTAGCTAACTTATTACATTTATTTATCGCAATTTTAATTCTCGCAATTTTATTTATCGTCATTTAATTTCTGTTATTTATTTTACGCACTTTAGATATCGGGACACGTATACAAAGTTTTGACATATCATATCGACGCATATATATATATATATATATATATATATATATATATATATATATATATATTATATATATATATATATATATATATATATATATATATATATATATATATTTGGAATAACCATAGACACTCTATATGCAGTAATGCTTGAGTTAGATATACAGGGTTGAGGTTGATTCTCAAACAATATAAATACTTTGAGTTGTGATCGAGTCTGAGACATGTACACGGGTCATGATACGTATTAATTAATTCGAATATTATATATTAAACTATATATGAATTATTGGACTGTTAACTGTGGACTATCAACTGTGGACTAATAACATTAGATAATTAAAATGAATTAAAATATTGATTATAACATATGAAACTAAACATTTATTCAAGTTTGCCACTTGATTTCATCTTAAACCTTATTTGTATCTGGACGATTACAATCTGCGTTCAAATCTTTCGTAATTCTTGAAAATACCTCAATCGAGAGGATGAACCAACCGCACTTCATCTACGTAAGAAGAGATTGATGCATATAGTTATGCACTTGAAAACTCTCAAAAAATGAGTAAACGTTTAACACGTATCTGTGCTAGCTCTTTAGGCATTGTTATTACCGAAAATAACATTGTAAAATCTTTTTCAAATTAGCTAATTTTGTCACAGCTCCAGCAAATCAACTTCGACTTTTCGTTCGAAACCACCTTACTATGACCCTGATATATATATATGATTACCTTATTCATTATCTTTACCGGAGAAACCTTTTATATTCCACCATATTACCATCAGCATTTAATCATCTAAAACACAATTCTCCTGAAACCACCTCGGATTGATAATCGATGATTCAGATATCGTAGCATTAAATGCAGAGGAAACCGAAAATTTGTAGATGGTCTAAACGGCCAAAAGTTTGATGATAAAGAAGGGAGTGTTAGGAACGCTCGATAGAAAATTTGGTATTGAAAAACAGATTGAGCAAACCATGAAGGAGACCAAGGCTAAATACAAGGACCATACCATATATTCAAAGAAACCGGGTAATTCTGGATCCGATGAAACCTTCAACGAATATCTTGCTCCGTACTCATGTTAAAATCTTGCGAAAAATCTTTCTTCATCAACCATCGAACTTAGAAATTCTAAAATATCATTATAAATATCTTCGATATTTTTGAAGATATTTTCATAAATATTCTCGTCCGAAATTATTTATCTCTTCGTGCTATCTATATTAACACATAAAGGAAACTACTTTAGTTTCTAAATTTCTTTAAAATTTGAGTTTGAATTATGAATGATTTTGAAGTAGTGTTGGGAACTGAAGCATGAGTTAGTATAATATAATGACACTTGATCAACGTGATTATATTACAGTAAGTCATGCTGAGTTTCTAATGAAACGTGATGATTCATAGACTATAATGTCATCATGTGCCATGTTACATGACTCTTGTATTCTATTTAACCTCAAAAATATCAAGAAAATATTTCTTGATGATTCGGTTTTCTTCCGGATATTCTGGTAATTTGACAAATCAAATCGTGATACTACTTTTACTTTCTACCTTGTATATTATGATAATTCGAAACTTCGTACCTACGAATTCTGGACCATTACTTGCGAAAAGAAAACAAAAGCATGAAGCTCTGAAATAAAAATGGGGTATACATCGCAACAAATAAGAGATAGCATTAACTGTGAATGACAATGATTATAGAAGACGGAAGTAGGGACTCCAAAATATAAGGGAGAATATAAATCCCAATAACAACACATAAATTACAAACCGTGGATATTAATACGAATAGCAATATAAAGACACAGTAAAAGTAGGAATAGTATCACCCCAAGGTAATAGTAGAAGTAATCAGATTTTCTGGTGAAAGATTGAAAAGAAGGATGACAGAAATTATAATTAGGAAAATATCAAGGATTAGAATGGGATTAAGCATTTTCAAAATCTTTTGGATGTATGAACTAAGAAAGAAAGTATAGGAATGGTGAGAATATTGGAACGGAAAAGTTTAATTTATAAAGGAAAAATCAGACGTAGCAACCGAGACAGATGACCGCATTTAATTAAAGAGATCCTAATTCCATTAAATCCCTAAGAATCAAATCTTATAGATTTCGAAGATTATCTCTAAATCCCTTGAATTCCAGAATTCAACCATGACTAGTCAAAAGTTATGATGAAACATGTCTTTCTTATTTCACTATTTAGTGATAGCTTCATTCGTACTATTCGAGTAATCGAATTATTTTATCAGTATTACTCAATGAGGATAAAACTCTATTTATCAATTCATATTCGCCATGAAAACATTTTTATTGTCATCCATGACCATCCGAATCAAATTTCGGGACGAAATTTCTTTAACGGGTAGGTACTGTGACGACCCGAAAATTTTCGACCAAATTTAAACTTAATATTTATATGGTTTCAACATGATAAGCAAAGTCTATTAGATTAAATTTTAGAATTTTTTGAACTATTTCATGAAAGCATTTAACCCTTGACTATATCCGACGATTCACGAACAATTCAGTATAAATAAAAATGTGTATATATATATATATATATATATATATATATATATATATATATAAATATTTTTAAATAAATAAAAAAATACACTTTCATCAATGTAAAATAATAAACAACATAATTAAGTTATTATTAAAATGAACATATAATAATATATATAATAATATTATGAATCTATATAAGAGAAACATATATAAATGATTTCTACTAATAATTATTATGTTGTAACATATATAAAACATATAAATATTAAATATTCAATAGATGTATTACATAATGTAAGGTTAATATATTATAATTACAAGTTAAAGTATATATTAATTATATGATCAATACTTTCATTATTAATATTAATGTTAATATTAATATTAATATTTGTATTATTAATATTATTATTCCTAATATATATATATATATATATATATATATATATATATATATATATATATATATATTTATTTATATATATATATATATTAATGTTAATATTAATATTAATATTAATATTAATATTTTGTATTATTAATATTATTATTCCTAATATATATATATATATATATATAAATGTGATACTTGATATGTATAAGTTATTGTATTATTATTATTACATTATTATCATTAATAATATTAATAATACTATAACTAATATTATTGTTAGTATCATTAATAATATTATTATTATCATTATTATTAATTATGATCAAACTTAGTAAGATTATTATTAATTATATGTGATATCATCATATTATTATTATTATTATTATTATTATTAATTTTATTATTATTATTATTAACATAATTATAATTATTAATTATTAGTAATATTTATATAAAAATCGATTAACTGGATTCAGGATCAGATATCAGTTTCACATCACTTTCCATCTGTAGATAATTGATACAATTCGTACTAATCAGACTTCCATCCAAACAACAAATCCCAAATCTGTTTGATGTCTGTATCATCTTTTTTTTATTCACTGACTTATATGATTTGTTGAATTCATCCAGTTATAAAACGAACCATTAGCTCATTTGACAGAAACCATTGAATTCTTACACCTTCATATTAAATCGAGTTTACAGAAACAACTTTAATTCAATTGAATTAAATAAAAAATATCTAAAATGAGCAAACACCTCTGTTCTTATTCCAAATTTCTAAAACTTCGAATTCTTGTTTTATTTCAAAATCTACTAATGCAGTTCTGTTCTAAAACTTTCACTTAAACTTTCTGGAAAGTTTCATATTCCAATTTTTCATATCGAGCCTCAATTGTCGAGTCAAAGTTTCAGTTCTTGAAAGTCAAACTTTGTTCATCGTTAAAATTCAAACTCATTTTGATGTTTCCTGTTAAATTGATAGTTGAGAAAGTTTCTAGGTGTGATTTCAAACATAATTCGTGATATAACTTTTGTCTAAAATGATCACGAGTATGAAATCAATTTTTTTTTAACCAAAACAGCGACGGGCAGGGAGCAGCCCTTTTATATTTTTTTATTTTTTTTAATTTTTTTTTTGTTAATCAAGAACATAACTATAGATTTTACTGGTTGTTTATAAGTCCTAAACAAAATTAAATTCGCCATTTTAATAATTAAACCTTTCTAGCCGATTTGTTTGTTGGGGAAGAAGATGAAAATCACAAAATATACGCGGGTTATATATTTCTATTTGGGTTATCAATCAGAAAAACTAAACTGGTGGAGTGGTGAGGAGTGTTGTCGGGTGTTCGAGAGGTCTTGGGTTCGAGTCTCATATGGGACAATTGTTTTTAGAAAAGATATTTTAAGGGTATACACTCTTATCCTATATTTTTTATTTTTTATTATTATTATGATTATTAGTCATCATTTATTATTATTATTATGATTATTATTATTATGGTTATTATTATGATCATTATTAATATTATTAATTAAGTATTGTTAATATTAGATTAAATATTATTATTACTAAGATTAAAAATGTAAGTGTTATTATCATAAACAACAACAACAACAACAACAACAATACCCAATCCCACGAGTGTAGGGTATGGGGGAGGTGGAGTGTAGACAATCATTCCTCGAACTCTAGATTAGAGGGAAGTCACTACTCCACCCGCGGGTATAGAACCCGCGACTAGATAAGATCGTCCCACCCTCTACTCGAGAGCCAAGAGATTGCTTCCTAAAGGACCTCCGGCCAAGAAAAACTCATTAAAACGCTATAGTGCGGGCATACGTACCTGTAAGAGTCTTATAATTATTGTTAGTATTATCATAAAAAAAACAATAAATATTATTGTTAGTATTAGTGGCATTATTACTAATATCATGAATAATAGTCTTATAATTATAAGTATTAGTATCTATATCATCATTATTATTATTATTATAGATATGAATACCATTAATGAAATTGTTATTATTAAAAATTATTATTTTTACAACTATATTATTATTATTATTATTACCATTTTTACTACTAGTATTATTATTATTTTACACCTATATTATTATTAAAAGAATCATTATTAGAAAAACTATCATTTTGTTATTATTATTAAAAATGTCCCTTTTGAAAAATTATCATTATTATTAAAGTTATTATCCTTAATAAAATTTTCATTTATTTTTAAAAAATAACATTTTCATTATTATTATTATTATTATTATTATTATTATTATTATTATTATTATTATTATTATTATTATTATTATTATTCTTATTATTATTATTACCCTTAATTTAGTATACTTATAATTTTAAATGTAACAAATGATCTTTATATAAAAATATATATTTATTACACATAACTTAATTATATTAATATTTTCATTTATTTAAGATATATATAAAATTAACACATTTAATTAAATAATGAAAAGTATGTAAGTTATTAATATAAAAATTATAACACTAATAATAATGTATAAATTTGTTCGAATGCGAATATATGTTTTAATATATATACAAATGATATAGGTTCGTGAATCCGAGGCCAACCTTGCATTGTTCAATGTCGTCATATGTATTTTTACTACAAAATACAGTATCGTGAGTTCATTTGATTCCTTTTACTCTTTACATTTTTGGGACTAGAATACATGCGCTGTTTTTACAACTGCTTTATTAAATGTTTTTGAAATATATTTTGAACTACGAATACATGAAATGCTTTTATAAATGTTTGACGAAATAGACACAAGTACTTAAAAACATTCTACGAATGAGTTATTATGAGTACACCGGATATCACCCCTTTTAGTCTAGTAATCTAAGAATTAGGAAACCGAGCTCCTAATTGACGCGAATCCTAAAGAAAGATCTATGGGCACTAACCAGCCCCAGTCAGAGAATTTGAACCGCTTTAGTACTTCGATTTATCATGTCTGATGTGAGTCCCGGAATGATGGGGATATTCTATATGCATCCTGTTAAGGTCGGTTACCAGGTGTTCAATCCATATGAATGAATTTTAATTCGCGAGTTACGCGTGACAATATATGAAATCTTGTGGTCTATTAAAATGATGAAAATGAATGATTATGATAAACTAATGAACTCACCAACCTTTTGGTTGACACTTGAAAGCATGTTTATTCTCAGGTATGAAAAAAATCTTCCGCTGTGCATTTGCTCATATTAGAGATATTACTTGGAGTCATTCATGACATATTTCAAAAGACGTTGCATTCGAGTCGTTGAGTTCATCAAGATTATTATTAAGTCAATTATAGTTGGTTATATTATGATATGGTATGCATGCCGTCAACTTTCGATGTAAAGAAAATTTGTCTTTTAAAAACGAATGCAATGTTGGAAAAATGTATCATATAGAGGTCAAGTACCTCGCGATGTAACCAAATGTAATGTATTCGTCCAAATGAATTAGGACGGGTCGTTAGAAAGTGTGCTGGTGACAAGCTTTGAGCACGGGCCGATGGAATTGGTCTTACAGTTGTGAAAAGGGTTAAAGAACACAACTTTCTACCAAGCTCATGGAAACCATCAACTCATAAAGTGACCCATGAGGCCATGAACATCTCTAGCCATATTTGGGCCATCGGTATAAAGTGGCCCATGAGGCCATGAACATCTCTAGGCATATTTGGGCCATCGGTATAAACCCATATATGTTACATAGAGTTTGTGAAATTGGGAACCAAAGTCGAAACTAATGTCACACAACTGAAACACAGAACAAGCTTCTAACCAGTAAATAAATAAAAATATTAATAATAATCTCTATATAAATCACATTCTAATATACAAATAATAATTTAATCACGAATATAAACAACCCTTAAATCGTGTTAATACATTTTATTTGAAAAAATAACCACAACAAACTATCCAAATCAAATCACCTTCGAATCTTCAACTAAAGAGACTTGCCTTTCTTGCTATCGACACGACCATCTGTTCCAGCCATCATCGCGTACTTATCCTTCCTAGTCAGATTAGTACATTCAAATCCAAGTGTATCCCCTATTACCCTTTGAATATAATTAGCCACCTCAAATGACGATTTTCCACCTTTACATGTGAGCTCTGGTGGTAGTTGATTCAAGAAAGTTATCTCATACGTCGGCCTAGGATTCATATACACAAAATAAGGGTCCAAAAACTTGTGCCCACGAGCTGTTGTTCCATAAAACACACCTTGCTTTGTATTGATAGCAACTGGTACTATCCTATCCGTGAGCTCAGCGAAAAGAGCGCTGAACCTAAGCAAGAAAGGTTCTCTGCAAGTTGTTCCCTCTGGACAAATGACCAAATCACCTTCTTCTAACAATTGCTTGATATGCTTCGCGTCTTTATCTCTTTCTCTTGCCAGTGCCACCGCTTTAATTGGAGATATCAACTCGGAGAATTTACTAATGCTATAAGTCACACAACTAATCTTTCTTCCTAAAGCGACAGCGGTGACGACAGGGTCAATAACCGCACGATGATTGCACACAAATAGTACCCCACTTTGGCCTTTTGAGGGAGGGGGTGGAGGGGTACCCTTAACAACTAGTTTGATTCCCAGGATCTTGTAGTTGTAATACACAATCCTTTCGGGTAATGGTATATTGAGGTAAACTCTAAGAATCGATAAGAAAATGCCTATCGGCATCCACAAGAAGGTCAGTAGAGCCACGAGTGGTGTAGGTCTTTGCACGAGCCGTCCTTCGTGAAAAATAATCGGACTTTGAAGCTTGTCCCTTGGTATAGGATCGCATCTAATTTTCGGTACCATATATCCTTCCTGCAATTAACCATTTAACCATTAGTATATGATGTTACTACAACAATGTTCAAATTACTGCTCACACAAAACCATAAATTATATAAATGGTAAATCGTTTATAATATAATTTTTAAATTAAACTATAAGAAATTTGATTTTCATTGTCACAACTCTCCTTTATTACGTACGTGAATTAAATTGAATTCAATGGCCAATTTGCACTCATGATATGAGGGACCCTTGTTCGAACCCAATCTAAAATTTTCAAATATAAAAACATATATTAAAAGCATATGCTTGAACTATCTATTTTATGATAACTTTTTTATATTTAAAACGTATTAGTTTTTTTAGACATTTTAATCAGTATTAACTTGTCCCAAACAGTAGCTAAATTTGTCTTTATATTTATATATATAAATATGTACGCATGCGTTAGCATATATAAATAGCAAACTGTTATATTCGTACGTGATCATACTATTCCTACCCTTTCCATCCGGTCCGACTATGGCTGGACGCACATCTTCCCATGGCCAGTGTGCGGAGATCTTCCCTAACCGCAACATTACGTTCCCGTATGACCGGTGCACCAGCTGTGCGTTAGCGCACTCCGTCAATAGCTTTGTTTCCTCGTCATCAAGGACCGGTGTTTTGTTCACATCCTTCTCCACCTTCTCGCACCATATAAGCGTTTGCGGAAAATTGATACCAACTACAGTTTGGTCAATGTAAAAGAACGTTTCTTTCCAGTTACCCGCATTCGACTTTGGGGTTTTTGTGAAATTTTGTCGGGCGAAGAAGGTGAACCAGGATTTGTGGTGATTGGCCAAGCGGTATAGATGACAGAAAACTTTAACAAGCGGTACCTTGTTGAGTGCGACGCACCACATCTCAAACAGTACTATTTTACCTATGGCATAAGGGTGTAGTTGCTCTAATCCCACTCTGAAGTGGTCTAGTACGCCTAGGAAAAAGTCGGAGGGGGGAACCCTAAAGTTGCCGTGCTTGAACGCATGTTCGTAGATGGCCACCTTCTTCTCCGGTGGCTCGTGAGCACGCTGATTAGACAAGGGTGGCACCGGATTGTACTTCGCTAACGGTGAGTATTGTTTGACTAAGTAATAAATGTGTTTCTGCTCTATAATCGATCTAACACTATCTACATAGGTCTCGTTAGCCTTAGTCATTTTCTATAGAGTGGTTGGAGAATTACTAACCTTTAGACGGTGGCCGGAGTATTTAGGATTTGATCGGAATTGAATATAGCAGCTTATTGGGGAAGCTTGGAGCTGAAAAATGGAAATGTGTGTGAATTTGGGCTATTTATAGTGACGATTTGGAGTCATGGGTTGATCATGGCTGTACACGTGTTACGCGATCAACGGGTTGCATTTTAAGTGCGCGCGTGGATGTCAGTTGGGTATGGTTACCTATGAGCGTGTGGCTGTCACGCGCCTGCCAACTGCCACTTTACGTCTTGTCAGTCGAATGGTTTTCTGCGACAGTGACAGGCATTAAATGACCTCGAAACGCACGCGGAACATTGAATGCTAGCCCTTTTCTTGTTTTTTCCGCTTAATAGTTTGATGTCATATGTCTTGCGCCATATAACATCAAACTGGGGGGACATAATGATACCGCAATCCGCATGCGCACCCCATATCTATGCGGGCACCTCTAGGGTGCGTATGCGTGTGCTCATGTGCGTTATGCGGTATGCGGATTCGTATCTAATGCCTTTGTTTTCGGAACAGCGATTACTTGGCTATCAAGTGAATATCTTTTCCATAATTACACCCGTGATTCGGGGGAGTTTGTTATGGAAAGGATTACCATTATCTCGGATGGTTCTAGAATTAGGGTTTGCCTATATATATAAACCCTAACTATCATTCTAAACATCATCACGTTACGTAACCATCATCTGCTACACGTCTTACGTAACAACATCATCTAGCATCTTCTCAAGGTTAACATGTTAGTTTCTTGATTAACTAGCACCTACGACCTTATTTGGGGCCTTTTAATCGACGATCGTCATTAAAAGGTGGACTTAATCACTTGGCCACCCCGCCGACATCATCATATCGGCCAGGGTTATTCACGGTAGCTGGATCGAAAAGCCTCGTTCTAAGATCCTTAAACCCCACCCTTCTAACGTGTTGAGCAGGCATATTAAACCCCGTGGTAAAATATGCATGATCACTATATCATATAATATAGTGTGTGTGTGTGTTAAAAAAATATATATTTGAAAGTCCAAAGATAGATTATTATTATTATTATTTTATATATTTTTTTTAAAATAAACTCACACAATCAACTACTTTCAACGTATATACACAAATGTCAACATCTAGATTCTAAATTCACAACTTCTTAAATGATGAGATTACTTTGTTTATGCCGCTATATAATAGCATTACCATTATGCAACCATATAATTAATAAAGCGATAAATGCCTTTGCAAAATATATTAATTGGTGATATAAGTTACATTATTAATTATTTATTTATATATTTTAGTGGTACTACATAAATATAACTGTATAAGTATGTCACATGTTAAGATTTGTAACATGTTAAGATTTGTGCAATTACACTTGTACCTAGATCGCGGAAACAATAATTGGGTTGGAGTTAATGATCAACCAACTCATGTGGTCCTTTGGACTACTACTCAACATAAATACGGACTATGCTTCTAAGACCACTACCAACGGTGTAGTCTTTGGGTGTGTCTTATACTTTTTAAAAAAAACACCATAGTCATGTGCATGTCTTTATCCATCATTTTAAATCATAATTTCAAAATAGTCCTTTTGGAGAACTATGAAGACGGGAAGTAACTCAACAAGTGGGTCCTCAAGCATTATCTATTTATATGTTTTTATAATATGTGGTGATGCAGGGTCCAAACATTATTTATTTTTATGTTTTAGTAATATTGTGGGTCCATTACTTTTTAAGAAGTATATAATGGTTGGTAGCGGTCTGTCTTTTCAGGCTTTTTTAGAAAGTGTTGATATGGCACTCGGTCTTTCTGAAGAAGCATGTCATGGTTTGGAGTGGTCTAAGCATAAAAATAGGAAGTCTCCGACCTTTTATTCACTAATTTGTAACTTTTTCAATTTTTTGGTTAACATTCTTCTATAAATCATAAATCATAAATCATATATAACAATATTAAATTAAGGACCTGTTTATGGACAGAAAAACTATTCAATAAACTGTGTTTGAGTGACATTTCATTTCTTAGTGTAGATTCAATATTAAAAAAAGAAAAAAGAAATACATTTACGTTGTCTGTCATGTTAAATAATTAATTGATTAATGGAAATTACATAAAGATAGTGACGGCTAGCGGAACAAAAGTATTAAAGTTACATGGCCATTGATTAAAGCTTTCAACAACCCCTTTCAAGATATCATATAATGTCGTTAGCAATAGCAATGCTGTAAATTATTGAGAATATATATATATATATATATATATATATATATATATATATATATATATATATATATATATATATATATATATATATATATATATATATATAGTGGTAGGATCAAGAAGGAAGTAACCATTCGGGGGAAGCGGGGGGAAGCAAAATTTTTTTTTTTTTCGTTTTTTGAAAAAACTTTGTTCACGAACATTATAGATGAGATGAAAATATGAACATTTAGTAGAGACACTTTGTGATAAATGTTTTTATTTTGGCGGGAAAACGCTCGAAGAAGTAATATATAACAATTATCGTGTTTTTCGAGCGTATTTTGAGGTTTTAGCTATTGGGGTTTAGATATTAGGGTTTAGATATTAGGTTTAGAAATTTAGGGTTTAGGGTTTAGATTTAGGGTTTAGATTTAGGATTTAGATTGAATTTTTAACACGAACGGTTTAGGGTTTAGGGTTTGGTGTTTTGGGTTTAGGGTTTGGTGTTTTGGATCAATGGGGAAGTAACCAATCGGGGGGAAGCGAGGAGAAGCAAAAAAAAAAAATTCTCGTTTTTTTTGAAATTTTTTTTTTCCGGCATCAAAATCACACTAAAATATGAACATTTAGAAAAGACACTTCGTGATGAATGTTATTATTTAGGCGGGAAAACGATCGACAAAAATAACATTCAAGATAATATTGTTCGTGAAAAATATGAACGTTTTTTTTTCTTCATGTTTTGTGAAGTAAAATTTAGCCCGATTTAAAGTTTAGGGTTTAGGGTTTGGTGTTTTGGGTTTATTCCATAAACCCAAAATACCAAACCTTAAACTCTAAACCCTAAACTCTAAACCGTTCGTGTTAAAAACTAAATCTAAATCCTAAATCTAAACCCTAAATCTAAACCCTAAACCCTAAATTTCTAAAGCCTAATATCTAAACCCTGTAAACCCTAATATCTAAACCCTAATATCTAAACTCCAATAGCTAAAACCTCAATATACGCTCGAAAAACACGATAATTGTTATATATTACTTCTTCGAGCGTTTTCCCGCCAAAATAAAAACATTTATTACAAAGTGTCTCTACTAAATGTTAATATTTTCATCTCATCTATAATGTTCGTGAACAAAGTTTTTTCAAAAAACGAAGAAAAAAAAAAGTTTTTGCTTCCCCCCGCTTCCCCCGATTGGTTACTTCCCTCTTGATCCTACCACTATATATATATATATATATATATATATATATATATATATATATATATATATATATATATATATATATATATATATATATATATATATATATAAATTCAATACATGACTTTTCTAATGTGCACGTTCGTTACTTCTGTAACTTTTTGGTTATGTATTGAAGTGTGTATTTTTTATTTATTCTTTTCATTTTAAATTAATAATTACGGAGTACATAGTTTAAAAGTTGCAATTACTACTTACCTTTGCACATAGTGATACTCTTACCCTAAACTAATTACTTTAAGAAAAATTACTTATGTATTTCAAATTCTAGTTGTAGACAAAAAAATTTTTTTTTTTGTATTTAATATTTAATAGTTGACAATTATATAGACTAACAAATTTGTACGGAGGGACTACGATTTATTTTTTGCACGTTATTATCATTAAGTAATCCTAAATTTCCTTTTTTCCAACGAAAATTTTAAATATCTGTACTGGTTTGTATTTAAATTTTAATTGAGGAAAATATAATAAATATAGTCAATTTTTTTAATAGTAGATAATTATTATGAAACAATTAAAAAGAAATTAACTAATATAGTGGGACATAAGAAGAATATGATAAACCATGGATAATGTAGCGTTGGTTTTCATTTTCACTCATACATGTCAAGTAAACGCCCATAATGGATGTTTGTGGGCAAATTCACGGAGAACACTGGTGAATGTGAAACACACGAGGGAGGGGGGAAAGAAGGTGAGTTGGCAAATGCTAATTGGTTGGTGTTATTTCTTTGTTCCACTTTTATTATTTACCAATCAAATTTTAATAATTACCCATAAACGCCCTAAAACCCACCCAACAACTTTTCCCATTACAGCTCTTCACTTCCTCCATTATTGTCATGTCAACGTCATAACTCGAAAGTATCTCATATCTACTTCACGTACCCGGTTTCCATTATCTATGGTCTTATAGTTTATCATGAGTTTCAAGCAATCAAGTAATTAAAATTGTGTAATATGTTTTTGTTCATCCTGCACAACATATATTTTATCTTAATCATTATATAGCAAACATTTTGTAAACTCCGTTCTAAAAATGGTTTTTCTTTCTATCAATGTGTTTCTAGTACAATGGCCAAAAACAAAAATAAAGTGAAATACGAATCTTTTTATGAGACATTATAATGAAATCGATGATCTATAATACTATATTATTAAGAGAACAAATAAAGATACTCCAACATTCATGGCTTTAACGGTATACTAACCAAGTCCTACTTTGTTTCCATTATCAAACAAAAAACTAAATCCTGATCTTGTTTTCTTTCTGATTGTCGATCGATTATTTCATACACTGTGCATATCGTTGCGGCTGATCAATATGAGTTATATTGGACCCATTAATAAACGATGGGTATTAATACCGATCTTGACAAAGTTAATGATGATAAGAAAAAACAAACCAAGATTACAAAGGTCGTACGATCGATCTCAGATTGTGGAAAAAGTCATGTACAATGCACATGACTAATTGACTAAATAAATGAATGCAATTGTGACAATAAAATACGGAGTAATACTTCGGTTGGTATTTAGATATATTATTTATATTCAAAAAGATAAATACAAATATATTTTCTCCATGTAATAAAGGAACGAAAAATACATTGTTAACAATCATCATCTCTAATAATTAAACTCCATAAGATTCTTTCCATATAATAATCATAAATTAATTATTTTATTTTAATAATTTTACTGTAAGGAACAATAAACAAGTAGTGCATTAGTAGTAACGAATTATGAAGCTCAGCGACGGGGGGTAATAAGTTAAAAAAAAATTGGAAAAAGACATAATAACTAATGTCAACACAAGGTTACTTTTCATTTAGGTTTTGTGTTTTAGTATAGAGGATAATTTTCGATTTCTTTATCGAACAAAAAATGAGAGTTACAAGAGTAATATAGAATTAATTAAATATAAATGTTTTAAAATAATGGTAAAATAAAATGGAAATGAAATGAAATGATAATAAAATAGAAATAATACGTACCTTGCAAATGGACATGAAATCTTTGTCAGTCTCACCATCTCCAATACACAAATCAGGCAAATTAGAAGCTTCAAATTCCTGTAAAATGGCAGCTTTTTTGAGCTGACCCACAATCACACCTGGCTCCTTAACAAACCCAGTGGCTCGACCATATTTAGAAACCTCAAGTTCTGTCCCTAACACTTTATCAGCCCCTAAAAAATTCTTCACAAAATGTTCAACCATAACCCTTGGAGTTGAGGTAACCACATACCTTTTCCTGAATGAGTTAAACACGTTCCATGAATCGGGCCGAACATCACTCACATAGAATCGAGGTAGAACCGAGCTTGATACAAGTTCCACATCACGAATTCTCAACCAGGCGAATGAGATGAAAATGTAGATACTTGTAGCGGTTGATTCTGAAAAGAGGGAAGTTATGTAAATAAATGGGAAAACGAGTAATAAAATTAAAGCGCGGAATATGCTTCCGGCTTCTAAGGCAATGAGGAAGTAGTAAGGGAAAGGGTTGCGAGAAACGAGAAGGGTGCCGTTGAGATCAGACACAATGGTTTGGTTGCTTCTCGATTTCGTACTGCATTTCGAGATGAGTTCGAAATCGAGATGTGGAGACATTGTGAAAAATATGGCATGAAAGTTGTTTGAGTACGTTGAGCTATAAATATATTATGTAAAGTGGGTAGAGAAAGAAGTTGGGAGATAGAAACATTTACTACCAATAATTTTTATTTTTATTTTAATTATTTCTGGTAATAATTGCGAGGTTTTATTATGACCATACAAAGAGAAGAAAACTTAAACCTCTTTCAAAAGATTAAAAGGTTAATATTTTATTAGAGAAAACGAAGTTAGAGGGCTTTCGCGTAACACAACCTCGATATCATTCAAGTGTTTATGTCCAGCACGAGCTCTGTCCAGCACGAATCCTGTGTGGCCTAATTCCTTGTCGGCCCAAATCATGTCTGGCCCACTCCCTTGCCGGCCCAAGTCCTTGCATGCCTAATTCCTTGCCGGCACAAAAGATTAAAATCGCGACTTCAGTATTTGATTTGATGTAATAATGAAATGTACTTAAATTATCACTGTTTGTGTTGTTGTGGACTCGTGGTAGGTGTGAGGTGCCATTTATGTTTTGATTTTACCAAACCAATACACGAATTAACCTTTAAACATACTGTAGAATGTAGAATATAAACTATTATTCCACTATATTTTTAGATAAAACGTTTATATGCTATGATCTTGTGGTCTGACTGTATAGCATATTTGAACAGTTGGGTTGTATCATATATTAAACTAACTTATCATAAAAATGTAAATAGTAAGTACAAGTTAATGTTAGTGGCATATATACAAATTTACATTCTTTCATATATTTTGTTTGTTGGTTAGTAAATTCGTGTTTAGTGTACGTAGTTGTAGCATGTGATAGAGATATAAATGTTGGTGGTCATGTGGGTTTAAAAGCTAGCATTTCGGTTGTGCATTCAAGTTACTAAGTGAGGTGGACCCAATTTTAATGCATCCCTGATATTAAGGCCCATATCTGTAGTTTATAGCAGTGCAATACTCCAATGGCATCTTCGACTGGCATCTTCTTTGTTTATTTACTCATAATAATAGTATTCCTTCCTCTCCCAATGATTTGGGGCTCACTTCGTTGTATAATTATTGATTTTTCATCGTTAATATATTAGGTAGATGAAAGGTAAACAGAGTATGATAAAAGATAAAAGTTATATGTAGGATGGTATAGTAGTACTTTTTTTGTATATACCTTTTAAAAGCAATCACGCATTTTTTACAAAATAATGTCGCATTTATTTTGACCAATAACGTTAATACCGTAGTATTATTTATCTTTCACACTTTTCACACTTTTTTTTCTTTCGAAAAAACGAATACTCATATACAGTGGCGAAACTATGATTTTTTTCACCGGGGGCAAAAAAAAAAAAAAATTTAAACCGTAGCAAATTTTTTGGACAAAAATTGAAGATTTTGGGACAAAAGTTGGAGATTTTGGAGCAAATTTTGAAAATTTTGGGGCAAAAGTTGGAGAATTTGGGGCAAAATTTGAAGGTTTTGGGGCAAAATATGTAGGTTTGGGGGAAAAAAAAAATCAACCGGGGCCAAAGTCGAAAAACCCAAAAATTTTACACTGAAAAAAAAAATTCCAATGGGGGCGGCCACCCCTGCCCCTTAACACTTTCGCCACTGATCATATAGAAACGATATCGTTTTCTAAAAAAAACTCTCTCAACAGAGAATACAAAAGGACTAAAAAAAATTATCTACAAGCTAGCTGTGACGACCCGGAAATTTTCGATCAAATTTAAACATAATCTTTATATGGTTGCAACACGATAAGCAAAGTCTGTAATATTGAATCTCGAAAACTTTGAACTGTGTTCATGTATACATTTGACCTTTGAACTATTTATATGGATTCAGTGAACCTTTGACTATTCCCGACGATTCACGAACCATTATGAGTAATTGAATATGTAAACCATATATAGATATAAATATAAATATAAATATATATAATGTTTTGAAATTAATAAAGTATACTTAATCATTTAGAATTAAAAATGTAAAATAATAAATAGAATAGATAAGTTACTATTATACATATATAAATATATATATATACTATTAAGAATTTATATATATGATTTTTACATATAAATAAAAATATTGTATCATATATATAAAATGTATAAATAATAAATATTTAATAAAAGTTATTACATATGATTAATATTACATCAATAATAAGTTGAATATAATTGTTACACTAATATTTGTATCATTAAATTATCATCTTTACTAATATTATTATTATTACTTTCATTATTATTATTAATGTAAATATTAACAGTAGGATTATTATTGTGAACATATATATAATACATAAATAAGAAATTTGATATATATAAGTTGTTATATTATTATTATTATTAATATTACTATTATAACTAATAATATTAATATTACTATAGGTAGTGTTATTATTAGCATTATTAATAATATTATTATTATTATCATTGTTATTATAACTATTAAACTTAGTAAAATTATTAATTAGTAGTATCATTATTTCTATTATTATTATTAGTATTATTTTCTATAATTATCAGTTTTTTTATTATTTCCAATAATATTATTATTATTATTATTAATATATTTATTTATATTTACTAATTATTAATAATAATATTTAATATAAATAAAATCTTGTACAAAATCAGCTTTCTGTTCTACATCACGATCTACTATTCTATTTCTTTGTTCTTGTCTCTAATCTTTACCAATCTTAATCCAATTCAGTACGTACCAAGCAGATAAGGTCAAAAATCATTAGCAATCAGGATCAAATTTTTATTTGTTTTATTTATTTATTTTTTACTTTGTCTGATTGAAATTGAATACCACGTCCTTATAAATAATCAGTCAATTCGATTATAGTTCAGACATCTCAATTCTTTTTCATTGTCATTAGCAATTATCAATTATAATCAATGTAATTTACCGAATTAAAAATCTAAAATAAGCTGAAACCATCGAATATCTCTGTTTCATATCCATTTTCTCAAAATCACGAATTTGTATCAATTTTATAAAAATAGAAATGCAGTTTTGTTTGGAATCGTATATGTAATATATCTGTAAAGTTTCAAATCCTAATTCTTCTTAACGAACCCTAATTTGTGAGTCAAAGTTTTGGAAATAAAAAGTCAACAATTGTTCTTCGGTTAAATTCGAGTTTCTGTTGATGTTTCTGGTTCAATTAACGATCTCAGAAGTTTCTATGAATCATTTGAAACATAACTCATGTTATAGTTATTATCTAATACGTTTCCAAAATCAAAATCAAGAATTTTATTTTTTCTTTTTACAGCGAACTGCAGTATGCAGCATTTTTTTTCTTTCCGTTTTTCTTTTTTAATTACTTTTCTATTTTGTTTTACATATTCCAATAACCGTAATTGGTTACTGATATTTCAATTACGAAATAATTCAAATCTTAAGTTAATTATGGTATTCTGGTCGATCCTGAAATTGTGAGAAGGAAGAAGAAAAGAGGGAAAAACAGAAGTATAAGATAAAAATAAATACTGTTAGAATATAATCATAAAAAGAAAGACAGAAGGAAGGTTTAGTGTTGTTGTGTTCGATCGAGGGGTCTCGGGTTCGAGCCCGGGCTTGGACAATTCTTTTTGAACGAATTTTTAAAAGGGTATACATTCATATTTTTTTATTTATTATTATTATTATTAATTGTTGTTAATATTAATTATTTATATTATGCTGATTATTAGTAATGTTGTTATCATTATTAGTATTATAATTATTAATATTGTTATTATTATTACAAATACAATACAAGTATTAACTATCATAAATATTATTATTATATAGTTACAAATTTGAATCATATTATTATTATTGCTATGTTAATTATTATTATTACTAACATAATACGATTTATTATTATTATCACTAAATATTGGTATTATCATATTTACAATTGCTAGTATCATTAGTATTATCATTAAATTTATTATTATCATTATTAGTAGTATTATAATTATTAGTATTATTAATTAACATTCAATACTACTAGTATGCTTATTACTACTAAATATTATTATATTTACTATTAGTATTGTTATTATTAGATATTATTATTATTACTACAAGTAATATAATTGTTATCATTAGTAATGCTAAAATAAGTATTAGCATCATTTATGGAATTATTAGTATTACTACTATTATTAACCTAAGTATTATTGTTAACAATATCATTTTTATTATTATTATTATTATTATTATTATTATTATTATTATTATTATTATTATTATTATTATTATTATTATTATTATTATAGGATGAAACAATTTTTTATCTATTATTATCAATATTATTTTATCGAATAACTATTAGTTATATAAAATCATATTTACTACATATAATATAACTATATTACTATTTTTACAATAAATATTAATAAATACAATTAATTAGTTATTAATGAAAAACATAATTAAAGTAACAATTAATACACTAATAATACATAAACTTGTTCGATTATGAATATATGTGTTAATATATACATAAATGATATAGGTTCGTAAATTTGAGGCCAACCCTGCATTGTTCAATATAGCCATATGTATTTTTACTACAAAATACATTAGGTGAGTTCATTTGATTCCCTTTTACTCTTTACATTTTTGGGACTGAGAATACATGCGCGGTTTCTACAACTGCTTTATTAAATGCCTTTGAAATATATTTTGAACTGCGAATACATGAAATGCTTTTATAAATGTTTGACGAGATAGACACAAGCAAAACATTCCTCGAATGAATTATTATGCAGACAGAAGTTCTGCGGATTATTGTTGAATTATGTGGACATGATAATTGCCACCATTGAATTATGTGGACATGATAATTGCCACCATTGAATTATGTGGACATGATAATTGCCACCAATTGATATGAATGTTATGTATCGAGAGAATGATTTTATGCACATGTTATGTGTATGTTATTTTTGTGCACGAGATATGTGTACGGTTACTAAGATTTATGAAAAATGGTTTCGTACACGAGAAAGGTGTACTGTATTTAAAATATATCGCATGTACATTACAGGTGGGTATAGGATTCGGGCCCATTTGTACCATGCAGGATTTAAATTTTGTGGTCTATCAAAATGATGAATTTTATTGTTTTATGATAAACCTATGAACTCACCAACCTTTTGGTTGACACTTGAAAGCATATTTATTCTCAGGTATTAAAGAAATCTTCCGCTGTGCATTTGCTCAATTTAGAGATATTACTTGGAGTCATTCATGGCATATTTCAAAAGACGTTGCATTCGAGTCGTTGAGTTCATCAAGATTATTATTAAGTCAATTATAGTTGGATATATTATGAAATGGTATGCATGCCGTCAAGCTTCGATGAAATGAAAGTTTGTCTTTTAAAAACGAATGCAATGTTTGTAAAATGTATCATATAGAGGTCAAATACCTCACGATGTAACCAAATGTAATGTATTCGTCCAGATGGATTAGGACGGGTCCTTTTAGTTGGTATCAGAGCAGTGGTCTTAGCGAACCAGGTCTTGCATTAGTGTGTCTAACTGATAGTCATTAGGATGCATTAGTGAGTCTGGACTTTGACCGTGTCTGCATGTCAAAAGTTTTGCTTATCATTAGTGTCAAAAATTATTTGCTTATCATCCTTAAAGTCTAGACACGTCTTACTGCCTCTATTGCATAGACAGTGTATAGATAAATTCAAATCTTAGCGTATCTATTATTGTTATCTTTGCCTGACAGCTTCCGTAGATTCCTCCCTAACTTATGGGATTTTAGTATTATATATGCATATGTAAATTATGTATTGCAGGGTACTAATCTACATCATATTCTATTCCTTATCGAAAATCCTTCATCTGATCGTACGAGATGAGTCTCTCAACCAGTTCGAGTCCCTTAGATTCCGATAACTATTCCGATAGTTATTCCGACAGCTATTCTGTGACGATCGCTCCAAATTTATATGGACGAACACGTCATTCATTGATTTCATTGCGAGCTATTTGACCTCTATATGATACGTTTTGTAAACATTGCATTCTTTTGAAAAGGCACACCAAAAATGAATATTTAAATCAAAGGTTTTCGAGATCTGATGATTTCTACATATAGACAATCACCGTAAATTATAGTTTACAATAGTACTTCTGTTAACAATGCAGTCAAAATAAGATACATGGTGATGATTTGGTGAATGCAACGTTTCCTTGAAAAATATGTCATATAAGACTCCATGCACATAGCTTGTCTATCATATAAGCAAACAGCGGAAGACTTCTAGGGAACCTGAGAATAAACATGCTAACAAGTGTCAACACAAAGGTTGGTGAGTTCATAGGTTTAGTGTTTCGCATAATCTGTATATAAAGGTGGATCACAAGATTTCAGTTGTTTCATCCAGAAACGTGTATCAAAATATTCTACAAGATTGAGCACCCTGGTAACTAAACTTTAACGTCTATATAATAAGTGCCCTTTGTATAATAATCTTAATAATACACGCAAACCAACGTGTACGCTTCTCAAATAGCATACGTCCGTTAAAAGGCTAGCGCTCTAGCTCGGACGGGGATATCAAGCCCTATGGATCCATATACCACTATTCGCGCCCACCAGTTCTTATAACCGGCAGTTACTAGTTACCAAAGCTAAGGGATATTCGGTTCAAACTCAGTGTAGAATTAAGTATGTACTTGTATCCATTGGGTTTAAATATATTGCATGTATTCTCAGCCCAAAAATATATATTGCAAAAGCAATTAAAAATGGAGCAAATGAAACTCACCTTAGCAGCACATAAAGTTGTTCATCGTAATGTGACCGAAACTCGGTATATCAAATAATCGTAGATCTCAACCTAGAGAACATATGTTGGTCAATAAATGTCTATCAAGCTAGGTCAGGTCATAGTGTATCACAATCCTAATGCTCGAAATTGACATACAAAAGTTATTCAAAGTTATTTCAAAAAGTCAATTTTGACAATAGTTCAACAAACGAGACGTACCTTATATAAGGATTCATTTGCTCGGTTGGTAATATTCAAAAATCCATTTTATCAATCTCGTAAACAAGTTGTTTAAGTATTAATTGCAGATTCAAAAAGCAATTCCAATTAATGTCAATTATAATTCAGCTGACCATATCTTTTGATTCGTTCCTCAAAACTATTCGATATCTAAATGAAAAGTTATTGACTTTTCGCCAGCTTTCCGAAAACATGTATATCATATACGTTTTACCCGTAATATATGTATTTAATTCGTGATTTATTATAAACTGTTTAACTACAAAATTTAGCATACAAGCATGTATAAATATATACACTCGAGCACTAGTATGTATACACTATTAATTTATAAAATATAAAATATAAATGCTTACGTATTAATATTGAGATTCAATATTGTAGAAAGTACGTAGACGTAACGGAGATGATAAACACGCTAGGTTTGATTCACAAATATACCCCCGAACATTACCCATAACCTCCTTGGCAATAACCCATAATTTCCTTAGCTCTATCCCGCTTGAAAACCATTTTGAAAGTGACACGCTCATAACCTCGTCGTAGTATTTTATGTATAATACTAATTAATAATATTAATAATAATAAGATTAATAATAATATTAATCTTAATAATAATAATAATAATAATAATAACAATAATAATAATAATAAATAAAATAAATACGTTGTAATATATGATTTAGAGAAAGAGTGTGAAAACTGAGCAATTTATAGAACCTTTTCTGAAAAAGTACCCCATGTGATCGCATGGGATTTGTGCTTCAAGGCCATGCGATCGCATGGCCCTCTGATCCAGCTCACAAACTTTTAACTTTTTGTTTGTCGACATGATTTTATATAATATATATAATATATTTAATTTATATAATTAATTATATATTATATTAAATTCACATGCATAGTTGACTTGTAATTTTTGTTTCGATAAGTCGTACGTCATCACTCGACTTATGTCCAGGTTCCGGTTTTTCAAATGTCCTTTCGTACGCTGAGAAAACTTGTATTTTACATTTCGTGTCACGTACCTTTGTCAAAATATAGCCTTAAATTATCCCTAAACTATACCACTCAAAGTATATCTTAAACTTTCGAGTATTTTGATCATTTACTTCTATAAATTATTGTCTCGCTATTTGTTAATATATATATAATAACAAATCGTTTTATGACCTAGTTAATATATATTTTCAACATTCATAAACACGTTTTAAATATACGTCGCAAGTTATTCATACAATTAATATTCCAACTTATCATATATATTCAAATAAATATTTAAACTAATCAGTTTAATGTACGGTATTGAACAATTAATAAATTGTTATATTTTCAAGTTATAGTATATATATATGTATCTATATACATATAATTGTTCGCGAATCGTCGAGAACAGCCGAAAGGTATTTGAATAGTTCAAAAATTTTGAGATTCAGTTTTACAGACTTTGCTTATCGTGTCGGAAATGTTAATCATACAAAGATTAAGTTTAAATTTGGTCAAAAAAATTTCGGGTCATCACAGTACCAACCTGTTAAAGAAATTTCGTCCCGAAATTTAAGTGAGGTCGTCATGGCTAACAATAAAAATGTTTTCATGATGAATATGAGTTGATAAATAGAATTTTATCACCGTTGAATAATATGGATAAAACAATTCGATTTCTCGAAGTGTATGAGAGAAGTTATCGTAAAAGAGTGAAATGAAAGAATAGAAATTCGTCTTAATTTTTGACGTAGTTACGATTGATTTCCGGAATTTAAGGAATAGAAAATCTTCATAATCTAAATAAGATTTAATTCTTTGAAATTTAAGGAAATTAAGATTTCCTTTAAATGCGTAATCTACCTCGATTGTTATGTCTGATATTTCATTATAAATTGACCTCTTCCGTTTCATTATTTTGACCACTCCTACATCTTCTTCCTTATTTCATACTTCTAAAAGATTGTGAAATGCTTAATCCAGTTCTGATTCTTGATATTTTCTTGGCTATCGTATCCTTCATTCTTCTTTTTCATCTGACACCAGAGAAGGTTATTTTCTTCTACTATTACCTTAGGGTTATATTGTTTTTCATTCTCTCGTGTCTTTATATTGCTATACGCATTGATATACACGGTTTGTAATTTCAGAATTGTTTTCGGGCTTTATATTTTCCATTATATTTCGGAGCTTCATGCTTTCGTTTTCTCTTCCCGACTTTAAGTCAAGCGAATAATGGTCCAGAATTCGTGGGTATGGATTTTGAAATGAACATAATTAATGTTCTAAGAAAGAAATGGTAATGGCACAATCTGACTTGTCAAATTACCAGAATACCTCAAAAAGACCGAATCATCAAGAAAAATATTTTCTTGATATGTTTAGAGGTTAAATAGAATGAAAGAGTTATGTAACATGGTTCATGATGAGGGTATGATCTGTGAACCTTTATCACGTTCCATTAGAAACTCAGCATGACTTACTGTAATATAATCACGTTGATCAAGTGTCATTATATTATACTAACTCATGCTTCAATTCCCAACACTACTTCAAAAACATCCATTTTTTGAAATTTTCAGAAATTAGAAACTAAAATAGTTTCTTTTATGATGTAACACAGATAGCGTGAAGAGATAAATGATTTCAGATAAGAATAATTATGAAAATATCTTCAGAAATATGGAGGATATTTATAATGTAAGATACGATGATATCTTAGAATATTTAAGATAAGATGATGATGAAGAATATTGTCCGCAAATGTTTTAGAGTAAGGAGCAAGGTATTCGCTAATGATTTCAGCAGACACTGAATCATTTGGATTCTTTGAAGGCAGGTTTAGTCTTTGTGATTTATCCACAGCCTCCTTCATACTTTGCTCAATCCGTTTTCCAGTTCCAAACCTTCTCTTTTTCTGAGCTTTGCCAACACACTATTCTTTATCATCAAACTTTGGGCTGTTAAGGTCGTTTACAGTTTTTGCTGCTTCATCAGCATTCAAAGTTATCATAACCGAATCGTTGGTTATCAATCTGAGGTGTTTTCAAAAGTTTGAAGGGTTTGCATGAAGATTGTAATTGTCAAGATACATATGATGTTCTAGAATTTTGAACGATACAATTTTTTTTTTCTTTTTTTTTCTGGGTTTATGAATAGAAGTGATGTTCTAGCACTGTTTTGAAGTCAAAGTATAGCATTTGAAAGATGTAAGAATCTAAGAATGATGTCACCGGTTCAGAGTTATGACTTGGATTCTGATCCGTCAATATCAGAATATGTAATTGAATTTGTATGAAAACGATTGTATATCGTTGTGAGCATTGTTAATAATTTTTGAATCAAAGTTGAAGAATGTATAGTATAACATATTAATTGTGAACTTATATATTTCCCTGGAATTACCTACCCGTTAAAGATTTCACAAGTAATATTTTGTACAAAAGAATTTTTATTACCGTCTTTATGAAAATATATGTATGTATATTTTCTTCAGATGTAATACAGATTTGATGAGTTAATATCATATTAAGCTCATTTGATTTTTGACTTGAATTAGAAATGAATAATCTCTAAAACATTAAAGATTTAATAATCTTTACGAAGTATTTCACTAATGTAATCAATACTCGGTTTTATTGATATTTTCTCAGTGAATCATGTTGGTGCTCATGGAACTCTTGCTAACTTCGCAAGGTACGAATGATGTTTTCTAGAAAGTTTTGAATACATCGAAGATGAAAGTATAAAATCAACCATATAATTGAATAATATACTTAGTTTATTATGAACTGGAATTCATTGAGTTAGAAACAGAGATTGTAGTTAACGATGGTTAAGTCATTAACGAAGGATGTACATCATAGCATATTAGTAATATGAATTAACCGAGTAGTACCTACCAGTTAAGATTCACACGTAATAACTTGGTATGAAAAGATTTATTTTGATTTCAAAATTCATATATATTAAATATACATAAAATTTCTTCAGGGGAAATGAGTTAATACTTCATCGGTTATTGTTGCTGGTATTTCTTGTTAACTACGATGCGTATGACGTTGATGCTTGTGAAACAGATTGTGAAGTTAAGGTTTGCGATGCAGATGTTGTTGGTGGTGGTAATGGTACTGTTGGTGTTGTTGTCGGTGGTACTGTTGATACCGGTGATGCTGCTGGTGCTTGTAACCTTTGCACCATATTCTCCAAAGCCACTACCCGAGCGCGAAGCTCGTTGACTTCTTCTACTACACTGGGATGATTGGCGGTTCGGACGAGCGGATGAATAAGATCCAGAATTTGAGAGAGTATATGATCATGACGAGATATTCTGGAGATGAGAGAGAAAATAGTATTACGAACAGGTTCACCGGTAAGTGCTTCAGGTTCTTCGCCAAGAGGGCAATGTGGTGGATGGAAGGGATCGCCTTCTTCTTGTCTCCAATAATTAAGTAGGCTACGAACCCATCCCTAATTCATCCAGAATAGATGATGGCTAATTGGTTGATCCATTCCGGTTACACTTTCTTCAGAGTTCAGGTGAATATCCATATCGGAATAGCTGTCGAAATTTAAGGAATTTGAATTGGATACGGGATCCATCTTGTATAATTAGATAGATGATTTTTGATATGAAATAGATTATAGAATTTAGATTGGTACTCTTCAATACATAATTTACATATGTATATATAATACCAAAATTCCGTAAATTACGGAGAAATTTTCGGAAGATGGCAGTCAAAGTTTATAGTAACAGATACGCTAAGATATGAATTTTGTCTATACACTATTCATGCAATCAATGCAGTAAAACGTGTCTAGACTTAAGAATGATAAGCATATAATTTCTGACAAGAAATGATAAGCAAAACTTTTAACATGCAGAAACAGTCGAAGTCCAGACTTACTAATGCATCTTAACAACTATCAGTTAGACACACTCATGCAAGACCTGGTTCGCTAGGACCAACGCTCTGATACCAACTGTGACGATCGCTCCAAATCTATATGGACGAACACGTCATTCATTGATTTCATTGCGAGCTATTTGACCTCTATATGATACGTTTTGTAAACATTGCATTCTTTTGAAAAGGCACACCATAAATGAATATTTAAATCAAAGGTTTTCGACATCTGATGATTTCTACGTATAGACAATCACCGTAAATTATAGTTTACAATAGTACTTCCGTTAACAATGCAGTCAAAATAAGATACATGGTGATGATTTGGTGAATGCAACGTTTCCTTGAAAAATATGTCATATAAGACTCCATGCACATAGCTTGTCTATCATATAAGCAAACAGCGGAAGACTTCTAGGGAACCTGAGAATAAACATGCTAACAAGTGTCAACACAAAGGTTGGTGAGTTCATAGTTTTAGTGTTTCGCATAATCTGTATATAAAGGTGGATCACAAGATTTCAGTTGTTTCATCCAGAAACGTTTATCAAAATATTCTACAAGATTGAGCACCCTGGTAACTAAACTTTAACGTCTATATAATAAGTACCCTTTGTATAATAATCTTAATAATATACGCAAACCAACGTGTACGCTTCTCAAATAGTATACGTCCGTTAAAAGGCTAGCGCTCTAGCTCGGACGGGGATATCAAGCCCTATGGATCCATATACCACTATTCGCGCCCACCAGTTCTTATAACCGGCAGTTACTAGTTACCAAAGCTAAGGGATTTTCGGTTCAAACTCAGTGTAGAATTAAGTATGTACTTGTATCCATTGTGTTTAAAATATATTGCATGTATTCTCAGCCCAAAAATATATATTTCAAAAGCAATTAAAAAGGGAGCAAATGAAACTCACCTTAGCAGCACATAAAGTTGTTCATCGTAATGTGACCGAAACTCGGTATATCAAATAATCGTAGATCTCAACCTAGAGAACATATGTTGGTCAATAAATGTCTATCAAGCTAGGTCAGGTCATAGTGTATCACAATCCTAATGCTCGAAATTGACATACAAAAGTTATTCAAAGTTGTTTCAAAAAGTCAATTTTGACAATAGTTCAATAAACGAGACGTACCTTATATAAGGATTCATTTGCTCGGTTGGTAATATTCAAAAATCCATTTTATCAATCTCGTAAACAAGTGGTTTAAGTATTAATTGCAGATTCAAAAAGCAATTCCAATTAATGTCAATTATAATTCAGTTGACCATATCTTTTGATTCGTTCCTCGAAACTATTCGATATCTAAATGAAAAGTTATTGACTTTTCGCCAGCTTTCCGAAAACATGTATATCATATACGTTTTACCCGTAATATATGTATTTAATTCGTGATTTATTATAAACTGTTTAACGACAAAATTTAGCAAACAAGCATGTATAAATATATACACTCGAGCACTAGTATGTATACACTATTAATTTATAAAATATAAAATATAAATGCTTACGTATTAATATTGAGATTCAATATTATAGAAAGTACGTAGACATAACGGAGATGATAAACACTAGGTTTGATTCACAAATATACCCCCGAACATTACCCATAACCTCCTTGGCAATAACCCATAATTTCCTTAGCTCTATCCCGCTTGAAAACCATTTTGAAAGTGACACGCTCATAACCTCGTCGTAGTATTTTATGTATAATACTAATTAATAATATTAATAATAATAAGATTAATAATAATAATAATAATAATAATAATAATAATAATAATAATAATAATAATAATAATAATAATAATAATAATAATAATAAATAAAATAAATACGTTGTAATATATGATTTAGAGAAAGAGTGTGAAAACTGAGCAATTTATAGAACCTTTTCTGAAAAAGTACCCCATGCGATCGCATGGGATTTGTGCTTCAAGGCCATGCGATCGCATGGCCCTCTGATCCAGCTCACAAACTTTTAACTTTTTGTTTGTCGACATAATTTTATATAATATATATAATATATTTAATCTATATAATTAATTATATATTATATTAAATTCACATGCATAGTTGACTTGTAATTTTTGTTCCGATAAGTCGTACGTCATCACTCGACTTATGTCCCGGTTCCGGTTTTTCAAATGTCCTTTCGTACGCTGAGAAAACTTGTATTTTACATTTCGTGTCACGTACCTTTGTCAAAATATAGCCTTAAATTATCCCTAAACTATACCACTCAAAGTATATCTTAAACTTTCGAGTATTTTGATCATTTACTTCTATAAATTATTGTCTCGCTATTTGTTAATATATATATAATAACAAATCGTTTTATGACCAAGTTAATATATATTTTCAACATTCATAAACACGTTTTAAATATACGTCGCAAGTTATTAATACAATTAATATTCCAACTTATCATATATATTCAAATAAATATTTAAACTAATCAGTTTAATGTACGGTATTAAACAATTAATAAATTGTTATGTTTTCAAGTTATAGTATATATATATATATATATATATATATATATATATATATATATGTATCTATATACATATAATTGTTCGCGAATCGTCGATAACAGCCGAAAGGTATTTGAATAGTTCAAAAATTTTGAGATTCAGTTTTACAGACTTTGCTTATCGTGTCGGAAATGTTAATCATACAAAGATTAAGTTTAAATTTGGTCAAAAATTTTCCGGGTCATCACATATTCCGACATAGAGTTTCACTCAAGCTCCGAAAGCAGTGTCACCGGAATGAATCAACCAATCAACCATCCCCAATTCATCTGATAGTTTCGTAGTCGACTAAATCAATGGAGACGAGAAGAAGGCGATCCTTTCCTTTCCACCAACCGAATTTACCTCTTGACGATGAACCTGAAGCACTTACCGGCGAACCTGTTCGAGACACTATTTTCTCTCTCATTTCTAGAGTATCTCGTCACAATTATATTCTATCCACAATTCTAAACCTTATTCATCCACTAGTTCCGACCGACAGTCATTCCGGAATAATAGAAGAAGTCAACGAACTTCACGCTCGAGTAATCAATTCGGAGAATATGGTGCAAAACTTACCAGCTTCAGCAACATCACCGATACCAACAGTACCATCAGCAACAGCACCAGTATCATCAACAATCCATGCCTCAACATCGCATTCTGTACCTCAAGCATAATCATCGTTCTACATGATGTTCTACATCATTTATCCCCGTTCGACATGACGATTAAGTAATCTCTAAAGTTTTGGAGATTATCCATTCTAATTCTAACGGTAAATCAAATGAGATTAATATCATATTAACTCATTAAATCCATGATTACATCTGAAGAAAATATATATGTAAGTATATTTTCATAAAGATTGTAATTAAAAATTCTTTTGTACAAACTGTTAATGGTGAAAATATTTTAACGGGTAGGTAATACCCGAGGAATATTCAGATTTCACATTAATAAGTTACACTGTACAATCTTTGAAGCTGATTCAACAGTCATTTACTATCCTACTTACATCCACCGATATACAAATCCGTTCACCACAGAATAACCATTTTCATCCAATTTCATATTTGGATTTTGATTTATCAGAATCCAACAAGTGGCATAGTGAAGAAAACATTTGACAAAATAAAATTTGTTAGAAACAAACAAATTAACTATGAGAAATTTTGTTAAGAATCCACGCTAACTGTTCCTAGCTAATTGATCCTAGCTAACTGATTACATTTTATTTATCGCAATTTAATTATCGCAATTTACATTCTCGCAATTTTATTTATCGTCATTTAATTTCTGTTATTTACTTTACGCACTTTATTTATCGTCATTTAATTTCTGTTATTTATTTTTACGCACTTTAAATATCGGGACACGTATACAAGGTTTTGACATATCATATCAACGCATATATATATATATATATATATATATATATATATATATATATATATATATATATATATATATATATATATATATATATATATATATATATATTATTTGGAATAACCATAGACACTCTATATGCAGTAATGATCAAGTTCTCTATACAGGTTGAGGTTGATTCTATAATAATATATATACTTTGAGTTGTGATCGAGTCTGAGACATGTACACGGGTCACGATACGTATTAATTAATTCGAATATTATATATTAAACTGTATATGAATTATTGGACTGTTAACTGTGGACTATCGACTGTGGACTAATGACATTGGACAATTAAAATGAATTAAAATATTGATCATGTCATATGAAACTAAACAATTCTTCAAGTTTTCCACTTGATTTCATCTTAAACCTCATTTGTATCTTGACGATTACAATCTGCGTTCAAACTTTTCATGGTTCTTGAAAACACCTCAATCGAGAGGATGAACCAACCGCACTTCATCTACAGAAGAAAACATTGATGCATATAGTTATGCACCTGAGAAACTCTCGGCAACTGAGTAAAAGTTTAACACGTAGCCGCGTCAGATCCTTTGGCATTTATTAGCAAAAATAACTTTGCGATCCTTTTTCAAAGTAGCCAATTTTGTCACAGCTTCAGCAAGTCAACTTCGAATTTTCATTCGAACTAGCCTTACTATAATCCTGATATATACAATTACCCTTTTGATACCGGAGAATTCTTTTATATTCCACCATATTACCGGCAGACGTACTAGCAACCTCGTTGCTTTTTGGCTTAAATATCTCTGGCAAATCATTATTTTTATTCATTGAAACCCTATCATATACTCATCCACATCTTGTAACGAGAACTGCCATAACAATTACCGGGAATCAGCAATCAGTACTTTGAAAACTCACAGCATATCTACATCAACAGTTATATGTATGACATTTATCTCTTAGAATTATGATCTCTCATTTTGAAATTCTGAAAAGTACTCAGTCACAAATCAATACTCTGAATGTTGAAAAAGCTGAATGAAGCAGCAGAAACCATAGACAACCGTAAACGACCTTAATCATCGAAAGTTTGATGATAAAGAATAGTATGTTGGAAAAGCTCAGAAACGTTGGAACTGGAAAACGGATTGAGCTAACCACGAAGGAGATTAAGGACAAATACAAGGACCATACCATATATTCAGAGAATCCAGGTAATTCTGGATCCGATGAAACCTTCAACGAATATCTTGTTCCGTACTCATGTTAAAATCTTGCGAAAAAATCTTCCTCATCAACCATCGAACTTAGAAATTTCCAAAATATCATCATAAATATCTTCGATATTTCTGAAGATATTTTCATAAATATTCTCGTCCGAAATTATTTATCTCTTCGTGCTATCTATATTACATCATAAAGGAAACTACTTTTGTTTCTAAAATTCTTTAAAATTCGAGTTTAAATTCTGAATGCTTTTGAAGTAGTGTTGGGAATTGATGCATGAGTTAGTATAATATAATGACACTTGATCAACGTGATTATATTACAGTAAGTCATGCTGAGTTTCTAATGGAACGTGATGATTCACAGATCATAACGTCATCATGTGCCATGTTACACGACTCGTTCATTCTACTTCACCTCCGAACATATCAAGAAAATATATTCTTGATAGTTCTATTCTCAGTGATTCTGGTAATTTGACAAATCAAATCGTGCCATTACGATTTCCTTGTTAGAACATTAACAATGTTCATTCCGAAGTTTATATCTGTGAATTCTGAACCATTACAAGCGGTGTTTAATCGCAAGAAGAAGAAACGAAGGGACAAAGCTCCAAAATATAAGAGAAAATATAAAGCCTAATAACAACACGGAGGTTACAAACCGTGGATATTAATACGAATAGCAATATAAAGGCACTGTAGAATTAAGAATAGTATCACCGAATTAAGAATAGTATCACCCCAAGGTGATAGTAGAAGTAAACGGATTTTTCTGGTGGAAGATTTAAAAGAAGGATGACAGAAATGATAATTAGGAAAATATCAAGGATTGGAACTAGATTAAGCATTTTCCCAATCTTTTGGAGGTATGAACTAAGAAAGAAGGTATAGGAATGGTGAGAATAATGGAACGGAAGAGTTTAATTTATAAAGGAAATATCAAACAGAGTAATCAAGGCAGATCATCATATTTAATTATAGAGATCTTAATTTTCTTATTCGCTGAAGAATCAAATCTTTTAGATTTCGAAGATTTTCTTTAAATCCCTTGAATTCTGGAATTCAACCAAGACAACGTCAAAAGTTAAGACACACCTTATTTTCTAAATTTAACCATGACTAGTAAAAAGTTTTGATGAAACTTATCTTTCTCATTTCACTATTAAGTGATAGCTTCACTCGTACTCTTCGAATAATCGAAT
Source organism: Rutidosis leptorrhynchoides (assembly GCF_046630445.1). Classification (NCBI taxonomy): domain Eukaryota; kingdom Viridiplantae; phylum Streptophyta; class Magnoliopsida; order Asterales; family Asteraceae; genus Rutidosis; species Rutidosis leptorrhynchoides. Next base: position 693,895,602 of record NC_092335.1, read on the forward strand.
TATTTTATCTTTGTTACTCAATGATGATAAAACTCTATTTATCAACTCATATTCGTCATGAAAACATTTTTTATTGTTAGCCATGACCACCTCACTCAAATTTCGGGACGAAATTTCTTTAACGGGTAGGTACTGTGACGACCCGGAAATTTTCGATCAAATTTAAACATAATCTTTATATGGTTGCAACACGATAAGCAAAGTCTGTAATGTTGAGTCTCGAAAACTTTGAACTGTGTTCATGTATACATTTGACCTTTGAACTATTTATATGGATTCAGTGAACCTTTGACTATTCCCGACGATTCACGAACCATTATGAGTAATTGAATATGTAAACCATATATAGATATAAATATATATATAAATATATATAATGTTTTGAAATTAATAAAGTATACTTAATCATTTGGAATTAAAAATGTAAAATAATAAATAGAATAGATAAGTTACTATTATACATATATAAATATATATATACTATTAAGAATTTATATATGATTTTTACGTATAAATAAAAATATTGTATCATATATATAAAATGTATAAATAATAAATATTTAATAAAAGTTATTACATATGATTAATATTACATCAATAATAAGTTGAATATAATTGTTACACTAATATTTGTATCATTAAATTATCATCTTTACTAATATTATTATTATTACTTTCATTATTATTATTAATGTAAATATTAACAGTAGGATTATTATTGTGAACATATATATAATACATAAATAAGAAATTTGATATATATAAGTTGTTATATTATTATTATTAATATTACTATTATAACTAATAATATTAATATTACTATAGGTAGTGTTATTATTAGCATTATTAATAATATTATTATTATTATCATTGTTATTATAACTATTAAACTTAGTAAAATTATTAATTAGTAGTATCATTATTTCTATTATTATTATTAGTATTATTTTCTATAATTATCAGTTTTTTTATTATTTCCAATAATATTAATAATAATAATATTATTATTATTAATATATTTATTTATATTTACTAATTATTAATAATAATATTTAATATAAATAAAATCTTGTACAAAATCAGCTTTCTGTTCTACATCACGATCTACTATTCTATTTCTTTGTTCTTGTCTCTAATCTTTACCAATCTTAATCCAATTCAGTATGTATCAAGCAGATAAGGTCAAAAATCATTAGCAATCAGGATCAAATTTTTATTTGTTTTATTTATTTATTTTTTACTTTGTCTGATTGAAATTGAATACCACGTCCTTATAAATAATCAGTCAATTCTATTATAGTTCAGACATCTCAATTCTTTTTCATTGTCATTAGCAATTATCAATTATAATCAATGTAATTTACTGAATTAAAAATCTAAAATAAGCTGAAACCATCGAATATCTCTGTTTCATATCCATTTTCTCAAAATCACGAATTTGTATCAATTTTATAAAAATAAAAATGCAGTTTTGTTTGGAATCGTATATGTAATATATCTGTAAAGTTTCAAATCCTAATTCTTCTTAACGAACCCCAATTTGTGAGTCAAAGTTTTGGAAATAAAAAGTCAACAATTGTTCTTCGGTTAAATTCGAGTTTCTGTTGATGTTTCTGGTTCAATTAATGATCTCAGAAGTTTCTATGAATCATTTGAAACATAACTCATGTTATAGTTATTATCTAATACGTTTCCAAAATCAAAATCAAGAATTTTATTTTTTCTTTTTACAGCGAACTGCAGTATGCAGCATTTTTTTTCTTTCTGTTTTTCTTTTTTAATTACTTTTCTATTTTGTTTTACATATTCCAATAACCGTAATTGGTTACTGATATTTCAATTACGAAATAATTCAAATCTTAAGTTAATTATGGTATTCTGGTCGATCCTGAAATTGTGAGAAGGAAGAAGAAAAGAGGGAAAAACAGAAGTATAAGATAAAAATAAATACTGTTAGAATATAATCAGAAAAAGAAATACAGAAGGATGGTTTAGTGTTGTTGTGTTCGATCGAGGGGTCTCGGGTTCGAGCCCGGGATTGGACAATTCTTTTTGAACGAATTTTTAAAAGGGTATACATTCATATTTTTTTATTTATTATTATTATTAATTATTGCTAATATTAATTATTTATATTATGCTGATTATTAGTAATGTTGTTATCATTATTAGTATTATAATTATTAATATTGTTATTATTATTATTACAAATACAATACAAGTATTAACTATCATAAATATTATTATTATATAGTTACAAATTTGAATCATATTATTATTATTGCTATGTTAATTATTATTATTACTAACATAATACGATTTATTATTATTATCACTAAATATTGGTATTATTATATTTACAATTGCTAGTATCATTAGTATTATCATTAAATTTATTATTATCATTATTAGTAGTATTATAATTATTAGTATTATTAATTAACATTCAATACTACTAGTATGCTTATTACTACTAAATATTATTATATTTACTATTAGTATTGTTATTATTAGATATTATTATTATTACTACAAGTAATATAATTGTTATCATTAGTAATGCTAAAATAAGTATTAGTATCATTTATGGAATTATTAGTATTACTACTATTATTAACCTAAGTATTATTGTTAACAATATCATTTTTATTATTATTATTATTATTATTATTATTATTATTATTATTATTATTATTATTATTATTATTATTATTATTATTATTATTATTATTATTATTATTATTATTGGATGAAACAATTATTTTTATCTATTATTATCAATATTATTTTATCGAATAACTATTAGTTATATAAAACCATATTTACTACATATAATATAACTATATTACTATTTTTACAATAAATATTAATAAATACAATTAATTAGTTATTAATGAAAAGCATAATTAAAGTAACAATTAATACACTAATAATACATAAACTTGTTCGATTATGAATATATGTGTTAATATATACATAAATGATATAGGTTCGTGAATCTGAGGCCAACCCTGCATTGTTCAATATAGCCATATGTATTTTTACTACAAAATATATTAGGTGAGTTCATTTGATTCCCCTTTACTCTTTACATTTTTGGGACTGAGAATACATGCGCTGTTTTTACAACTGCTTTATTAAATGCTTTTGAAATATATTTTGAACTGCGAATACTTGAAATGCTTTTATAAATGTTTGACAAGATAGAGACAAGCAAAACATTCCTCGAATGAATTATTATGCAGACAGAAGTTCTGCGGATTATTGTTGAATTATGTGGACATGATAATTGCCACCATTGAATTATGTGGACATGATAATTGCCACCATTGAATTATGTGGACATGATAATTGCCACCATTGAATTATGTAGACATGATAATTGCCACCAATTGATATGAATGTTATGTATCGAGAGAATGATTTTATGCACAGGCTATGTGTATGTTATTTTTGTGCACGAGATATGTGTACGGTTACTAAAATTTATGAAAAATGGTTTCGTACACTAGAAAGGTGTACTGTATTTAAAATATATCGCATGTACATTACAGGTGGGTATAGGATTCGGGCTCATTTGTACCATGCAGGATTTAAATTTTGTGGTCTATCAAAATGATGAATTTTATTGTTTTATGATAAACCTATGAACTCACCAACCTTTTGGTTGACACTTGAAAGCATATTTATTTTCAGGTATTGAAGAAATCTTCCGCTGTGCATTTGCTCAATTTAGAGATATTACTTGGGGTCATTCATGACATATTTCAAAAGACGTTGCATTCGAGTCGTTGAGTTCATCAAGATTATTATTAAGTCAATTATAGTTGGAAATATTATGAAATGGTATGCATGCCGTCAATGTAATGTATTCGTCCAGATGGATTAGGACGGGTCCTTTCAGTTGGTATCAGAGCGGTGGTCTTAGCGAACCAGGTCTTGCATTAGTGTGTCTAACTGATAGTCATTAGGATGCATTAGTGAGTCTGGACTTCGACCGTGTCTGCATGTCAAAAGTTTTGCTTATCATTAGTGTCGAAAATTATTTTCTTATCATCCTTAAAGTCTAGACACATCTTACTGCCTTTATTGCGTAGACAGTGTATAGATAAATTCAAATCTTAGCGTATCTGTTATTGTTATCTTTGCCTGACAGCTTCCGTAGATTCCTCAGTAACTTATGGGATTTTAGTATTATATATGCATATGTAAATTATGTATTGCAGGGTACTAATCTACATCCTATTCTATTCCTTATCGAAAATCCTTCATCTGATCGTACGAGATAAGTCTCTCAACCAGTTCGAGTCCCTTAGATTCCGATAACTATTCCGATAGTAATTCCGACAGCTATTCCGACATAGAGTTTCACTCAAGCTTCGAAAGCAGTGTCACCTGAATGAATCAACCAATCAGCCATCCCCAATTCATCTGATGGTTTCGTAGTCGACTAAATCAATGAAGACGAGAAGAAGGCGATCCTTTCCTTTCCACCAACCGAATTTACCTCTTGACGATGAACCTGAAGCACTTACCGGCGAACCTGTTCGAGACACCATTTTCTCTCATTTCTAGAGTATCTCGTCACAATTATATTCTATCCACAATTCTAAACCTTATTCATCCACTCGTTCCGACCGACAGTCATTCCGGAATAATAGAAGAAGTCAACGAACTTCACGCTCGAGTAATCAATTCGGAGAATATGGTGCAAAACTTACCAGCTTCAGCAACATCACCGATACCAACAGTACCATCAACAACAGCACCAGTATCATCAACAATCCATGCCACAACATCGCATTCTGTACCTCAAGCATAATCATCGTTCTACATGATGTTCTACATCATTTATCCCCGTTCGACATGACGATTAAGTAATCTCTAAAGTTTTGGAGATTATCCATTCTAATTCTAACGGTAAATCAAATGAGATTAATATCATATTAACTCATTAAATCCATGATTACATCTGAAGAAAATATATATGTAAGTATATTTTCATAAAGATTGTAATTAAAAATTCTTTTGTACAAACTGTTAATGGTGAAAATATTTTAACGGGTAGGTAATACCCGAGGAATATTCAGATTTCACATTAATAAGTTACACTGTACAATCTTCGAAGCTGATTCAACGGTCATTTACTATCCTACTTACATCCACCAATATACAAATCCGTTCACCACAGAATAACCATTTTCATCCAATTTCATCTTTGGATTTTGATTTATCAGAATCCAACAAGTAGCATAGTGAAGAAAACATTTGACAAAATAAAATTTGTTAGAAACAAACAAATTAACTATGAGAAATTTTGTTAAGAATCCACGCTAACTGTTCCTAGCTAATTGATCCTAGCTAACTGATTACATTTTATTTATCGCAATTTAATTATCGCAATTTACATTCTCGCAATTTTATGTATCGTCATTTATGAAATGTCCCGTTCTTATTGATTATAAACGTTCCATATTAATTGATTTCGTTGCGAGGTTTTGACCTCTATATGAGACGTTTTTCAAAGACTACATTCATTTTTAAAACAAACCATAACCTTTATTTCATAAATAAAGGTTTAAAAAGCTTTACGTAGATTATCAAATAATGATAATCTAAAATATACTGTTTACACACGACCATTACATAATGGTTTACAATACAAATATGTTTCATCGAAATCAGTTTCTTGAATGCAGTTTTTACATAATATCATACAAACATGGACTCCAAATCTTGTCCTTATTTTAGTATGCAACAGCGGAAGCTCTTAGTATTCACCTGAGAATAAACATGCTTTAAACGTCAACAAAAATGTTGGTGAGTTATAGGTTTAACCTATATATATCAAATCGTAACAATAGACCACAAGATTTCATATTTCAATACACATCCCATACATAGAGATAAAAATCATTCATATGGTGAACACCTGGTAACCGACATTAACAAGATGCATATATAAGAATATCCCCATCATTCCGGGACACCCTTCGGATATGATATAAATTTTGAAGTACTAAAGCATCCGGTACTTTGGATGGGGTTTGTTAGGCCCAATAGATCTATCTTTAGGATTCGCGTCAATTAGGGTGTCTGTTCCCTAATTCTTAGATTACCAGACTTAATAAAAAGGGGCATATTCGATTTCGATAATTCAACCATAGAATGTAGTTTCACGTACTTGTGTCTATTTTGTAAATCATTTATAAAACCTGCATGTATTCTCATCCCAAAAATATTAGATTTTAAAAGTGGGACTATAACTCACTTTCACAGATATTTCCTTCCTCGGAAATAAGACTTGACCACGGATCGATTCACGAACCTATACAAATATGTACATATATATCAAAGTATGATCAAAATATAATTACAACCATTTTTATTATGTTTTAAAGATTTGAGTGTATTAAGTCAGCTGTCCTCGTTAGTAACCTACAACTAGTTGTCCAAAGTTTGATGTACAGAAATAAATCGATATATATTATCTTGAATCAATCCACGACCCAGTGTATACACGTCTCAGGCTAGATTACAACTCAAAGTATATATATTTTTGGAATCCACCTCAACCCTGTATAGCTAACTCCAACATTACTACATATACAAGTTCTATGGTTGTTCCAAATAATATATATACATGGGTAGATATGATATGTCAAAACATTTGTATACGTGTCTATGGTATCCCAAGATTACATAATATATTAGAATACATGTATAATACAATATAAGTTAGCTAGGATATGATTTGTATAGATTTGTTAAACATTTCCCGTAGCTAAAAAGATCAAAAATATCCAATCTTGTTTTACCAATAACTTCTTCATTTTAAATCCGTTTTGAGTGAATAAAATTGCTATGGTTTCATATTGAACTCTAATTTAAGAATCAAAATAGAAAAAGTATAGGTTTATAGTCAGAAATTTAAGTTACATGTCAATTACTAAAGAGGTAGTCATTTCCGTTGAAAGAACGACATCTTGATGACCATTTTGAAAAACATACTTTCACTTTGAGTTTAACCAAGATTTTTGGATATAGTTTCATGTTAATATGAAAAATAATTTTCCCAGAAGAACAAATTTTAAATCAAAGTTTATCATAGTTTTTAATTATCCAAACCAAAATAGCCCCCGGTTTCACTACGATGGCGTATATCCGATTTTATGGTGTTCATCGTGTTTCCAGGTTTTAAATCATTAAGTTAGCATATCATATAGATATAGAACATGTGTTTAGTTGATTTTAAAAGTCAAGTTATAAGGATTAACTTTTGTTTGCGAACAAGTTTAGAATTAACTAAACTATGTTCTAGTGATTACAAGTTTAAACCTTCGAATAAGATAGCTTTATATGTATGAATCGAATGATGTTATGAACATCATTACTACCTCAAGTTTTCTGGATAAAACTACTGGAAATAAGGAAAATGGATCTAGCTTCAAAGGATCCTTGGATGGCTTGAAAGTTCTTGAAGAAGAATCATGACACGAAAACAGTTCAAGTAAGATTTTCACTCGAAATAAGATTGTTATAGTTGTAGAAATTGAATCAAAGTTTGAATATGAATATTACCTTGAATTAGAAAGATAACCTACTGTAAATAACAAAGGTTCCTTGATCTTAGATGATTACTTGGAATGGATTAGAAAGCTTGGAAGTAGACTTGCAAACTTGGAAGTATTCTTGATTTTTATGAAACTATACTTATGGAATTTATGAAGAACACTTAGAACTTGAAGATGGAACTTGAGAGAAATCAATTAGATGAAGAAAATTGAAGAATTAAAGTGTTTTTAGGTGTTTTTGGTCGTTGGTATATGGATTAGATATAAAGGATATGTAATTTTGTTTTCATGTAAATAAGTCATGAATGATTACTCATATTTTTGTAATTTTATGAGATATTTCATGCTAGTTGCCAAATGATGGTTCCCACATGTGTTAGGTGACTTACATGGGCTGCTAAGAGCTGATGATTGGAGTGTATATACCAATAGTACATACATCTAAAAGCTGTGTATTGTACGAGTATGAATACGGGTGCATACGAGTAGAATTGTTGATGAAACTGAACGAGGATGTAATTGTAAGCATTTTTGTTAAGTAGAAGTATTTTGATAAGTGTCTTGAAGTCTTTCAAAAGTGTATGGATACATATTAAAACACTACATGTATATACATTTTAACTGAGTCGTTAAGTCATCGTTAGTCGTTACATGTAAATGTTGTTTTGAAACCTTTAGGTTAACGATCTTGTTAAATGTTGTTAACCCATTGTTTACTATATCAAATGAGATGTTAAATTGTTACATTATCATGATATTATGATATATAATATATCTTAGTATGATATATATACAGTTAAATGTCGTTACAACGATAATCGTTACATATATGTCTCGTTTCGAAATCATTAAGTTAGTAGTCTTATTTTTACATATGTAGTTCATTGTTAATACACTTAGTTATATATTTACTTATCATTTAACATAATTAACCAAGTGTATCAATATCTTAATATGATTCATATATACCTAGTAAGACGTTGTTATAACGATAATCGTTATATATATCGTTTTCGAGTTTCTTAATTTAATAGTCTCATTTTTATATATATAACTCATTGTTAAAATACCTAATGAGATACTTACTTATAATAAAATCATGTTAACTATATATATAACCATATGTATGTCATTGTATAGTTTTTACAAGTTTTAACGTTCGTGAATCACCGGTCAACTTGGGTGGTCAATTGTCTATATGAAACCTATTTCAATTAATCAAGTCTTAACAAGTTTGATTGCTTAACACGTTGGAAACATTTAGTCATATAAATATCAATCTCAATTAATATATATAAACATGGAAAATTTCAGGTCACTACAGTACCTACCCGTTAAATAAATTTCGTCCCGAAATTTTAAGCTGTTGAAGGTGTTGACGAATCTTCTGGAAATAGATGCGGATATTTCTTCTTCATCTGATCTTCACACTCCCAGGTGAACTCGAGTCCTCTACGAGCATTCCATCGAACCTTAACAATCGGTATCTTGTTTTGCTTAAGTCTCTTAACCTCACGATCCATTATTTCGACGGGTTCTTCAATGAACTGAAGTTTTTCATTGATTTGGATTCCATCCAACAGAATAGTGAGATCTTCTTTAGCAAAACATTTCTTCAAATTCGAGACATGGAAAGTGTTATGTACAGCTGCGAGTTGTTGACGTAGCTCCAGTTGGTAAGCTACTGGTTCGACACGATCTATAATCTTGAATGGTCCAATGTACCTTGGATTTAGTTTCCCCCATTTACCAAATCGAACAACGCCTTTCCAAGGTGAAACCTTAAGCATGACCATTTCTCCAATTTCAAACTCTATATCTTTTCTTTTACTGTCCGCGTAGCTCTTTTGTCGACTCTGGGCGGTTTTCAATCGTTGTTGAATTTGGATGATTTTCTCGGTAGTTTCTTGTATTATCTCCGGACCCGTAATCTTTCTACCCCCCACTTCATTCCAACAAATCGGAGACCTGCACTTTCTACCATAAAGTGCCTCAAACGGTGCCATCTCAATACTAGAATGATAACTGTTGTTGTAGAAAAATTCTGCTAACGGTAGGTGTCGATCCCAACTGTTTCCGAAATCAATAACACTTGCTCGTAGCATGTCTTCAAGCGTTTGTATCATCCTTTCACTCTGCCCATCAGTTTTTAGATGATAGGCAGTACTCTTGTCTAGACGAGTCCCCGATGCTTGTTGCAATGTCTGCCAGAACCTTGAAACAAATCTACCATCCCTATCAGAGATAATAGAGATGGGTATTCCATGTCTAGAGACCACCTCCTTCAAATACAATCGCACCAACTTCTCCATTTTGTCATCTTCTCTCATTGGTAGGAAGTGTGCTGACTTGGTGAGACGATCAACTATTACCCAAATAGTATCATAACCACTTGCAGTCCTTGGCAATTTAGTAATGAAATCCATGGTAATGTTTTCCCATTTCAATTCCGGGATTTCAGGTTGTTGTAGTAGACCTGATGGTTTCTGATGTTCAGCTTTGACCTTAGAACACGTCAAACATTCTCCTACATATTTAGCAATATCGGCTTTCATACCCGGCCACCAAAAGTATTTCTTGAGATCTTTATACATCTTCTCCGCTCCGGGATGTATTGAATATCTGGTTTTATGTGCTTCTTTAAGTACCATTTCTCTCACATCTCCAAACCTTGGTACCCAAATTCTATCAGCCCTATATCGGGTTCCATCTTCCCGAATATTAATATGTTTCTCTGATCCTTTGGGTATCTCATTCTTCAACTTTCCTTCTTTTACAACCCCCTGTTGTGCCTCCTTTATTTAATTAGTAAGGTTAGTACGAATAATTATATTCATAGCTTTTACCCGTATAGGTTCTCTGTCCTTTCTACTCAAAGCGTCGGCTACCACATTCGCCTTCCTCGGGTGGTATCGAATCTCAAAATCATAATCATTCAACAGTTCAATCCACCTGCGTTGTCTCATATTCAGTTGCTTCTGATTAAATATATGTTGGAGACTTTTGTGGTCGGTATATATAATACTTTTGACCCCATATAAATAATGCCTCCATGTCTTTAATGCAAAAACAACAGCACCCAATTCCAAATCGTGAGTTGTATAATTTTGCTCGTGAATCTTCAATTGTCTAGACGCATAAGCAATCACCTTCGTTCGTTGCATTAATACACAACCGAGACCTTGCTTTGATGCGTCACAATAAATCACAAAATCATCATTCCCTTCAAGCAATGATAATATAGGTGCCGTAGTTAGCTTTTTCTTCAATAACTGAAACGCCTTCTCTTGTTCATCCTTCCATTCAAATTTCTTCCCTTTATGCATTAATGCAGTCAAGGGTTTTGCTATTTTGGAGAAATCTTGGATAATCTTCTGTAGTAACCAGCCAATCCTAAAAATTGACGTATATGTTTCAGAGTTTTTGGGGTTTCCCACTTTTCAATGGTTTCGATCTTTGCCGGGTCCACATGAATACCTTCTTTGTTCACTATGTAACCGAGGAATTGAACTTCTTCCAACCAAAATGCACACTTTAAAAACGTAGCGTACAGTTTTTCTTTCCTCAATACTTCTAGCACTTTTCTCAAATGTTCTTCGTGCTCTTGATCATTCTTTGAGTAAATAAGTATGTCATTGATGAAAACAATGACAAACTTGTCAAGATATGGCCCACACACTCGGTTTATAAGGTCCATGAACACAGCTGGTGCGTTAGTCAATCCAAACGGCATAACCATAAACTCGTAATGACCATAACGCGTCCTAAAAGCAGTTTTTGGAATATCATCCTCCTTTACTCGCATTTGATGATATCCAGAATGTAAATCGATTTTCGAATAAACCGACGAGCCTTGTAGTTGATCAAATAAGTCGTCAATTCTCGGCAGTGGATAACGGTTTTTGATGGTAAGTTTATTCAACTCTCTGTAGTCAATACACAACCTAAATATACCATCCTTCTTCTTGACAAACAAAATAGGAGCTCCCCATGGTGATGTGCTTGGTCGAATAAAACCACGTTCTAATAGTTCTTGCAGTTGGCTTTGCATGAAACAACCCAACCCGTATTCCATACGGTAATTTTTTTTTTATAATACACATTTACGCGCCAATTAAATATGTAAACCATTCCACAAGTTCCATTTAAACGTACATCAATTTAAATGTTTACAAAAGGCACGAAGGCCATTAATTAAGTTTTATACAAGTTTGACCCACTACAATGATAGTTTATAATCCAAACGACACTCGAGCACGGTTTGGGGCTAAACTACCCAAAACGTTAGGCCAAACTTCAAAAGCTATGCCAAAAGCACCGCCTGTCAACATAAACGGGAGACAACTAATCCAACCGTATGCCCTTACCCTTGTCCAAGCTGGAACCTATAAAATGATAAACAACGAGAGGGTAAGCAATGCTTAGTGAGTGCAACAATTATACATGCATATATATAACCTATCCATTTGCAATCACAACACCAAATACCTCATACGAACTTGTAACTCAATTAGCATGTCAACATACCCGTAACACTAACAAGTCATACATTATCACACCACTTCATTAGCATATACTCAACTCAGTATATATATATAATATGCTAAACAAAACAACAATCTCAATATGGTTAACCAATATCGCTATGGTGCTACCGGCTCGTGGTTCACACAATACGCTTTTGAGTCATAAACGTTTATAGTGCTACCGGCTCGTGGTTCACACTCGATGCTACCGGCTCGTGGTTCACATCTTAGTTTATAGTGCTACCGGCTCGTGGTTCACACTCGATGCTACCGGCTCGTGGTTCACATCCTAACCCACACATGTTATGGCACTACCGGCTCGGTGGTTCATACCATAACATTCACAAATAAATACGCTATATACACATACGTATAATTACTCCACTCACCTTGTCACAAGGATGATGATTTAGCACTTCCGAGCTTTAACGCAATGTACCTAAATCATTAAGTGCACATTCAATTTCACAACTAGTGGGATTAACCACAATACTTCCACTTGAGCATTTAATGACCCAATTTGCATTAAATGACTCAACTACACACAACTGCCCATAAATGGCCAAGACTCGACTTTAATCACTAAGGCTAGTGAATTAAAGTCTACTAACTTCAATTAACACAAAACTTAGGGTAATCCATACCCATTTCATCTAATTAGGTCAACTAGTACATTTTGACCCATTTTATATTACTTAGACTCGCAATCATGTCAAACTTACCCATTAACACTTCTTTCATAAATCTTAAAGTGCATTAGTGACTAACAACACCATTTGACACTTACAACCTCAAATCATAATGCCAAAACCCTAGATTGTGGCTATTAGGGTTTCATTACAACAACACAACCCAAATTCACCCATTTTACCCTCAAATGGGTAATACAAATCTCTAGTAACCAAAACCCTAGCCATTAACCAATTAAAACTTAAAACATAAAGTTAGAACTTACCAAGACTATCCTCTTGTAGCTAACAACAAGGAGAACAACTTTAATTCTTGCTCCTAGGTTTGATTCACAAATCTTCACCCTCAAATCTCAAGATTAAACTAAGTGGGTTTTGTGTTTTGGGAGAGAAAATGGAAAGAAAAGATAAAAGGAAAATGAATTAAATGGATATGTGGTGGATATTTAATGCTCCCATCAGATCCACATGTCAATTTACCATTTTGCTCCTTAAAATCCCTTAAAAAGAGCTAAGTCCGGATTCTGTCCAGCAGGACTGCCGCGGCGCGGCTCAATTCATCGCGGCACGACACATAAAGGGAAATTCGACCCTTCTTAACCCACTTTCTGATCCAGGTTTGCTTTGTTTGTCGCGGCGCAGTCCCGCCCGTCGCGGCGCGGCGTGGCGTTTGCCTAGGCCTGGTCACTTCCACAATTTAACACAAAACGATGGTTCAAACAACTAGCACACCTCATTCGCTCTTCCTATGCATGCCTAAGCTTCAACCTTAAGTCTCGCACGACTCAACTCCATCGCGACACATACATATACACGCTCACGCACGCATTCTCAAATATATATATATATATATATACATATATATATATATATACACACACGGACATGCACTAACTCATAAACTAACACTTTGGCTCATTTAATCACATAAACGAACAAGTTATAATCGTGCTAATAATTAAGTTTGTACCTTTAAATATGTACGGGAAAAACGGGATGTTACAACTCTCCCCCACTTGAATCGGAGCGCGTCCTCGCTATCCAAGCCGCATGACAAGCCGGAAGGTAAACCAACATGAACTCTTCGGGCTCCCAAGTAAATTTGGAACCTTTACTACGATGCCATTGGACTTTAAAAGTCCTTACCTCTTTATGTCTCAACCTCTTGACCTTCTCATCGAGTATAGCGATCGGCTCCTCAATATACTCTAACTTATTGTTTAGCTCAATCTCGTCTAAAGGCACCCAAGATGAATCATCCGCAAGATACTTACGGAGATGAGAAACATGAAATGTATTATGGATCCCCGCACGCTCTTCAGGTAATTCCAAACGATACGCGACTTCACCAACACGAGCTAAAACTTTAAATGGTCCAATAAACCGAGGAGCTAACTTTCCTCGTTTTCGAAATCGAATAATACCCTTCCATGGCGAAACCTTAAGCATTACCATGTCACCTTCTTGAAATTTGATCATTCGTCTACGCTTGTCGGCATACGAATTTTGCCTATCTTGAGCCTTTTTCAAATGTTCTCGAATCATATCAATTTTGCTATTCGTCTCTAAGACCAAATCGGTACTCCTGATTTCCTTTTGTCCTACTTCACCCCAACAAATCGGGGTTCGACACCTACGCCCATAAAGCATCTCATAAGGTGGCATCCCAATACTAGTATGATAACTATTATTGTACGAGAATTCCACCAAAGGTAAGTGCTCGTCCCAACTACCACCAAAATCGATAATACATGCCCGTAACATATCCTCCAATGTTTGATTCGTACGTTCAGTTTGACCGTCCGTTTGAGGATGATACGCCGTGCTCAACTTCAATTGCGTACCCATATCTTCATGAAACTTTTCCCAAAACCGAGATGTAAAGCGAGTATCTCGATCCGAAATAATAGATATAGGAACACCGTGTCGAGAGATGACTTCCTTGATAAACAAATTAGCCAAGGTCTCCGACGATATCGCTTCCTTAATGGGAAGAAACAAAGCACTCTTCGTTAGTCGATCAACTATAACCCAAATCGAATCAAACTGGGTTCTCGCCGTTTTAGGTAACTTTGTGATGAAATCCATGGTAATGTGCTCCCATTTCCATTTCGGGATTTTCAACGGTTGTAACTTACCATACGGCTTTTGGTGCTCGGCCTTAACTTGCAAACACGTGACGCATTACTCAACATACTTCACAACATCACGTTTCATGCCCGGCCACCAATAATCTTTCCTTAAATCAAGATACATTTTCGTCGCGACCGGATGAATGGAATACTTTGACTTATGTGCTTCATCGAGTAGCACTTGTCAGTAATCACCCATCTTAGGCACCCACACTCTTCCTTGAAAAGACAACAAACCACGCGAGCCCATAGTAATGAACTCCGATTGTCCCACAATTCGCTCTGCATGCTTGTTGTGAACGTAAGCCTCTATTTGAATCACACCTAGTTTTTCAAGAAAATCGTTAGTAATAATCATACGTAACAATCCCAATCGTAACGGCGAGCGATGACTCTTTCGACTTAACGCATCCGCGACCACATTCGCCTTGCTCGGATGATAAAGTATTTCACAATCATAATCTTTCACGACATCCATCTACCTACGTTGACGATAATTCAAATCTCGTTGATTAAAGAGATGTCTCAAACTCTTATGATCCGAATAAATCGTACTCTTGACACCATACAAGTAGTGGCGCCAAATTTTCAATGCATGTACCACCGCCGCCAACTCAAGATCATGAGTCGGATATCTCGTTTCGTGTTCCTTTAATTGTCGAGAGGCATAAGCGATGACTTTACCTCTTTGCATTAGAACAGACCCGAGCCCATTTAACGAAGCATCACAATAAACCGTGATGTCCTCCACTCCTTCCGGCAACACTAACACCGGAGCTTGACATAACTTCTCCTTTAACAATTGAAAGGCAACTTCTTGCTCGTTCTCCCAAACAAACCTCGCGTTCTTCCTCGTCAATTTTGTCAATGAAGAAGCGATCTTAGAAAAGTCTTGGATAAACCGACGATAATAATCGGCCAATCCGAGAAAACTTCGAATTTCCGTAGGCGTAGTCAGTTGTCTCCAACTCTTCACCGTCTCTATCTTCCCCGGATCTACTTGAATACTGTCTTTGTTCACAATATGGCCAAGGAATTGAACCTCCCTTAGCCAAAATTCACATTTGGAGAATTTAGCATACAACTTCTCCCTTCGTAACGTCTTTAATACTTCCCGCAAATGACGTTCATGTTCGTTCATACTCTTTGAGTAGACTAGTATGT
Source organism: Rutidosis leptorrhynchoides (assembly GCF_046630445.1). Taxonomy (NCBI): domain Eukaryota; kingdom Viridiplantae; phylum Streptophyta; class Magnoliopsida; order Asterales; family Asteraceae; genus Rutidosis; species Rutidosis leptorrhynchoides. The sequence continues at coordinate 693,911,687 of NC_092335.1, forward strand.
CGTCAATGAACACAATCACTGACTTGTCCAACATAGGTTGGCACACTCGGTTCATAAGATCCATGAATGCTGCCGGTGCATTCGTAAGACCAAAAGGCATAACTACAAACTCAAAATGCCCATAACACGTTCGAAAAGTGGTTTTCTCAATATCTTCCTCACGGACCCGCATTTGGTGATAGCCGGACCGTAGGTCAATCTTTGAGAAATACGTCGCACCTTAGAGTTGGTCAAACAAATCGTCAATTCTAGGCAATGGATAACGATTTTTGATCGTCACTTTGTTCAACTCCCGATAATCGATGCACATCCGCATACTACCATCCTTCTTCTTCACGAATAAAACCGGAGCGCCCCATGGCGAAGCACTCGGTCGAATAAAACCCTTTTCAAGAAACTCTTGGGTTTGGTTTAAAAACTCTTGCATTTCCGTCGGTGCTAAACGATAAGGAGTTTTAGCAATGGGAGTAGCTCCCGGAACCAACTCAATGCGAAATTCTACTTGTCTTTCCACCGGAACACCCGGTAACTCGTCCGGAAAAATGTCTTCGAATTCACTAACCATCGGAATTTCACGAATGGGTGGTGGTTCATCACGAGTATCAACAACATAGGCAAGAAAAGCCATGCCACCACTAACAAGGAAACGACGTGCCCGTGCAAAAGAACATATCTGCACAAGTCTTCTTCGTTTAACGCCGTGAATAATTAACTCTCCCCCACTTGGGGTCTTCACACGGATAAATTTCTCATGGCATACAATATCGGCTCTATTTTGATCGAGCCAAATCATACCAACAACGATATCAAAGTCGCCCAAAGTTATCGGGATAAGATCAATTTTAAAGTTCTCGGCACCAAACACAACATCACAATTTTTACACACATCAACCACTAGCACCGTCTTGCCGTCCGCTATTTCGACTTCTACCGAACGACTTAACTTAGCTAACAGTCTATCAAGTTTAGGCACAAATTTTAGAGACACAAACGACAAATTTGCACCGCTATCAAATAAGATCCTTGCCGGATTAGAGTTAACCATAAAAGTACCTGAGACAACTTCGTTGGATTGTTTGGCTTCATCATTGGTCATCAAGTAGTTGCGACCGCTAGCCGTGCCCGCCGCCTTCTCTAACTTCTTAGCATGATTATTATTCAAATCGGGGCATTCCGGCCGCTTGTGCCCCTCTTTACCATAATTAAAGCAAGTGACTTTGGTCGACGTCTTGGTGCAATCACGGGCCATGTGCCCTCTTTGGTTACAATTATAACACGTGGGTCTGAAACCCCCGAAAGTACCCTTCTTCACACTATTAACGCTCTTGGAGCGTTTCTTGTTCTTTTTATTTGAAAAATTCGAATGACTCGAACCTTCAAACTTTCTCTTTGAAAAAGTGAAATCACTCTTCCTTGGAACCTCCGGCTCAAAACCCCGAGCCAATTCAAATAACTCCTCAAAAGACTTAGCCATACCCCGACTAATCTTACCCTTTAACTCATCGTTCAAGGTACGGTAGAAATCTTTCATTAGCTTGTGATCGTCACCAACATATTCCGGGCAAAAACGAGTCTTTGCCAAAAAGGTAGACTTGAGAGTAACCAAGTCCATTGAACCTTGTTGCAAATGATGCAACTCGTCCCAGATTCTATCAAGGTCGGAAGAAGTTCGGTATTCTTGGAAGAATTCCTTCTTAAACTCCTCCCATGTCAAGCTCATGCATTGCTCTTCACCATATAAATTGATTTTATCGTCCCACCACAACTTGCCTTCTTCACGTAACATGCTAGACCCATACCTCGTCTTCTTCTCGGGAGGACACTCCGCGGTACGGAACACCCCCTCGATATCGAAAATTCAACAAGTGCTTTTCAATGGATCCCTCACCCCATTAAACATCGGAGGTTGAGTATCCTTGAAATTTTTGTAGTGGAAGTCCCGCCTTCCTTCACCTCCTTCACCACGAGGATAAATGTTTCTAGCGTCAAGAGCCTCATCGACGGTGGCCTTCATTCGTTCATTAATTAAATCGGTTATTTGCTCGTCAACCGATTCCTTGAAAACCTTTCTCACGCTAACAAGGAAGTCCTCCTTGTAGTTCTTCAAGATGGCCTCAACTTTGGCCGTGAATTCGGGGTCCTCGCTTGTACCACCGATATCGTTATCGTGTTCGTTTCTCGTCTTCATTCTATAAAATGGAAAAGGTTAAACCATGAACGAAAGGCATAACACGTAAGTATATACATGTGCACCACACTACTCCATCTTGCTCAACAATCGTCGTACATTACTCGTTTGACACGATTTGCACCCGTAACAACGGTAGCTAATCGTTGTTACACGAGCACGTCGCATTAACTTGCTAGTACAACGTCCGTCTTGCTTGATGATTGATAAACACAACACAAGACAATTAGCACAAGGTTAGTTCACATAAACTAAAGCACTAACAAATTTCGATTAGACCCAAAGTCCTACAAGTCCCGCATAAAGCACTCACACAATAAAGTCTAAGTCTAGGCACCTATCTCGAGTCGCCTAAATCCCTTAGACCATGCTCTGATACCACTTGAAACAACCCAACCCGTATTCCATACGATAATTTTTTTTATAATAAATATTTACGCTCCAATTAAATATGTAAACCATTCCACAAGTTCCATTTAAATGTACATCAATTTAAATGTTTACAAAAGGCACGAAGGCCATTAATTAAGTTTTATACAAGTTTGACCCACTACAATGATAGTTTATAATCCAAACGACACTCGAGCACGGTTTGGGGCTAAACTACCCAAAACGTTAGGCCAAACTTCAAAAGCTATGCCAAAAGCACCCCTGTCAACATAAACGGGAGACAACTAATCCAACCGTATGCCCTTACCCTTGTCCAAGCCAAAACCTATAAAATGATAAACAACGAGAGGGTAAGCAATGCTTAGTGAGTGCAACAATTATACATGCATATATATAACCTATCCATTTGCAATCACAACACCAAATATCTCATACGAACTTGTAACTCAATTAGCATGTCAACATACCCGTAACACTAACAAGTCGTACATTATCACACCACTTCATTAGCATATACTCAACTCAGTATATATATAATATGCTAAACAAAACAACAATCTCAATATGGTTAACCAATATTGCTATGGTGCTACCGGCTCATGGTTCACACCATACGCTTTTGAGTCATACTCGTTTATAGTGCTACCGGCTCGTGGTTCACATCTTAGTTTATAGTGCTACCGGCTCGTGGTTCACACTCGATGCTACCGGCTCGTGGTTCACATCCTAACCCACACATGTTATGGAACTACTGGCTCGGTGGTTCATACCATAACATTCACAGATAAATACGCTATATACACATACGTATAATTACTCCACTCACCTTGTCACAAGGATGATGATTTAGCACTTTCGAGCTTCAACGCAATGTACCTAAATCATTAAGTGCACATTCAATTTCACAACTAGTGGGATTAACCACAATACTCCCACTTGAGCATTTAATGACCCAATTTGCATTAAATGACTCAACTACACACAACCGCCCATAAATGGCCAAGACTCGACTTTAATCACTAAGGCTAGTGAATTAAAGTCTACTAACTTCAATTAACACAAAACTTAGGGTAATCCATACCCATTTCATCTAATTAGGTCAACTAGTACATTTTGACCCATTTTATATTACTTAGACTCACAATCAAGTCAAACTTACCCATTAACACTTCTTTCATAAATCTTAAAGTGCATTAGTGACTAACAACACCATTTGACACTTACAACCTCAAATCATAATGCCAAAACCCTAGATTTTGGCTATTAGGGTTTCATTACAACAACACAACCCAAATTCACCCATTTTACCCTCAAATGGGTCATACAAATCTCTAGTAACCAAAACCCTAGCCATTAATCAATTAAAACTTAAAACATAAAGTTAGAACTTACCAAGACTATCCTCTTGTAGCTAACAACAAGGAGAACAACTTTAATTCTTGCTCCTAGGTTTGATTCACAAATCTTCACCTTCAAATCTCAAGATTAAACTAAGTGGGTTTTGTGTTTTGGGAAAGAAAATGGAAAGAAAAGATAAAAGGAAAATGAATTAAATGGATATGTGGTGGAGATTTAATGCTCCCATCAGATCCACATGTCAATTTAAAATTTTGCCCCTTAAAATCCCTTAAAAAGAGCTAAGTCCGAATTCTGTCCAGCAGGACTGCCGCAGCGCGGCTCAATTCTTCGCGGCGCGACACATAAAGGGAAATTCGACCCTTCTTAACCCACTTTCTGATCCAGGTTTGCTTTATTTGTCGCGGCGCGGTCCCACCCGTCGCGGCGCGGCGTTTGCCTAGGCCTGGTCACTTCGATAATTTAACACAAAACGATGGTTCAAACAACTAGCACACCTCATTCGCTCTTCCTATGCATACCTAAGCTTCAACCTTAAGTCTCGCACGACTCAACTCCATCGCGACACATACATATACACGCTCACGCACGCATTCTCAAATATATATATATATATATATATATATATATATATATATATATATATATATATATATATATATATATATACATATATATATACACACACAGACATGTACTAACTCATAAACTAACACTTTGGCTCATTTAATCACATAAACGAACAAGTTATAATCGTGCTAATAATTAAGTTTGTACCTTTAAATATGTACGGGAAAAACGGGATGTTACATTGCAGTTCTTTCATCTTGCTGGGTGCGAGTCTGTAAGGAGCACGAGCTATTGGTGCAGCTCCTGGTACAAGATCTATTTGAAATTCAACAGATCGATGTGGAGGTAGTCCCGGTAATTCTTTCGGAAATACATCGGGAAATTCTTTTGCGACGGGAACATCATTGATGCTCTTTTCTTCAGTTTGTACTTTCTCGACGTGTGCTAGAACAGCATAGCAACCTTTTCTTATTAGTTTTTGTGCCTTCAAATTACTAATAAGATGTAGCTTCGTGTTGCCCTTTTCTCTGTACACCATTAAGGGTTCTCCTTCTTCTCGTACAATGCGAAATGCATTTTTGTAACATACGATCTATGCTTTCATCTCCTTCAGCCAGTCCATGCCAACTATTACATCAAAACTCTCTAACTCTACTGGTATCAAATCAATCTTAAATATTTCATTACCCAGTTTAATTTCTCGATTATGGCATATATAATCTGCTTAAATTAATTTACCGTTTGCTAATTCGAGTAAAAATTTACTATCCAATGGCATCAATGGACAACTTAATTTAGCACAAAATCTCTACTCATATAACTTCTATCCGCATCCCAATCAAATAAAACGTAAGCAGATTTATTGTCAATAAGAAACGTACCCGTAACAAGCTCCGGGTCTTCCTGTACCTCTGCCGCATTAATATTGAAAACTCTTCTGCAGCCTTGTCCATTCGTGTTCTCCTGGTTCGGGTAATTTCTAATAATGTGGCCCGATTTTCCACATTTATAACAAACTACATTGGCATAACTTGCTCCGACACTACTTGCTCCGCCATTACTCGTTCCGACACCATTTGTTCCTTTCGTTCTGTTAACCCCTGGTCCGTAGACCTCACACTTCGCTGCGCTATGACCATTTCTTTTACACTTGTTGCAAACTTTGGTGGAGAACCCCGAGTGATACTTTTCACACCTTTGGCATAGCTGCTTCTGATTGTTGTTGTTGCTGCGGTTGTTATTGTTGTTGGGATGATTGTTGTAGTTGTTGTTGTTGTTGTTGTTGTTTTTCCGTTTGTTGTAGTTGCGATTGATGTTGCGATTGTTGGGATAGTTGTTGTTTTGGTGACTCTTAACACCATTTTTCTCCCACTTTCTTTTGACTAGCTTCACGTTGGCCTCTTCGGCCGCCTGTTCTTTAATTCTTCCCTCAATCTGGTTCACTAGTTTGTGAGCCATTCTACATGCCTTTTGTATGGAGGCAGGCTCGTGTGAACTTATATCTTCTTGGATTCTCTCCGGTAACCCTTTCACAAACGCGTCGATCTTCTCTTCCTCATCTTCGAACGCTCTCGGACACAATAGGCACAATTCTGTGAATCGTCTTTCGTACGAAGTAATATTGAATCCCTGTGTTCGTAACCCTCTAAGTTCTGACTTGAGCTTATTGACCTCGGTTTCGAACGGTACTTCTCATTCATCAAGTGCTTGAATACTGACCACGGTAGTGCGTAAGCAGCATCTTGTCCCACTTGCTCTAGATAGGTATTCCACCATGTTAACGCAATACCTGTGAAGGTATGTGTAGCGTACTTCACTTTGTCTCCTTCAGCACACTTACTTATGGCAAACACCGATTCAACTTTCTCGGTTCACCGTTTCAATCCGATTGGTCCTTCGGTCCCATCAAATTCTGAAGGTTTGCAGGCAGTGAATTCCTTGTAGGAGCATCCTACACGATTTCTTGTGCCATTAGCTGTATTGCTAGATTCAGAGTTATTGTTGCTATGTAGCGTGGCCTGTACTGCGGCTATGTTTGAAGCAAGAAAGGCACGAAATTCCTCATCGCTCATATTCAAGGTGTGTCGAGTAGTCGGTGCCATTTCCTTCAAAATAGTCAAATGAAACAATTTAATCATACAGAATATTAAGAGTAGTCAATAGTATCTCATAGCATAATATGAACTCATTTATAAAAGCTTTTTCTTCATATTAGCGTTTTATAAGTTTAAATTCGGACACTACCTACCCGTTAAGTTCATACTTAGTAGCTAATATACAATTCAACTACTACAATTCCATATGAAAAACTGATTATAATAATATATCACATACAAATATTCTTCAAACTTACAACTTCGCTATATTACATATAACATGAAATATAGTACACTATGATACACGACAGTTTTGAAGATAAATCTAGTTAATACGCAAATTGTTCAGCAAAGGAAATAAATACACGTAATTCATAAGTCCAGAAACAAGTCATGCATTCTAGTTTTACTAAGACGACTTCCCATCCTTGGTCTTGTGGAAAATAACCGTTATGACCATTAGCTAGGCAGCATGTTGTAATGTCGTCAAAAGGACGAGGGTTTCGTAATGTCCAACAGCCCCGTAATAATCTAAAAACCTTATTTCTCACCCCAACTACTGAATCCGTCACTTGTGGGAAAGTTTTATTTAAAAGCTGCAATCCGATGTTCTTTTTCTCACTTTGGTAAGAAGCGAACATCACTAACCCGTAAGCATAACATGCTTCTTTATGTTGCATGTTAGAAGCTCTTTCTAATTCACGAAATCCTATGTTGAGATATGTTGAGTCAAAATAGGTTCTTAACCCGTAGCGTAAAATTGCATATGGGTTCCCCGCATTTAATGCTTTAAAGAAAACACGGCGTAACTTACGGTCTCCCCAATGTGATATACCCCACCTATCAAAGGAAAGCCTTTTATAAACTAAGGCATTTCTGGAAAGTCTTTCAAATGTTTGACAAGTTAATTTCGCCATAACTAAATGTGCTGATGAATTCTGACCGACTCTAGACAACATTTCCTCAATCATATCCTCTGGTATGTCTTCTAAAATATTCGGTTGTCTACCCTTAACGTCCATTTTGTTTTTATACTGTAAAATAGACAAGGATTTGATTCGTAGTAACAAACAATACAAGCAATTTTTACCTAGAACATAAAAGTACAAGCACACTACAATACATTTATTACACAACATTCTCACACCCCTCTAATCTGAATCACTGGTTTCTTCTTCTTCGGAATTGGTTCTTTTTCCTAATCTTCTAGGGATATATGATGTTCCTCTAATACGAGTCTTCATTTTCCACATTGGTTTAGAAAAACCTGGTGGGTTAGAGGTTCCCGGGTTATTTTCACGATATTGAAAATACGGGTGTTGACGGTACATATAAAGTTCATCGGGGTCGGAATCAGATTTCTCTATTTTGATGCCTTTTCCCTTATTATTTTCTTTTTCCTCATTAAATTAGGTCGGGGTAATTTCTATAACATCATCAGAATCCTCATCAGGATCCGATTCATCAGAAAATTGGTAATTTTCCAAATATTTTGCTTCCTTAGCGAAAACACCATTGACCATTATTAACTTTGTTCCATTGATTGAGGATTTTCTTTTATTTGACCAGTTTTCTGTGGTTCCTACTATTCCCCCCTCCGGAACCTCTTCTTCTTCCAGTTCCTCTTCTTCTGGTTCCTCTTCTTCTGGTTCCTCTTCTTCCGGTTCCGTTTCCTCTTCTTCCGGTTCTTCGGGAACTTGTGAATCTTGCCAATATATATTCGACTCTTCGTTATTATTAGGTGAGTCAATGAGATTTGTGCTAGAGGTAGACATCTATCACACAATATTAAACATGTTAAGAGATTAATATATCACATAATATTTACATGTTAATAATATATAGTTTCCAACAAAAATGTTAAGCAATCATTTTTAAAGAAAACACTGTCGAAGTCCAGACTCGCTAATGCATCCTAACAAACTCGATAAGACACACTAATGCAAATTTTCTGGTTCTCTAAGACCAACGCTCGGATACCAACTGAAATGTCCCGTTCATATTGATTATAAACGTTCCATATTAATTGATTTCATTGCGAGGTTTTGACCTCTATATGAGATGTTTTTCAAAGACTGCATTCATTTTTAAAACAACCATAACCTTTATTTTATCAATAAAGGTTTTAAAAATATTACGTAGATTATCAAATAATGATAATCTAAAATATACTGTTTACACACGACCATTACATAATGGTTTACAATAGAAATATATTACATCGACATATGCTTCTTGAATGCAGTTTTTACACAATATCATACAAATATGGACTCCAAATCTTGTCCTTATTTTAGTATGCAACAGCGGAAGCTCTTAGTATTCACCTGAGAATAAACATGCTTTAAACGTCAACAAAAATGGTGGTGAGTTATAGGTTTAACCTATATATATCAAATCGTAACAATAGACCACAAGATTTCATATTTCAATACACATCCCATACATAGAGATAAAAATCATTCATATGGTGAACACCTGGTAACCGACATTAACAAGATGCATATATAAGAATATCCCCATCATTCCGGGACACCCTTCGGATATGATATTAATTTTGAAGTACTAAAGCATCTGGTACTTTGGATGGGGTTTGTTAGGCCCAATAGATCTATCTTTAGGATTCGCGTCAATTAGGGTGTCTGTTCCCTAATTCTTAGATTACCTGACTTAATAAAAAGGGGCATATTCGATTTCGATAATTTAACCATAGAATGTAGTTTCACGTACTTGTGTCTATTTTGTAAATCATTTTTAAAACCTGCATGTATTCTCATCCCAAAAATATTAGATTTTAAAAGTGGGACTATAACTCACTTTCACAGATATTTTCTTCCTCGGAAATAAGACTTGGCCACAGATCGATTCACGAACCTATACAAATATGTACATATATATCAAAGTATGATCAAAATATAATTACAACCATTTTTATTATGTTTTAAAGATTTGAGTGTATTAAGTCAGCTGTCCTCGTTAGTAACCTACAACTAGTTGTCCAAAGTTAGATGTACAGAAATAAATCGATATATATTATCTTGAATCAATCCACGAACCAGTGTATACACGTCTCAGGCTAGATCACAACTTAAAGTATATATATTTTTGGAATCCACCTCAACCCTGTATAGCTAACTCCAACATTACTGCATATAGAGTGTCTATGGTTGTTCCAAATAATATATATACAAGGGTCGATATGATATGTCAAAATATTTGCATACGTGTCTATGGTATCCCAAGATTACATAATATATTAGAATATATGTATAATACAATATAAGTTAGCTAGGATATGATTTGTATAGATTTGTTAAACATTTCCCGTAGCTAAAAAGATCAAAAATATCCAATCTTGTTTTACCCATAACTTCTTCATTTTAAATCCGTTTTGAGTGAATCAAATTGCTATGGTTTCATATTGAACTCTAATTTAAGAATCTAAACAGAAAAAGTATAGGTTTAAAGTCAGTTACTAATGAGGTATTCATTTCCGTCAAAAGAACGACATCTTGATGACCATTTTGAAAAACATACTTTCACTTTGAGTTTAACCAAGATTTTTGGATATAGTTTCATGTTAATATGAAAAATCATTTTCTCAGAAGAACAACTTTTAAATCAAATCTTATCATAGTTTTTAATTATCCAAACTAAAACAGACCCCGGTTTCACTACGATGGCGTATATCCGATTTTATGGTGTTCATCGTGTTTCCAGGTTTTAAATCATTAAGTTAGCATATCATATAGATATAGAACATGTGTTTAGTTGATTTTAAAAGTCAAGTTAGAAGGATTAACTTTTGTTTGCAAACAAGTTTAGAATTAACTAAACTATGTTCTAGTGATTACAAGTTTAAACCTTCGAATAAGATAGCTTTATATGTATGAATCGAATGATGTTATGAACATCATTACTACCTCAAGTTTTCTGGATAAAACTACTGGAAATGAGAAAAATGGATCTAGCTTCAAAGGATCCTTGGATGGCTTGAAAGTTCTTGAAGCAGAATCATGACACGAAAACAGTTCAAGTAAGATTTTCACTCGAAATAAGATTGTTATAGTTGTAGAAATTGAATCAAAGTTTGAATATGAATATTACCTTGAATTAGAAAGATAACCTACTATAAATAACAAAGGTTCCTTGATCTTAGATGATTACTTGGAATGGATTAGAAAGCTTGGAAGTAGACTTGCAAACTTGGAAGTATTCTTGATTTTTATGAAACTATACTTATGGAATTTATGAAGAACACTTAGAACTTGAAGATGGAACTTGAGAGAAATCAATTATATGAAGAAAATTGAAGAATGAAAGTGTTTGTAGGTGTTTTTGGTCGTTGGTATATGGATTAGATATAAAGGATATGTAATTTTGTTTTCATGTAAATAAGTCATGAATGATTACTCATATTTTTGTAATTTTATGAGATATTTCATGCTAGTTGCCAAATGATGGTTCCCACATGTTTTAGGTGACTCACATGGGCTACTAAGAGCTGATAATTGGAGTGTATATACCAATAGTACATACATCTAAAAGCTGTGTATTGTACGAGTACGAATACTGGTGCATACGAGTAGAATTGTTGATGAAACTGAACGAGGATGTAATTGTAAGCATTTTGATTAAGTAGAAGTATTTTGATAAGTGTCTTGAAGTCTTTTAAAAGTGTATGGATACATATTAAAACACTACATGTATATACATTTTAACTGAGTCGTTAAGTCATCGTTAGTAGTTACATGTAAATGTTGTTTTGAAACCTTTAGGTTAACGATCTTGTTAAATGTTGTTAACCCATTGTTTATTATATCAAATGAGATGTTTAATTTTTACATTATCGTGATATTATGATATATAATATATCTTAGTATGATATATATACAGTTAAATGTCATTACAACGATAATCGTTACATATATGTCTCGTTTCGAAATCATTAAGTTAGTAGTCTTATTTTTACATATGTAGTTCATTGTTAATACACTTAGTGATATATTTACTTATCATTTAATATAATTAACCAAGTGTATCAATATCTTAATATGATTCGTATGTACCTAGTAAAGACGTTGTTATAACGATAATCGTTATATATATCGTTTTCGAGTTTCTTAATTTAATAGCCTCATTTTTATGTATATAACTCATTGTTAAAATACCTAATGAGATACTTACTTATAATAAAATCATGTTAACTATATATATAACCATATATATGTCATCGTATAGTTTTTACAAGTTTTAACGTTCGTGAATCACCGGTCAACTTGGGTGGTCAATTGTCTATATGAAACCTATTTCAATTAATCAAGTCTTAACAAGTTTGATTTCTTAACACGTTGAAAACATTTAGTCATGTAAATATCAATCTCAATTAATATATATAAACATGGAAAAGTTCGGGTCACTACAATTTAATTTCTGTTATTTACTTTACGCACTTTATTTATCGTCATTTAATTTCTATAATTTATTTTTACGCACTTTAAATATCGGGACACGTATAAAAGGTTTTGACATATCATATCGACGCATATATATATTATTTGAAATAACCATAGACACTCTATATGCAGTAATGATCGAGTTCTCAATACAGGGTTGAGGTTGATTCTATAATAATATATATACTTTGAGTTGTGATCGAGTCTGAGACATGTACACGGGTCACGATACGTATTAATTAATTCGAATATTATATATTAAACTGTATATGAATTATTGGACTGTTAACTGTGGACTATCGACTGTGGACTAATGACATTGGACAATTAAAATGAATTAAAATATTGATCATGGCATATGAAACTAAACAATTCTTCAAGTTTGCCACTTGATTTCATCTTAAACCTCATTTGTATCTTGACGATTACAATCTGCGTTCAAACTTTTCATGGTTCTTAAAAACACCTCAATTGAGAGGATGAGCCAACCGCACTTCATCTACGGAAGAAAAGATTGATGCATATAGTTATGCACCTAAGAAACTCTCGGCAACTGAGTAAAAGTTTAACACGTAGCCGCGTCAGATCCTTTGGCATTTATTAGCAAAAATAACTTTGCGATCCTTTTTCAAAGTAGCCAATTTTGTCACAGCTTCAGCAAGTCAACTTCGACTTTTCATTCGAAGTAGCCTTACTATAATCCTGATATATACAATTACCCTTTTGATACCGGAGAATTCTTTTATATTCCAACATATTACCGGCAGACGTACCAGCAACCTCGTTGCTTTTTGGCTTAAATCTCTCTAACAAATCATTATTTTTATTCATTGAAACCCTATCATATACTCATCCACATCTTGTAATGAGAACTGCCATTACAATTACCGGAAATCAGCAATCAGTACTTTGAGAACTCACAGCATATCTACATCAACAGTTATATGTATGACATTTATCTCCTAGAATTATTATCTCTCATTTTGAAATTCTGAAAAGCACTCAGTCACAAATCAATACTCTGAATGTTAAAAAAGCTGAATGAAGCAGCAGAAACCATAGACAACCGTAAATGACCTTAATCATCGAAAGTTTGATGATAAAGAATAGTATGTTGAAAAAGCTCAGAAAAGTTGGAACTGGAAAACGGATTGAGCTAACCACGAAGGAGACCAAGGACAAATACAAGGACCATACCATATATTCAAAGAATCCAGGTAATTCTGAATCAGATGAAACCTTCAACGAATATCTTGCTCCGTACTCATGTTAAAATCTTGCGGAAAAATCTTCGTCATCAACCATCGAACTTAGAAATTTCCAAAATATAATCATAAATATCTTCGATATTTCTGAAGATATTTTCATAAATATTCTCGTTCGAAATTATTTATCTCTTCGTACTATCTATATTACATCATAAAGGAAACTACTTTAGTTTCTAAAATTCTTTAAAATCCGAGTTTAAATTATGAATGTTTTTGAAGTAGTGTTTTGGGAATTGATGCATGAGTTAGTATAATATAATGACACTTGATCAACGTGATTATATTACAGTAAGTCATGCTGAGTTTCTAATGGAACGTGATGATTCACAGATCATAACGTCATCATGTGCCATGTTACACGACTCGTTCATTCAACTTCACCTCCGAACATATCAAAAAAATATATTCTTGATAGTTCTATTCTCAGTGATTCTGGTAATTTAACAAATCAAATCGTGCCATTACGATTTCCTTCTTAGAACATTAACAATGTTCATTCCGAAGTTTATATCTGTGAATTCTGAACCATTACAAGCGGTGTTTAATCGCAAGAAGAAGAAATGAAGGGACAAAGCTCCAAAATATAAGAGAAAATATAAAGCCTAATAACAACACGGAGGTTACAAACCGTGGATATTAATACGAATAGCAATATAAAGGCACTGTAGAATTAAGAATAGTATCACCGAATTAAGAATAGTATCACCCCAAGGTGATAGTAGAAGTAAACGGATTTTTCTGGTGGAAGATTTAAAAGAAGGATGACAGAAATGATAATTAGGAACATATCAAGGATTGGAACTGGATTAAGCATTTTCCCAATCTTTTGGAGGTATGAACTAAGAAAGAAGGTATAGGAATGGTGAGAATAATGGAACGGAAGAGTTTAATTTATAAAGGAAATATCAAACAGAGTAATCAAGGCAGATCATCGTATTTAATTATAGAGATCTTAATTTCCTTATTCGCTGAAGAATCAAATCTTTTAGATTTCGAAGATTTTCTTTAAATCCCTTGAATTCCGGAATTCAACCAAGACAACATTAAAAGTTAAGACACACCTTATTTTTTAAATTCAACCATGACTAGTAAAAAGTTTTGATGAAACTTATCTTTCTCATTTCACTATTAAGTGATAGCTTCACTCGTACTCTTCGAATAATCGAATTATTTTATCTTTATTACTCAATGATGATAAAACTCTTATTTATCAACTCATATTCGTCATGAAAACATTTTTTATTGTTAGCCATGACCACCTCATTCAAATTTCAGGACGAAATTTCTTTAACGGGTAGGTACTGTGACGACCCGAAAATTTTCGATCAAAGTTAAACATAATCTTTATATGGTTGCAACACGATAAGCAAAGTTTGTAATGTTGAGTCTCGAAAACTTTGAACTGTGTTCATGTATACATTTGACCTTTGAACTATTTATTTGGATTCAGTGAACCTTTGACTATTTCTGACGATTCACGAACCATTACGAGTAATTGAATATGTAAACCATATATAGATATAAATATAAATATAAATATATATAATGTTTTAAAATTAGTAAAGTATACTTAATCATTTGGAATTAAAAATGTAAAATAATAAATAGAATAGATAAGTTACTATTATACATATATAAATATATATATATACTATTAAGAGTTTATATATATGATTTTTACGTATAAATAAAAATATTGTATCATATATATAAAATGTATAAATAATAAATATTTAATAAAAGTTATTACATATGATTAATATTACATCAATAATAAGTTGAATATAATTGTTACACTAATATTTGTATCATTAAATTATCATCTTTACTAATATTATTATTATTACTTTCATTATTATTATTATTAATGTAAATATTAAATATTAACAGTAGGATTATTATTGTAAACATATATATAATAAATAAATAAGAAATTAGATATATATAAGTTGTTATATTATTATTATTAATATTACT
This sequence comes from Rutidosis leptorrhynchoides, assembly GCF_046630445.1. Classification (NCBI taxonomy): domain Eukaryota; kingdom Viridiplantae; phylum Streptophyta; class Magnoliopsida; order Asterales; family Asteraceae; genus Rutidosis; species Rutidosis leptorrhynchoides. Next base: position 693,926,988 of record NC_092335.1, read on the forward strand.
ATTATAACTAATAATATTAATATTACTATAGGTAGTGTTATTATTAGCATTATTAATATTATTATTATTATTATCATTGTTATTATAACTATTAAACTTAGTAAAATTATTAATTAGTAGTATCATTATTTCTATTATTATTATTAGTATTATTTTCTATAATTATCAGCATTTTTATTATTTCCAATAATATTAATATTAATATTATTATTATTATTATTAATATTAATATATTTATTTATATTTACTAATTATTAATAATAATATTTATATAAATAAAATCTTGTACAAAATCAGCTTTCTGTTCTACATCACGATCTACTATTCTATTTCTTTGTTATTGTCTCTAATATTTACCAATCTTAATCCAATTCAGTACGTACCAAGCAGATAAGGTTAAAAATCATTAGCAATCAGGATCAAATTTTTATTTGTTTTATTTATTTATTTTTTTACTTTGTCTGATTGAAATTGAATACCACGTCCTTATAAATAATCAGTCAATTCGGTTATAGTTCAGACATCTCAATTCTTTTTCATTGTCATTAGCAATTATCAATTATAATCAATGTAATTTACTGAATTAAAAATCTAAAATAAGCTGAAACCATCGAATATCTCTATTTCATATCCATTTTCTCAAAATCACGAATTTGTATCAATTTTATAAAAATAAAAATGCAATTTTGTTTGGAATCGTATATGTAATATATCTGTAAAGTTTCAAATCCTAATTCTTCTTAACGAACCCCAATTTGTGAGTCAAAGTTTTGGAAATAAAAAGTCAACAATTGTTCTTTGGTTAAATTCGAGTTTCTGTTGATGTTTCTGGTTCAATTAACGTTCTCAGAAGTTTCTATGAATCATTTGAAACATAACTCATGTTATAGTTATTATCTAATACGTTTCCAAAATCAAAATCAAGAATTTTATTTTTTCTTTTTACAGCGAACTGCAGTATGCAGCATTTTTTTTTCTGTTTCTCTTTTTTAATTACTTTTCTATTTTTTTTACATATTTCAATAACCGTAATTGGTTACTGATATTTCAATTACGAAATAATTCAAATCTTAAGTTAATTATGGTATTCTGGTCGATCCTGAAATTGTGAGAAGGAAGAAGAAAAGAGGAAAAAACAGAAATAAAAGATAAAAATAAATACTGTTAGAATATAATCAGAAAAAGAAAGACAGAAGGATGGTTTTGTGTTGTTGTGTTCGATCGAGGGGTCTCGGGTTCGAGCCCGGGCTTGGACAATTCTTTTTTTAACGAATTTTTAAAAGGGTATACATTCATATTTTTTTATTTATTATTATTATTAATTGTTGTTAATATTAATTATTTATATTATGCTGATTATTAGTAATGTTGTTATCATTATTAGTATTATAATTATTAATATTGTTATTATTATTACAAATACAATACAAGTATTAACTATCATAAATATTATTATTATTATATAGTTACAAATTTGAATCATATTATTATTATTGCTATGTTAATTATTATTATTACTAACATAATATGATTTATTATTATTATCACTAAATATTGGTATTATCATATTTACAATTGCTAGTATCATTAGTATTATCATTAAATTTATTATTATCATTATTAGTAGTATTATAATTATTAGTATTATTAATTAACATTCAATACTACTAGTATGCTTATTACTACTAAATATTATTATATTTACTATTAGTATTGTTATTATTAGATATTATTATTATTACTACAAGTAATATAATTGTTATCATTAGTAATGCTAAAATAAGTATTAGTATCATTTATGGAATTATTAGTATTACTACTATTATTAACCTAAGTATTATTGTTAACAATATCATTTTTATTATTATTATTATTATTATTATTATTATTATTATTATTATTATTATTATTATTATTATTATTATTATTATTATTATTATTATTATTATTATTATTATTATTATTATTATTATTATTATTATTATAGGATGAAACAATTTTTTTATCTATTATTATCAATATTATTTTATCGAATAACTATTAGTTATATAAAACCATATTTACTACATATAATATAACTATATTACTATTTTTACAATAAATATTAATAAATATAATTAATTAGTTATTAATGAAAAACATAATTAAAGTAACAATTAATACACTAATAATACATACACTTGTTCGATTATGAATATATGTGTTAATATATACATAAATGATATAGGTTCGTGAATCTGAGGCCAACCCTACATTGTTCAATATAGCCATATGTATTTTTACTACAAAATACATTAGGTGAGTTCATTTGATTCCCTTTTACTCTTTACATTTTTGGGACTGAGAATACATGAGCTGTTTTTACAACTGCTTTATTAAATACTTTTGAAATATATTTTGAACTGCGAATACATGAAATGCTTTTATAAATGTTTGACAAGATAGACACAAGCAAAACATTCCTCGAATGAATTATTATGCAGACAGAAGTTCTGCAGATTATTGTTGAATTATGTGGACATGATAGTTGCCACAATTGAATTATGTGGACATGATAATTGCCACCATTGAATTATGTGGACATGATAATTGCCACCATTGAATTATGTGGACATGATAATTGCCACCAATTGATATGAATGTTATGTATCGAGAGAATGATTTTATGCACAGGTTATGTGTATGTTATTTTTGTGCACGAGATATGTGTACGGTTACTAAGATTTATGAAAAATGGTTTTGTACACGATAAAGATGTACTGTATTTAAAAGATATCGCATGTACATCACAGGTGGGTATAGGATTCGGGCCCATTTGTACCATGCAGGATTTAAATTTTGTGGTCTATCGAAATGATGAATTTTATTGTTTTATGATAAACCTATGAACTCACCAACCTTTTGGTTGACACTTGAAAGCATATTTATTCTCAGGTATTAAAGAAATCTTCCACTTTGCATTTGCTCAATTTAGAGATATTACTTGGAGTCATTCATGGCATATTTCAAAAGACGTTGCATTCGAGTCGCTGAGTTCATCAAGATTATTATTAAGTCAATTATAGTTGGATATATTATGAAATGGTATGCATGCCGTCAAGCTTCGATGAAATGAAAGTTTGTCTTTTAAAAACGAATGCAATGTTTGTAAAATGTATCATATAGAGGTCAAGTACCTCGCGATGTAACCAAATGTAATGTATTCGTCCAGATGGATTAGGACGGGTCCTTTCACTAGCCTCCGTAACATCTCGAAAAAATACAAACATATTACCCAAACAAAAAATCGAATAATAGATGAAATACAACCGACAAAAGCAACCGAAGAAAATCAAGACGGACCATACCAATCAACCTCGAGGACCCTCCATTTTCAATTTTCCATTGACCGTCTCTTTTAAAGAATTTTTTCCGGATCGGTTCTCAATCTTGTAAGATAACACCTTAGCGGATCCATTACCCGATGCGCTCTCCCCGGCCAACCGTGTCATCATAACGTCGAATGCCGCGAAAGCCTACACGGACGTATTTCCCTTCCCAATTTCCGATGATGAGCCACCATCTCTTCCATATTGAGGGTCCATAAACAAGTTTTGAATTGCCTCCCCGTAATTCAAGTCGTTGATATTATCTTTAAGTTTATAATCGTCCGATGTGGAAACCTCGATCGCCTTCTTTGTTGACCTCAGGTTAACCTCACTAAGTAAACTTCTTGAAACATTCTTATTCAAAGGATGTTTCAAGAAGTTCATTTTATCACTTCTCACTTCACACTTTCCACACTTCATTTTATCATCTCTCATGTCTTAATTATTAAGAGCGTGAAGGTGCTCGTGAATTACTTCTGAAAATAGTTTCGCTTTACACCTTAAACACAAATTTAATAGTTTATATTTTTTTTAAAACCAAGTAAGACTTATATTATCACGTAGAGTTTGAATAAATTTACATGGGTCATATATGAGCTTAGCCCAGAGAATAGAAATCGATACATGTACAGAACTATAGAATGTAAAATTGTTTAGAATTCTATATGTGCTCATTTCAACTTGATTGACCTGTGTAGTTTTTATCATCTCACGAGCTTAAGTTTCAACGAATCCCTAATCTTTGATTTCCCGACGAGATGAAGAAGGCAGGGTTTATGAGTCATTGATGCCATACAAATGCAGCCTTATTAAACCTTTTAGATATCTAATTAAAACTTTGAAGTTGAATCTTCGATATGATCATAGAAGGCGACCATTCCTTTTTTTTTGAAAAACTTATTTATGTGCTTCCACATGGTGTATCCACATATCCACTTGGTTGCTTACCCGTTGATAGGGTAAGGATTGTCTACATCTTACCTCCACAATATACCACTTATATGGGATTGGGTTTTGTTGTTGATGTTGTTGTTGTTGTTGTTGTTGTTGTTGTTATGAGTTAGCAAAAGCTTAATTTTCGGTGAAAGCTTCTTCTAAACTTGTGATGTTTGTTGATTGAGTATTTGTGACGATCGTTCAAAATCCATATGGACGAACACGTCATTCATCGATTTCATTGCGAGGTATTTGGCCTCTATATGATACGTTTTGTAAACATTGCATTCTTTTGAAAAGGCACACCATAAATGAATATTTAAATCAAAGGTTTTCGACAGCTGATGATTTCTACATATAGACAATCACCGTAAATAATAGTTTACAATAGTACTTCCGTTGACAATGCAGTCAAAATAAGATACATGATGATGATTTGGTGAATGCAACGTTTCCTTGAAAAATATGCCATGTAAGACTCCATGCACATAGCTTGTATAACATATAAGCAAACAGTGGAAGACTTCTAGGGAACCTGAGAATAAACATGCTAACAAGTGTCAACACAAAGGTTGGTGAGTTCATAGTTTTAATGTTTTGCATAATCTGTACATAAAGGTGGATCACAAGATTTCAGTTGTTTCATCCAGAAACGTTTATCAAAATATTCTACAAGATTGAGCACCCTGGTAGCTAAACTTTAACGTTATAATAAGTACCCCTGTTTTAACATACATGCAACCAACATGTACAATACATGCAAACCAACGTGTACTAAACTCAAATAGCATACGTCTATTTTATAGTTCAGGCTAGGGTTTCTATACCTGGAACAGACGGGGATGTCAAGCCCTATGGATCCGTATATAACTACTCGCGCCCACCAGTTCTTATAACCGGCAGTTACTAGTTATCAAAGCTAAGGGATTTTCGGTTCAAACTCAGTGTAGGATTTAGTATGTACTTGTATCCATTACGTTTAAAATAAAGTGCATATATTCTCAGCCTAAAAATATAGATTGCAAAAGCAATTAAAAAGGGAGCATATGAAACTCACCTTAGCAGCACATAAAGTCGTTCACTGAAATGTGACTGAAACTTGGAATACCAAATAACCGTAGATCTCAACCTAGAGAACATATGTTGGTCAATAATTGTCTATCAAGCTAGGTCAGGTCATAGTGTATCACAATCCTAATGCTCGAGATCGACATACAAAAGTTATCCAAAGTCGTTTCAAAAGTCAATCTGATTCAATACTATAGTTGAATGATTATGATAATCAAAACATTTTAACATTTCACATAGTTTCTCAATTCTTGTAAAATTAGACTATAGTTTTTATAAGGCTTTAAAATATGATAAAATAATCAATTTTGACAATTGTTCAACAAAACAAGACGTGCCTTATATAAGGATTCATTTACTCAGCTGGTAATATTCAAAAATCCAATTTATCAATGTTACATACAAGTTGTTTAAATATCAATTGCAGATTCAAAAGAAATTTTAATTAATGTCAATAATAATTCAGTTGATCATATCTTTTAATTCGTTCACCAAAATTACGCGATTTCTAAATGAAAAGTTATTGATTTTTCGTCAGCTTTCCAAAAACATGCATATCATATACCTTTTATCAGTAACATATGTATTTAATTCGTGATTCATCATAAACTGTTTAACGATGAATTTAGCATACAAGCATGCATAAATATATATACTCGAGAACTAGACATGGATACACAGTTAATATATAAAAGATAAGATATGAATGCTCACGTATCAATATTGTGATTCAATATTGCAGGAAAGTACGTAGACGCAACAGAGATGATAAACACTAGGTTTGACCTTTGACTCATGGTCATAACCCCCAAGAAATACCCATAACCTTCATAGCTATAACCCATAGTTTTCTTAGCTCTATCCCGCTCGAAAACCCATTTTAAAAGTGACCCGCTCATGATCTCGTCGTAGTATTTTATGTACTAATACTACTAATAATAATAGGATTAAAAATAATATTAATCTTAATAATAATAATAATAAAATAATAATAATAATAATAATAATAATAATAATAATAATAATAATAATAATAATAATAATAATATAAATAATTTAAATGATACGTAGTAAAATGAATGGGGAAAGAAACTGGAACCAGATCGAGCTTTTATAGATGTCCTGAAATCCCCTGCCATGCGATCGCATGGCTAATGTGAGGGGATTCCATGCGATCGAATGGATCCCTTTTCCAGCTCACACATGTATTTTAACTCTTCCTCGTCGACATATTTATTTATTAATATATAATATATATAATTTATATTAATTAATTATATATTATATTATATTCTCGTGCCTAGTTAACTTGTAATTTTTGTTCCGATAAGTCGTACGTCGTCACTCGACTTATGTCCCGGTTTCGGTTTTTCGAACGTCCTTTCGTACACTGAGAAAACTTTTACTTTACATTTCGTGAGTCATACCTTTATCAAAAATTAAACTTAATCATTGATAAACTATGTCACTCGAAGTGTAGCTTTAATCAATTAAGTGTTTTGGTTATTTGCTTCTATAAAGCATCGTCTCGTAGTATATACATATATATACATATATATATATATATATATACATATATATATATATATATATATATATATATATATATATATATATATATATATATATATATATATATGTAAACACATTTTCATTTTAAAATAGTGTTTACTGTAGCAATGCAAAGTTTTTTTTACTGTAGCAAATAGTGATTTCCGAAAACACTGAAGCTTTTCGGGTACTGTAGAAATTCGAAAATACTGTAGCAAATTAGTGTTTTACTGGTTCATCTTAAACGTTTTAGTTAACTTATCTAAATATCAAACGAATCAATAATCGAATGTTACTATCGTTTACTAAATAACTTGAAATCATATATTTATATATGCACATTAAGTTATATATATATTGTTCGTGAATTTTCGAGAACAGTCAAAGAATAATTGATTACATGAATATAGTTCCAAAACTATCGTGACTTAACATTACAGAATTTGCTTATCGTGTTGAAAACATTAAATTATTTAAAGATAAAGTTTAAATTTGGTCAAAAATTTTCGGGTTGTCACAGTACCTACCCGTTAAAGAAATTTCATCTCGAAATTTGGTTGGGATGGTCATGAATGACAATAAGTATGTTTTCATGACTCATACGAGTTGAAAATTAGAGTTTTATCATCATTGAGTAATATAGATAAAACAATTCGATTTTGTGAAGAGTACGAGTGAAGTTATCACAAAAGTGTGAAATGAATAAATATAGATTCGTCATATCTTTTAACGTAGTCACGATTGATTTCCAGAATTTAAGGAATAGAAAATTTTCATAATCTGAATAAGATTTGATTCTTCGGTAATTGCGGAAATTAGGATTTTCTTTGATTAAATGCATAATATGCCTTGATTGCTATGTCTGATATTTTGCTATAAATTGACCTTTTCCGTTTCATTTATTTTCACCACTCCTATAATCTTCTTCCTTATTTCATACTTCCTAATAGATTGTGAAAATGCTTAATCCAGTTCTGATTCTTGATATTTTCTTGGCTATGGTATCCTTCATTCTTCTTTTTCATCTGCCACCAGAAGAAGTTATTTTCTTCTACTATTACCTTGGGGTTATAGTGTTTTTCATTCTCCCGTGTCTTTATATTGCTATACGCATTGATATACACGGTTTGTAATTTCGAGGTTGTTATCGGGCTTTATATTTTCCATTATATTTCGGAGATTCATGCTTTCATTTTCTCTTCCCAACCTTAAGTCAAGTGAATAATGGTCCAGAATTCGTAGCTATACATTTCGGAATGAACATAGCTAATGTTCTAAGAAAGAAATTGTAATGGCACAACCTTGATTTGTCAAATTACCAGAATATCTGAAAAAGACCGAATCATCAAGAAAAATATTTTATTGATATGTTTAGAGATTAGATAGAATGAAAGAGTTATGTAACATGGTTTATGATGAGGGTGTGATCTGTAAACCTTTATCACGTTCCATTAGAAACTCAGCATGACTTACTGTAATATAATCACGTTGATCAAGTGTCATTATATTATACTAACTCATGCTTCAATTCCCAACACTACTTCAAAAACATCCATTTTTCGAAATTTTCAGGATTTAGAAACTAAAATAGTTTCTTTTATGATGTAATACAGATAGCGCAAAGAGATAAATGATTTCGGATAATAATAGTTACGAAAATATCTTCAGAAATATCGAGGATATTTATAATGAAAGATTCGATGATGTTTTAGAATTTTTAAAATATCTGGAATCAAAGGATGATGCAGAAAATATCTGGATTATTTGATATGTCCATCTGGTTTTTGTCCATAACAGTCCATCAGTCATAAATATAAAGTGCGAGTGTCCTCGTTAAATTATCCTTATACCCGAAGTCAAATATTCCAACTAATTGGAGACTTAAACTTTAATATGGTTTTAATACATTATTAATGATTACACCAGGTTATCGACTGTGTGCAATCCAAGGTTTTAATACTTTATTAACAATTACACCAAGTGTCCTTGTATGTAATCCACCCCTGTTTTAATGAGTCCATTGACTATTAATCCATTCCGGTGTCCGGTTAAATGAACGATTATTAGTATTTATAAATATCCCGCCCATCGTATCCGATCGAGTGTATGTGGTTATTTATAATTACATCAAATTGTAAATCTCTATATTAAATTAACGAATTATCATTCAGTTAAACAAATATAAAGCCCATTAATAGCCCATAGTCTAATTTCCACAAGTGTAGGTCTTTTGTCCAAACCCCAATTATGGTACAAAGCCCAATAACCCCGTCTTTAATATTTAGCCCAACATCACGATTACTTCGGCTTAAATAACTATAATAATAACTTAAATACGAGACCTTAATTTAAAAAGGAGAATTTAGCTTACAGTGATCATTAATCGCGTAGTGTTACAGAGACAGAGTTCCGACTTTAAAACCCGTAAAATAACCGTTACATAACCCAAACTAACTAATATAAAACTAAACTAATTTATGTAACGACCCGGATTTTTCCGATCGTTTATTGCATATAAGATTAATATTTACATAAATTAAACCTTACCAACATGATAAGCAATCTAAATTGTTGAGATTTATGTTTTTGAAAAGAGTTTTACACAACGTTTGACCGTCCAATTTCACCGATGATATCACAAACTATATAACATACGATAATTATACGTCTGGGTATATATATGTATCTATATATATTTAACATGATCTGAGGATGTTTAACATCTCATTGTGTACTAATAACAATGAGTTGTAGGTATATTTTGAAACTACTAACTTAAGTTTTCAAAACGATAACTATACGTAACGTTCTTTGACATAAATACTTATAATCTATAATACTTATACATGCATCGTATAGATATGTATTTAATCACTTTTAAAGGGCTTACATACATAAAACAATATAAGTATATTTACAAAAGATAGCTATATTTGAATCCTCGTTCCGTTTTCTCAAAGATTTCTATACGTATACCTAGGGTATATGTACCGGTATCATACCCATCTTCTAGATGTATTTACTATTGGTATATACATGTCAAATCAACATCTATTCAGCTCTTGTTCATGCCCTTAAGGCTAGGTAATTAGAATTGGAAGTATGCATGACTAATTTTACAAACTAACAAAATGAAAATTTGTCCATGTTCCCCATTTTCATGTTTTTAAGACCTTCCCCCATTCCATTTCTAATTCAATCTTTTACCTTCATTTCCTAGCTAAACACACACATATTCATGAGCCTTAAACACCTTAAACATCTCAGCAAACAACCATGAAGATCTAGCTTCAAAAACAACACTTAAACATCATAAGAAAATCTTTCCAAGAACACTTCAAAAATCCTTCTAAATTTACAAGTTTACTTCCAACCTTTTGATCCAATTCCACCACTCTTTTGGTTCTAGGATTTTACTCATCTTTTACAGCAATCTTGTCCAAGTAACTTGAGGTAGTAACATTGTTCATAATTTTATTCGATTCATATTTATATAGCTATCTTATTTTGTGATATAAAATTTTAAGAACAAGAACATAGTTTGAATGATTTCAAATTTGTTCGCAAACTAAATAGATCCTTCTAACTTAACTTTTAAAATACTTCAAGACTTGTAATATATCATAATGATATGCTAACAAGATACAACTTGTTTTTACAAAGAACACCTTAAAACTGAATCTATGTCGTCGGAGTGTAACCGGAGGCTGTTTTGGGTTGTATAATTAAAAACCATCTTGAACTTTGAATTAGAAGTTCATGTTCTGGAAAAATGATATTTCTTATGAATATGTTAACACATAAAAATTTCATGGTTTAATTCAAAGTATAAGTATTTTTAGAAAAATGACCATTAAATGTTGTTTTTATGACAAAAATGATTACTTTCATAAGATTCACCTAGAGTTTGGACTAAAACCTGTGATTCCGAATGTAAACCAAGGTATTTACAGTTCATATTCTTAAAATTTGACTCGATCCAAGGAAGTGGCAAGTTGAATCAACAAAAACGGAGTTGTAACGAAGAAACTACGACTAAAATAAGATCGGGTATCCAAAGCTTGTTTAACAACGAAAATAATTGGAGAAACATTAAATAAATCATATCTTTCCTAATTAATATGATATTTCATATATATTTACTCATGATTTAATTTTATATATTTCAGGACGACCCGTAAACAACACGAGAAGATTAATCATAAGACCTCATGTACGTACGCAACACGTCATTTGACAACACGGTACTTTATGTACGCAACACGTCATTTGACAACACGGTACCGTGGGTCAAGATTAATTCCGATCAACATGAATACGATGGGGTCTTTAATTTTTTTTTAGCAACTAATTGTGGACTACTAACATCGGACTGCTAACTACGGACTAAGAAATTATTAAAAGTATTAAAAGTATATATATGAAACGTTTATTTCTTAAAAAGAAAATATGTTGATATATCATATATATGGTTAGGTTCGTGATATCTATCGGAGACCAAGTCGAGTTAAATACCTTCAAGGAAAAGGTGAGTATATAGTCCCACTTTTAAACTCTAAATATTTCGGGATGAGAATACATGCATTTTATGATTTACGTTATGGACACAAGTGATTAAAAACATATATTCTACGTTGAGTTGTACCACTGGCATATCTCCCTGTAACTTGGTAACTACTATTTACATGCGGTATTGTAAACGCGAATCCTGTTGATAGATCTATCGGGCCTGACAACCCCAACCGGACTGGACGACCAGTATTCAACGGTTGCACAGTACTTCGTTTCGGTGACTACACTTGGTACGGTGTAGTAAGATTTCATAATAAAGGGAATATGCGACGTTGATTAAATGTTAAGTATGGTTATCAAGTGCTCAACAACTTAGAATATTTTTATTAAAACGTTTATATATGAAATCTTGTGGTCTATATTTATAACGCTGCCGGCATTAAACCTATATCTCACCAACTTTATGTTGACATTTTAAGCATGTTTATTCTCAGGTGATAACTAAAAGCTTCCGCTGCAACATGTTGAATTTAAGCAAGATCTTGAGTATGCATATTTGTGTCAAAAATAAAACTGCATATCGGAGGATTTGTAATGTAAAATATGTTGGAGGTCGTATTGTTATTATCACATGTAAAGTTTGTAAGTCTAAGATTATCGCTAAACGATAATCATTTAAACCTTGATTTGTAATAAAAGCTATGGTTTGTATTGTAAAAACGAATGCAGTTTTTGAAGAATGTCGCATATAGAGGTCAATACCTCGCGATGAAATCATATGTTATTGTATTCTTCCTTATGGTTAAGGTCGAGTTATGACATGTGGTATCAGAGCGTTGGTCTTAGAGAACCAGAGAATTTGCATTAGTGTGTCTTATCGAGTTTGTTAGGATGCATTAGTGAGTCTGGACTTTGACCGTGTTTGATTTCGAAAACTATTGCTTATCCTTGTTGGTTAAAAATTAATATGTAAATATTATGTAGTATTAACGTGCTAGTTGTTATGTCATAGATGTCTGGCTTAGAACTTATTATCACATTCAGCGACTCCGAACCAGACTCTTCAGATGGTGTTCCAGTCATTAATCTATCCGATGATGAAAATGACACCTTTGGGGAAGACTCACAAGTTCCAGATGAATCAATTGAAGAGGAACCGGAAAGTGATCCTGAGGAGGAAGAAATACAGGAAATTACGAAAGACAAGTTCGAACGAGGAAAGAAACGAAAGGCTACTGAAATGGAAAATCTAAATTCCGATTTTAGAGAGGATGTTGTGGAACCAACTCCACCAGATACTTCCACACCCATTTCCGCTATTCCTATTAGTTCTATCCCGACATCCAGTTCTTCGGTTCCTCAGCCAAAACGTAGGGAGACAACCAGGATAACCTTTAAGCGATTTCTTTGAACACAAACGCTTTGGGTTAAATGATGCGCTGTTGTTTTAAACCATGGAATCATATAATGTTTTGTATAATATTACTAGTGTGGTTTGCTTAATGTTTGATGTAAGATAAGCATATGTAAAATAGTGAAGTGTGAAATGCAATAATTTTCCATGGTTAAGTATTATTTGGGTGGTAGTAATTGATTTTCGTACTAAGCTATTAAGTATGAACTTTAACGGGTAGGTACTACCCTAGATATAATTATAAAATGCTAAAAAGAAGAAAAGGCTTTTATAATAATAACTGGTTCATATTATTAATAAGCTACGATGTACTGTAAATACATACTACATCTATAATATTCCATGTGAATAATTATTATTTTTTCATTCTTGTTGAGGATTATGGCGCGATTGAACCGAATGACGGAACAAGAAATCCAGGAACTCATCAATCAGCGAGTGAATGACAGAATGTTATGGGTCGAGGCTGCAAGAGGTGCTGCAGTTAACCCAAATCCTCGTGTGGGGTGCACTTACAAAACTTTTCAAGGTTGCAAGCCCTCATCATTCAGTTTAACAGAAGGACCGGTCGGTTTAACCCGGTGGATCGAAAAGATTGAGTCTGTGTTTAAAATCAGTGGTTGTATTGAGAAGGACATGACCAAGTATGCATCGTGCACCCTACAAGATAGTGCACTCACGTGGTGGAAAAACTATGTGAAGGCCGTAGGAGGAGATGTAGCTTATGATACTCCTTGGGAAGAATTCAAAACAATGCTAATCAACGAATATTGTCCAAGGAACGAGGTTAGGAAATTGGAAGCTGAATTACGAAGCCTGAAAGCTGTTGGTACTGAACTCACCAACTACAATCAGCGATTCATGGAATTAGCTTTGCTATGTCCCGAATTGGTACCAACCGAAGAACGGAAGATTGAACTGTACAAAGACGGTTTGCCTAAAAAGGTCAAGGCAAATGTTACAGCATCCAAACCCAAGACTATTCATGAAGCTATCACCATGGCGAACGAATTGATGGACCAGATTATTCTGGATAAGAACACCGATGTCAAGACATCGGGAAACAAAAGAAAGTGGGAAGGTAATCATCAACAATCCAACAAGAAACAAGAAACCACGCAAGGTGCGGGTAGCGGTTCAAACTCAGGTTACAAAGGACGAAATCCTTTATGTAACAGATGCCACAAACATCACTCTGGTTATTGTAACGTGGTGTGCAACAATTGTAATCGAAAAGGTCATCTTGCTGAAGATTGTAGGGTTCCCGCTACAAATACAAATGGTACCAAGACTCCTGCCACCAATGCAAATAGAACTGCCTTGGCCACTGTTACTTGTTATGGGTGTGGGAAACAGGGTCATTATAAGAGCCAGTGTCTGAATCCAGAGAAGAATAATGGATCTGCACGTGGAAGAGCATTTGTTATTAATGCTAGAGAGGCGTGTGAAGACCCGGAGCTTGTTACGGGTACGTTTACCATTAATAACTTATCCGCATCTATTATATTTGATACTGGTGCCGATAGAAGTTACGTGTGTAGAGACTTTCACACTAAATTGAATTGTTCATCATTACCTCTAGATGCTAAGTACATGATTGAGTTAGCTAATGGTAAACTAATTAAAGCCGATAAAATTTGCCGTGATTGTAAAATAAATTTAGCCGGAGAAACATTTAAGATTGATTTGATACCCGTAGAATTAGGAAGTTTTGATGTAATAGTCGGCATAGACTGGATGTCCAAAATAGGAGCTGAAGTTGTGTGCGCCAAGAAGGCAATTCGCATTCCTCGTAAGGATAAAACGCTAGTAATGATTTATGGAGAGAAGGGTAACTCAAAGCTAAAACTCATTAGTTATATGAAAGCTCAAAAGTGCTTGAAGAAAGGGTGCTATGCTATCTTAGCACATGTTAATAAAGTCGAAACGAAGGAGAGTGTGAAGAGCATCAATGATGTGCCTGTGGCAAGAGATTTTCCTGAAGTCTTTCCGGAAGAGTTGCCGGGATTACCTCCATTTAGATCTGTAGAATTTCAAATAGATCTAGTACCAGGAGCTGCACCAGTGGCTCGTGCTCCATATAGACTTGCACCATCTGAGATGAAAGAGTTACAAAGCCAGTTACAAGAATTACTGGACCGTGGTTTCATTCGACCGAGCACTTCACCGTGGGGAGCTCCGATTTTATTCGTCAAGAAGAAAGATGGATCTTTCCGAATGTGTATAGATTATCGTGAATTAAATAAGTTAACTATCAAGAATCGGTATCCACTACCGAGAATTGATGACTTATTTGATCAATTGCAAGGATCATGTGTTTACTCAAAAATCGACCTAAGGTCGGGCTATCATCAACTACGCGTCAAAGAAGAAGATATTCCGAAAACTGCTTTTCGGACACGCTACGGTCATTATGAATTTTTGGTCATGCCGTTTGGGTTTACTAATGCGCCAGCTGTATTCATGGACCTCATGAATCGAGTTTGTAGTCCGTATTTAGATAAGTTTGTTATCATTTTCATTGACGATATTCTTATCTATTCCAAGAGTGAGCAAGAGCATGAGCAGCATTTAAGGTTGGTATTAGAATTGTTAAGAAAAGAACAGTTATACGCCAAATTTTCTAAGTGTGCATTTTGGTTGAAAGAAGTGCAATTTCTTGGCCACGTTGTTAGTAGCAAAGGAATTCAGGTTGATCCAGCTAAAATTGAGGCCATTGAAAAATGGGAGACTCCTAAGACACCAACGCAGATACGCCAATTTTTGGGTTTAGCTGGTTATTATAGAAGGTTTATTCAAGATTTTTCCCGAATAGCTAAACCATTAACAGCGTTAACGCAAAAAGGGAAGAAGTACGAATGGACTTCTGAGCAAGAGAGTGCATTTCAATTACTGAAGAAGAAATTGACTACAGCACCTATTTTATCGTTACCTGAAGGGAACGATGATTTTGAGATATATTGTGACGCTTCGCGACAATGTTTTGGTTGCGTCCTTATGCAACGGAAGAAAGTTATAGCATACGCATCCCGACAATTGAAGATTCACGAGCGGAATTATACGACGCATGATTTAGAATTGGGAGCAGTAGTGTTTGCATTGAAGATATGGAGACACTATTTATATGGGGTTAAATGCACTGTGTTTACTGATCATAAAAGCCTTCAACATATTTTTGATCAGAAACAGCTGAACATGAGGCAACGTAGGTGGGTCGAGCTAATAAACGACTATGATTGTGAGATTCGCTATCATCCCGGGAAAGCGAATGTAGTGGCCGGCGCTTTAAGCAGAAAGGAACGAGAACCAATTCGAGTACGAGCAATGAACATAAAAATTCGCATGAATCTCAACTCACAAATCAAAGAGGCTCAACGAGAAGCTCTTACTAAAGAAAACATAGGAAATGAAATAATGAAGAAGTATGGGAAACAACTTATTATGCGGGAAGATGGAATTCGATATTTTGCAAACCGTATTTGGGTACCAAAGTTGGGTGGATTAAGGAAGTTAATATTGAATGAGGCACATAAGACAAGATACTCGATACATCCTGGAGTTGGAAAGATGTATCAAGATCTTAAGACGCATTATTGGTGGCCTAATTTGAAGACAGGCGTTGCAACATATGTTGGGGAATGTTTAACTTGTTCCAAAGTCAAAGCAGAACACCAAAAGCCGTCAGGATTACTTCAACAACCAAAAATCCCAGAATGGAAATGGGATGGTATTACCATGGATTTCATCACAAAATTACCTAAGACTGCCTGGGGTTATGACACCATTTGGGTAATAGTTGATCGTCTCACCAAATCTGCACATTTCTTGCCTATAAAGGAAACGGATAGAATGGAGAAACTATTACGATTATACATAAAGGAAATTGTTTCAAGGCATGGAATACCTATTTCCATTATATCCGATCGTGATAGTAGATTTACATCAAAGTTCTGGCAATCACTACAGGAGGCTCTAGGAACTCGTTTGGATATGAGTACCGCATATCATCCGCAAACTGACGGGCAGAGTGAAAGAACAATTCAGACTCTTGAAGACATGCTTAGGGCATGTGTGATCGATTTTGGAAACGGATGGGATAAATATCTACCATTAGCAGAATTCTCGTATAATAATAGTTATCATGCGAGCATTAAAGCTGCACCATTCGAAGCACTGTATGGAAGGAAGTGTAGATCCCCTATCTGTTGAAACGAAGTAGGAGATCGACAATTAACTGGACCCGAGATCATCCATGAAACTACTGAGAAGATAGTGCAAATCAAGGAGAAATTGAAAACAGCCCGTAGTCACCAAAAGAGCTACGCCGATGTCCGAAGGAAACCATTAGAGTTTCAGATCGGTGACATGGTTATGTTAAAGGTGTCACCTTGGAAAGGTGTAATACGTTTTGGAAAAAGAGGTAAACTGAACCCAAGGTATATAGGCCCGTTCAAGATCATCGAACGCATTGGACCGGTAGCTTATCGACTCGAATTACCACAACAACTCGCCGGAGTACATAATACATTTCACATCTCAAACCTTAAGAAATGTCTTGCAAAGGAAGATCTCACCATTCCTCTTGAAGAAATTCAAGTCAACGAGAAACTACAATTCATAGAAGAACCAGTCGAAATCATGGACTGTGAGGTTAAACGGCTTAAGCAGAGCAACATACCAATCGTCAAGGTTCGTTGGAATGCTCGAAGGGGTCCCGAGTTTACTTGGGAACGAGAGGATCAAATGAAACAAAAGTACCCACATTTGTTTCCCGATGACGCAAAATAGGTACAATTTTAAAATTTCGGGACGAAATTTATTTAACGGGTAGGTAATGTAACGACCCGGATTTTTCCGATCGTTTATTGCATATAATATTAATATTTACATAAATTAAACCTTACCAACATGATAAGCAATCTAAATTGTTGAGATTTATGTTTTTGAAAAGAGTTTTACACAACGTTTGACCGTCCAATTTCACCGATGATATCACAAACTATATAACATACGATAATTATACGTCTGGGTATATATATGTATCTATATATATTTAACATGATCTAAGGATGTTTAACATCTCATTGTGTACTAATAACAATGAGTTGTAGGTATATTTTGAAACTACTAACTTAAGTTTTCAAAACGATAACTATACGTAACGTTCTTTGACATAAATACTTATAATCTATAATACTTATACATGCATCGTATAGATATGTATTTAATCACTTTTAAAGGGCTTACATACATAAAACAATATAAGTATATTTACAAAAGATAGCTATATTTGAATCCTCATTCCGTTTTCTCAAAGGTTTCTATACGTATACCTAGGGTATATGTACCGGTATCATACCCATCTTCTAGATGTATTTACTATTGGTATATACATGTCAAATCAACATCTATTCAGCTCTTTTTCATGCCCTTAAGGCTAGGTAATTAGAATTGGAAGTATGCATGACTAATTTTACAAAATAACAAAATGAAAATTTGTCCATGTTCCCCATTTTCATGTTTTTAAGACCTTCCCCCATTCCATTTCTAATTCAATCTTTTACCTTCATTTCCTAGCTAAACACACGCATATTCATGAGCCTTAAACACCTTAAACATCTCAGCAAACAACCATGAAGATCTAGCTTCAAAAACAACACTTAAACATCATAAGAAAATCTTTCCAAGAACACTTAAAAAATCCTTCCAAATTTACAAGTTTACTTCCAACCTTTTGATCCAATTCCACCACTCTTTTGGTTCTAGGATTTTACTCATCTTTTACAGCAATCTTGTCCAAGTAACTTGAGGTAGTAACATTGTTAATAATTTTATTCGATTCATATTTATATAGCTATCTTATTTTGTGATATAAAATTTTAAGAACAAGAACATAGTTTGAATGATTTCAAATTTGTTCGCAAACTAAATAGATCCTTCTAACTTAACTTTTAAAATACTTCAAGACTTGTAATATATCATAATGATATGCTAACAAGATACAACTTGTTTTTACAAAGAACACCTTAAAACTGAATCTATGTCGTCGGAGTGTAACCGGAGGCTGTTTTGGGTTGTATAATTAAAAACCATCTTGAACTTTGAATTAGAAGTTTATGTTCTGGAAAAATGATATTTCTTATGAATATGTTAACACATAAAAATTTCATGGTTTAATTCAAAGTATAAGTATTTTTAGAAAAATGACCATTAAATGTTGTTTTTATGACAAAAATGATTACTTTCATAAAATTCACCTAGAGTTTGGACTAAAACCTGTGATTCCGAATGTAAACCAAGGTATTTACAGTTCATATTCTTAAAATTTGACTCGATCCAAGGAAGTGGCAAGTTGAATCAACAAAAACGGAGTTGTAACGAAGAAACTACGACTAAAATAAGATCGGGTATCCAAAGCTTGTTTAACAACGAAAATAATTGGAGAAAAATTAAATAAATCATATCTTTCCTAATTAATATGATATTTCATATATATTTACTCATGATTTAATTTTATATATTTCAGGACCACCCGTAAACAACACGAGAAGATTAATCATAAGACCTCATGTACGTACGCAACACGTCATTTGACAACACGGTACTTTATGTACGCAACACGTCATTTGACAACACGGTACCGTGGGTCAAGATTAATTCCGATCAACATGAATACGATGGGGTCTTTATTTTTTTTTTAGCAACTAATTGTGGACTACTAACATCGGACTGCTAACTACGGACTAAGAAATTATTAAAAGTATTAAAAGTATATATATGAAACGTTTATTTCTTAAAAAGAAAATATGTTGATATATCATATATATGGTTAGGTTCGTGATATCTATCGGAGACCAAGTCGAGTTAAATACCTTCAAGGAAAAGGTGAGTATATAGTCCCACTTTTAAACTCTAAATATTTCGGGATGAGAATACATGCATTTTATGATTTACGTTATGGACACAAGTGATTAAAAACATATATTCTACGTTGAGTTGTACCACTGGCATATCTCCCTGTAACTTGGTAACTACTATTTACATGCGGTATTGTAAACGCGAATCCTGTTGATAGATCTATCGGGCCTGACAACCCCAACCGGACTGGACGACCAGTATTCAACGGTTGCACAGTACTTCGTTTCGGTGACTACACTTGGTACGGTGTAGTAAGATTTCATAATAAAGGGAATATGCGACGTTGATTAAATGTTAAGTATGGTTATCAAGTGCTCAACAACTTAGAATATTTTTATTAAAACGTTTATATATGAAATCTTGTGGTCTATATTTATAACGCTGCCGGCATTAAACCTATATCTCACCAACTTTATGTTGACATTTTAAACATGTTTATTCTCAGGTGATAACTAAAAGCTTCCGCTGCAACATGTTGAATTTAAGCAAGATCTTGAGTATGCATATTTGTGTCAAAAATAAAACTGCATATCGGAGGATTTGTAATGTAAAATATGTTGGAGGTCGTATTGTTATTATCACATGTAAAGTTTGTAAGTCTAAGATTATCGCTAAACGATAATCATTATTAAGTTGTTTAAACCTTGATTTGTAATAAAAGCTATGGTTTGTATTGTAAAAACGAATGCAGTTTTTGAAGAATGTCGTATATAGAGGTCAATACCTCGCGATGAAATCATATGTTATTGTATTCGTCCTTATGGTTAAGGTCGGGTTATGACAATTTATATTATATATATATATATATATATATATATATATATATATATATATATATATATATATATATATATATATATATATATATATATATATATATATATATAATTATATATATTATAGAGAGAGTAAGAGATATATGGTGTGGTGCCTTTTTTCGTCGTGTAGAAGCCTGGTATTTATAGGCATATTTTTTGAATCTGATGCTCATGCGAGTGCATGAGTTTTTAGTGCAAATCTCATGCACTCTCATGGGCTCATGCACTCGCATGGGCTCATGCACTCGCATGGGTTTTATGCCTATTTCCCATGCGATCGTATGGCCGTCAGATCCAGCTCACATATTTTTTATTTTCTTGCTTGTCGACATATTATATATATATATATATATATATATATATATATATATATAATTTATATTAATTATATATATATTATATTATATTCTTGTGCATAGTTGACTTGTAATTTTTGCTCCGTTGTCTCGTACATTTACGCCCAGTTTATGTCTCGGTTCCGGTTTCTCGAACGTCTTTTCGTATGCTTTAATATCTTGTACTTTACGTTCCGCAACTTGTACTCTTGTCAATATTTAGATGTTGATCATCAATAAATTGAACCACTTGGAGTTTAACTTGTACGTTTGAGCATTTTGGACGTTTGCGTCTTCAAATCTTCGTTTTCTTCTTTTGTCTTCGCACTTATTTACTTGATCATCATTCGTTTCATCATCATTCTTTTTCGTGATCCCTTATCATCATCGCCATCTTTTTCGTTCACCTTTACTCTTCGTCATCATCATCGAACATAAGTGTATCACCATCTTCTTTTTGATGTGGGTTTCAATTTGAATCAGAAACAGGAATATCGAGTAGTAGGTTGATCGTTTGGGACGATTTAGAAACTGAAACAGAATTATGTGTAGCAACAGGTAGACGATGGTAGTGGTGTTGCAGTGGTCGTGGTGATCTGGGAAATTCGAAAATTAAAATAAGAGGTAAGATAATAGAAGATAATAGGTTGCGGTGGTGTTAGAAGATGGTGGTAAAATCACGACGGAAGAAAAAGAAAATAAAAAAAATATAGAGAAAGGAGAGAGGTGATGGCTCGTTTTATGGTGATGGTTCTTCATGGTGGTACCGGTGGTTGGACTGTGGTGGTTCACAGTGAAAGCAAAACAGACGGCTGCAGTTATCATTTAAAGGGCGACGGTTATGGTGGTTTTGAGGTGGTGATAGTTTGTATTTTGATAGACAGTAACCGGGTTTGATGGGTTTCGATTTTGGTTAAGATCAAGAGAGAGATACAAGGGTGGTTGTAATGGTAGTCTTATGGTGGTTTAAACAGACATAAAACAGAAATATGCACTCGATGTTAATGGTGTGTATGTGGTGGTTGTTTCCATGATTTTCCACGAAAGAGAAAGTGAAAAACGAAAAAAAAAAAAATGCAAAAGGTTAGGGTGGCGGTTTGTGGTGTTCGAAGATGGGTTTGTGATGTTGGTTGTTTTGATGGTTCACGAAGTAATACAGAAATCATAAGCAAAAATGTAAATGTCTTGAAGTGGGTTTGATCAAAATTGCATATGTATGTATATATATTCATCTATCTGTCATCTATAACTATATACCATAATAATAATAATAATAATAATTTAACAATAATAACACAAGTGGTTATGTTAGACAACTGGCAATATAATGATAATTAATACTCATTGAAATTTAAACGTGCATCAATTAGTAATCTCTACCGACAGTTTATCCCGGATGGTTGTATCGTGTCCATTGCTAAACAGTTGTCGTATAAAAGTGTTCCTAAAATTCCCAAACTTTTAGAATAAATATATTTAATTATTTCACTCATTAACTGTTTGAAATCTGATCAAAAAGGTTCGATAATTATTTATTTCCTGTTCCAATTTATATGTACGGAGTACTAGTATTTAATCTTAAAAAGGTAAAAATATTTTCATGAAGCCTAAAATCTTCGTAATCGATTTACAGTTCAACTTTCATTTTAAGTCTTCATACATATGTACTATATCATTATGAACACTAAAGAAATGTCAACCGAGTGTTACAGACGTTTACAGAATAGGTCCAAAATCATATTTATTCAATATGCTCTTTATATATATATAAGAACAGTTTTAAATAATAAATATTTACTAAGTAAATACATTTATTAATTATATATTTTAAACAATTAAATTTAATATAACAAAATATATATACACACAAGTAATATTTATATACCTACACATAATTATATATACATTTTTACAAACACTGGTTCGTGAATCATCGGGATTTGTCAAAAGGTAAATGAATACATGAACATAGTTCAAAATTTTTGAGACTTTAATATTACAGACTTTACTTATCGTGTCAAAATCATTTAAAGATTAAGTTTAAATTTGGTCGGAAATTTCCGGGTCATCACAGTACCTACCCGTTAAAGAAATTTCGTCCCGAAATTTGAGTGAGGTCATCATATGTAACACTAAATATGTTTTCCTGACGAATATGAGCTGATAAATAGAGTTTTATCATTATTGAGTAATGTGGATAAAACAATTTGATTAATCGAAGAGTACGAATGAAGCTATCACAAAATAGTGAAATGAGAAAGATAAGTTTTATCATACTTTTGACTAGACATGATTGAATTTAGAAAATAAGGTTCGTCTTAACTTTTGACGTCGTCTTGGTTGAATTCCGGAATTCAAAGGATTTTAAGAAAATTTTTGAAATCTAAAAGATTTGATTCTTCGGCGAATAAGGGAATTAAGATCTCTATAATTAAATACAATGATCTGCCTCGATTACTCTGTCTGATATTTCCATTATAAATTAAACTCCTCCGTTCTATTATTCTCACCATTCCTATACCTTCTTTCTTAGTTCATACATCCAAAAGATTGTGAAAATGCTTAGTCCAATTCTAAACCCTGATATTTTCCTAATTATCAATTCTGTCATCCTTCTTTTCAATCTTCCACCAGAAAAATCTGTTTACTTCTACTATTACCTTGGGTTGATACTATTCTTAATTATACCGTGTCTTTATATTGCTATTCGTATTAATATCCACAGTTTGTAATTTCTGGGTTGTTATTGAGTTTTATATCTTCCCTTATATTTCGAAGTCCCTGCTTCTACCTTCTATAATCATTGTCATCCCCAGTTAATACTTCCCCCTATTTACTGCGATTTATACTCCAATTTCTATTTCGGAGCTTTGTCCCTTCATTTCTTCTTCTTCTTGCGATTGGGCATCTCTTTTAATGGTCCAGAATTCGCAGATATAAGTTTCAGAATGAACATTGTTAATGTCCTAAGAAGGAAACGGTAATAGCACAGTTTAACTTGTCAAATTACCAGAATGAACATTTAATATCTTGTATTTTGCGTTTTGCGTCTTGTACTCTTGTAATTTTGAGACGTTTCTCATCAATAATTTGAACCACTTTGATTGTACTTTGTACTTTTGAGCTTTTTGGTCGTTTGCATCTTCAATTCGTCGAATCTGTCTTTTATCTTCACCTTTTATTATTTAAACGAATATCACTTGTAAATAGGACAATTGCAACTAAAAGCCTGTCTTTCTTGAGGGATAATGCTATGAAATATATGTTCGTTTTTAGCATTATCAAATATTCCCACACTTGAGCGTTGCTTGTCCTCAAGCAATATAGTCTTGAAATAAAAATACTAGAATCACTTCTTTATTCTTTACACTTTGCACATCAGTGATTTCTATACGGCGGTATGAACAATGGTAGTAACGTTGTGGCTTACAGTCCCACATGACTATGAAAATTTAGATCCTTAAGGAAATTGGATCTTTATGAAAACATTTGATCTTTTGAAAATTAAATCTAGCTTTTACCCTAGATAAGTTTTCCGGAATAACTCTTCACCGGTGTTTGCGATATTGTTTTTGTGGGTTTTGTGGGTTTCAGATTTGAAAATTTTAGCTCAAAACTTATGGTTTTGTGTCACCCACTTGCTAACCTTGTATTGGGAAAGTAACACGTCCAGTTTACTTGCTCCGTATATTACCTTTCGGTAAACTACCGTCCGGTTGTAAAGGAAAGCGTTGAACAAGCAACTGTTAAGGCAATGTCCCCTGACATGCTTTTAATTATGGTCTATAACGTGTCGGATGCAATTACTATCCTTTTTAGGAGCAATAGTAAAGCTCACCCTTATGGTTTTTCGGTCTGGCACAGGGTCCTGTCTTTGACCATGCTATGCAATCACCGTTCTTACGGTTGACACCTGATTTAGTTCAGGTGACCTGATGAATTCCAGATGAATTCTTAGGATTTTACGTTCAATGGTAATGAACGCATTAAAATGGGTTTTCAGAAAATAAATCGGTTTATAATTTTGATCAAAATATTTTCTCGTTCAAGCTCGAGTTTAAATATCATCGAATTCCATGAGTTTGTAATTCTCAATCTTTAAGGTCAATCTCTAGGATTGAGTATTATCAGTCTTAAAAGCTGATTTTTGATCTTTAAAGGAGATTATCCTTTCTGGGGGTCTGATTCATTAGTCTTATCAAGCTAATTTGCACGGCGCCCTCCCCATTTTACGAGACAGATCCTCTCATGGTTAGGATAAGTCTGACCACTTGGCGACCCTATTTGATGCTGAGGTCCGTGGATTTCCAGCTGATTTTCGAGAAAACTTTTCAAGGTTTTTCGTAGACTCTACAACTGGTCTGGACGACAACTTCCTGACCTAAATCAAGAAGCGCGTGTCTTTTTCGGAAGACTTTACTTCCTTTTAATGATGGAATTGATTCATCGTGTAGATCCATCTTTCTTTCAAATATATTACAGTAAATCGGGTAAAACTGATAAAATTGTCCAAAACAAAAGTATCTTCAATTATTTGTATAAAAATATGTGATATATGTTTTAAATAACTTGGTAAATTTTCCCACACTTAGCTTTTATTTTCCTTTCTTTACCTTTTTATTGTCCTCTATTCCATTTTAAATTAATTCTAACATTTTGGGTTGTTTCTCAATTTATGTCCTTTTCGAGGTAACAATAATTTCGGTGTTAACACCTAGTTTTATCGCTCATAAATATGTATAAACATGATTTTGAATTCATTTAATTGAAAATTTTGAAAATTTTAATAGAATTGGGTAGTCAGTATATAAGACTAGGGCTGTTCTTTATTATCAGAGAGCACTAGATTCTAATACAACTACTGCGTTACTAGTATTTTTAATGGTAACCAAGTGTATAAGTTAAAAATTTTAAAAATACGAAAGAATTTAACCCCTTCCCACACTTAAGATCTTGCAATGCCCTCATTTGCAAGAAATCAGTAACAATTTAAATTATTGAGGGTGATTAGCGTAGAAAAATGATTAAATTTTACCAAAGTTTCCAAACATATTGGCGTTTGCTTGTTGAATGATAAATGGTGCACATCATTTGTTCATACCGTCTTGTTGTTACATCACATTTGTTTTTCATTTTGTCATCAAAAGTACTAGCTTTTGCTGAACTTAATGCCAGTCTTTGAAAATGCGCTATTTTACCCTGTTGTGTACAATTGACAATATACATACATACAAATAATAACATGCATGGTAATTTAAAATGGGACTTAAAATCCCACTTTCAAATCAAAAATGAAATATTAGTACAACATAATAAAAATATCAAACAATACATTAAAAGTATCACAATATTATATGTTTAAACATAAATAAACAGAAATAATAAAAAGATAAAAATCATAGAAATCACCAACATGAACTATATCAATCTGGATAGGGGTTCCAGTTCATGTCGTCGGTCGGGTTCCATGGTTGGTGATAGGTGTACTGGTAGGCCTGGTTAGGGTCGTAGAGAGTATAAGGTGGTCTCATCTCGGGCTGGTGTGGAGGATAGTAAGCGGGTCGGGTCGATACATAGTGATCCTGAGATGACAGCCGGCTCATGATCTGACGCTGATGATAGTCCCATCTATCATGCTGTCGTTGCCTGGAATGCTCGTAATCATTCCGGGCTTGCCATAGCTCTAACCGACTAAATCTCTCCTCGTTTGTCATTTCTACCTCATCTATACGCTGGTAGACGTCAGTCATAGCCTCCCTAACAACATCCCTAATGTCATCCGCTTCCTCCATTTTCTCATCTGAACCTCTCTCTACCTGAAGATGACTACCTTCATAAGGTACTGCCTGGTTGCGTCTGCTCTTTAATACCTTAGCACCCTGATAGAACTTCAATCCTAAAGGCTCAAAATGTTCCCTGCATACTAAAAGTGGACCCCCTTGGTCCCTATCTACACCCAAATACTCTCCAATGAGAGTAACAAAAATACCTCCTCCTATTATTCCCTCTTCCTGTATTCCTTCCACCATCTTAGACAAATATAAATCAACACAGTAAGGGATATTAACAAAGCCTCTTGGGTCTCGAATACACTTTAGGTTAAATAAATCATGTAAGGTCATTTTCTCCTTATTGTGACCTCTCTGTGTAATCGAGTTAGCCAGAAATCTATGAATTATATGTAAGTAGGTATGTGTTCCTGCTCGCCCAAAAACATTATAATATGACATACGCCTCCAGACGGCGTTAGCATCAAAATTCCTATCTACCCTTTCACCATGATAAATCAAGTTTTTACAATCGGGTAATAGCAATTCAGTGGGCGTATATATCTGTAAAGCCCTGGCCATGTCCAGCATGGACATCCTATACATCCTACGGCCAAGTATAAATCTAAGAAAACTTCTATCATCTAACCTATCTACATCCGCATTTAACGCTATATTACTCATAAGCTCAACACACCATTCCTTATATACAGGTCTACGAATGGTGAGTAAGCGTTCCCAATCGGGAAAAGAAGAGCTGCCATACCTTTGGATCAGATTGAGTCTAACTCGGTTAGCTAGTTGGACCCTTTCCAAAGGCTCCCAATCGATTACCCTTGGCACTTCTACATTTTTCAGTACCAGTTTGAATTTGTTACTTTTATATGATGGGTAATCTCTCCAGCTTCTATCGAATCTCAGATTAGGATGCAACATGTGTTCAAGAATCATTGGGTATTCTACTATCGGATGCATTAGAAATACTATGAAGGCATCAACAAATTCTATTTGTGGATCATAATATGGAACGTGTTGATCAAATTATTGTTATTGTTCCTGTTGTTGCTCCGGTTCAGGTTCATATTGGATTTCTGGTTCAGGTTCTGGAGCACGTTGCCTGGATGATGATGAAGCACCATCAGTATCGGTATTTCTATGCAAAACACATTAAACACAAAATTTGTGCATCCAAATATGCATTAGTGTTAGCAAAATAACAACTTGAAACAATTACAATAACATGTTCAATCAAAATTAAACTTATACACATTTTCACAATTTTCACAATTCTACACTTTTTCAAATAAACATATATGAAAATGTTTACAAAGTTCATAAGCATTCAACTCAAATAACATGTTAAAACAACCATTACTAGCCATTAAACAAGTTTCAATTGGCATTTACATCAATTTAATCAAGTTCATGAATTTTATACCTAAAAAGTTCACTTTAATTCTCAAAAATCATGTTTAGGATCAAAGTTTGAATCATTTAGCTACCTAAACATGTTACACTACTTAATTTAGCAATAATTCATGACAAAAATCGACCATAACCTGTTTATATCAAAAAGCTCCAAATTGCTCAAGAACACAAACCCTAGATTTCTAAATTTTTTGAAGTTTTTGGCTTCAAATCATGTTAAATAGCATCAATCTAGGTTATACATGCATAATATACTAACAATTTAACTCTAATTACACTAGAAATTAAAAAAAATCAAATTAGGTAAAATATTGCTCAAGAACACTAAAAATCAAATTTAAAGAGATTTAGGAGTGTAATTGTTACCCTTCTTGATAAACTTCTTATCAAATTCATGATTAGAGCGGATTATAGCGAGAAATTTGATTGATTTTGGTGAAAATTGATGAAATTAGGGGTGTTTTTGGAGTGTGGTTCGTGTTTTGTGTGTGTGTGTGTTGTGTGATACAGAGCAGCTCGCTGGTTACTTGTTCCTGACCTGATTTTTGCCTCCATGCGATCGCATGGAGGTGTAGTATAAATCCCATGCGATCGCATGGGTCTCGGGGTACTGTTTTTTATTTTTTTTATTTTTAAACCTTATACTTTTAACATAAAATAATTAAATTAAATTTTAAAATTTTGCTTTCCTTTTTATTTAGGACGAGGTCGTTTCGGATCGTTGTCTTAGTCCGTCCCTCGACAAAATTTTAAAATTTGTCATTTTTAAGCGCGGTTTTAAAAGCAAAGATTTTTTGGGTTTTTTTAATGTTTTTGGCATACTTTAATTCAATAAGATTAAAAATAATGATAATAAAAGTTCTCGTCCCTCCCTTGGGTATAAGATTAAAAATAAGATTAAATTTTTGTTTTTAAATTCACACCAAACTTTAATTTAAAATGCATAAAATTAAAAATTTATATTATTAATATTTTTATACATACAAACTTTTATTATATTTTTGTTTTTATACATACAAACTTATATTAAAATTATTAATTTTTTAAATATTTACAAACTTAAGTATATATTTTAAAGATTTACATTAATAATTTAATATTAATTTTAAAACAAAGTAAAAATAAAATTAAAAATCTTTTTAGTCTTTTATCCCACTTTAATCAATCAAATATTATCAAAAATATACGCCCCTCTTTTCGGTAAAGTAATTTCGGTTATATTACCTAGTTTTACTCCTAACGAATTTTTGAAATATTTTGGGTTGATTGATTAAAGATATTTATACCTTAAGAATAAACGGTAAATTTCGCAGTGATGTAATAAATTTTTGCATGATATCAATAATTTCGGTTACAGAACCTAATTTTATTGAATACCAATTTAATACTTTATAGCGAACGATTTAGCGTTTATTATCAAAAGGTTAAAAGGAATAAATATAAAAATAAAAATAAAAATAAAAACTGAAAACTGTACCTATGAGAAAGAATTCTCAGAGACCTGCTTTAGCCGACTCATAGGAGAGTCGTGTGATTTGGTTCTCCATAGCTACGTAAGCATAACCTTGAATCTTCAATATCTTTTCTTCTAAACATATAAACGGTCCTTCTCTGCATAGAGTAACAAATTCGGTATTTGAATATGTTTGATTATTTGAACATTTACCTTCGTGTGACCATTTTCCGCATTTGTAACATCTTTCAAGGTGTCGTGCTCTTCTTTTCATTGCGGATTTTGATTTTCCTTTTTCAAAATGTATCTTATGATGATCTTTTCTAAGTTCATTTCTTACTCCGTCTATTTTGGCTCTTATGAATGATACCAGGTCACTCAGAAGTGTGTCATTATTACGTTTAGCAATCATAGCATGTAGCATTAGACCATGGTTCAGATCAAAGGAATTCTTCATCTCGTAAAACCTAAAAAAATAAAATTTCAGAATGGGGGGAGAAGACTAGTTCTTTAGGGTCTGCTAGGGAAAGACCATTCGGATTCCATTCTCGAGAACTACACGAAAACAGAATATCTAACTCTAACAGAAATATATATTACCCTAAAAAGATTCGAACCTCCCCACACTTAGTTAGATGTGGTGTTGAAATTGTGATTAACGTTATTTTCAATTGGATCATCAACAACTTGTATATCTCTGACTTTTGCTTCAATCCATTTGTTGATTTCCTCCGTAACTTTCACAAATTCAACTAACATTGCCTTTTCTTTTGTCGATAAATTGGATACTAATCGGTTACATAACTTAAAGTTTTCCTTAATCCTAGCATCGTGAATCCGTTTATAAAGTTTCTTCGTTGAACTGTTAAAAACAGGTTCATCTAATTTCGTATCATCAACTGGGTTCTTTGTTATCGGATCATCATTAAGTGTTTCTTCATCTTCCCCACACTTATGCATTTTTATTAGTTTAACAGTTTTGGTTGGTGGAGATCTAAACTTTCGGTTCACAAAGGTGACCGATTTATCACCATCCCTAAGTGTCATTCTACCTTCTCTTACATCAATGAATGCCTCGGTAGTTGCTAAAAATGGGCGACCTAAAATTAGAAGAATATCAAGGTTTTCGTCCATATTAATAACTATGAAGTTTGCAACAAAAGTCAAACTTTCCACGTTAACAAGTAAATTATTTGCTATTCCAACCGGGTGTTTAATGGTTAGGTCAAATGATTGAACACCTATTTTGGTTAGTTTTAATTTACCCATACCTAATCTTTTGTATAAGGAAAGGGGCATAATATTTGCACTTGCTCCTAAATCTGGGAGTCCATTATATATAGAACCATTATTAAACAAGCAAGAAATGATAAATTCACCCGGGTCTCCTACTTTAGTAAGTCGAGTTGGTTTGTTAACCTTTTTCGGGTGTTCTTTTCTTGGTTCTTTTACTTCTATTTTTTCTTCATTTCTTTGAATGGGAGGTTTGTATAGAAATTCTTCTTCATCACTCCAATTTGAATCCTCTCTATTTTTCAATTTTGATTTTTCATATGTTGTTGATAACATATTTATGTTTTCATTTTGAAGGTTTTCTTGGGTGGTGAAATTATGATTGACTTCATTGTCAACTTCCATCGGACCATGTATGTAATGTTTAACTCTGTGACCATTAACTTTAAATTCAATCCCATTTGAATTTATTAACTCTATTGTTCCGTATGGGAAAACTCTTTTGACAATAAATGGTCTAGACCATCTTGATTTCAATTTTCTAGGAAATAGCTTGAATCGTGAATTGAAAAGAAGAACTCTGTCTCCTTGTTTAAATTCTTTTCAACTTTTGATTCTTTTATCATGCCATTTCTTTGTTCTTTCTTTATAGATTAATGAATTTTCGTATGCTTCATGTCTCAATTCTTCTAATTCATTTAGTTGACTTAACCGTAGATGTCCGGCTTCATGTAAATCAAGATTACATGTCTTCAAAGCCCAAAATACTTTGTGTTCAATTTCTAATGGAAGGTGACATGCTTTTCCATAAACGAGTCTAAAAGGTGTGGTTCCAATTGGAGTTTTGTAGGCTGTTCTAAAAGTCCAGAGTGCATCCTCCAATTTCATGGACCATTCCTTCGGATTTGATCCTATGATTTTCTCTAGAATATGTTTTAAAGCTCGGTTGGTATTTTCAACTTGTCCACTTGTTTGTGGATGATAAGCAGTTGAGATTTTATGTGTCACTCCATATCTTTTGAGAACTTTCTCAAGTTGATTATTACAAAAATGTGTACCCCGATCACTTATTAAAGCTTTCTGAAATGTCCCGTTCTTATTGATTAAAAACGTTCCATATTAATTGATTTCGTTGCGAGGTTTTGACCTCTATATGAGACGTTTTTCAAAGACTGCATTCATTTTTAAAACAAACTATAACCTTTATTTCATAAATAAAGGTTTAAAAAGCTTTACGTAGATTATCAAATAATGATAATCTAAAAGGGAGATGATTCTCACACACATTATTTTTATCCTCACACACCTATTTTAACTTTTTACTCTTCTAATAATACTCAATTGGTGTGTGAGGATCAAAAAAGTGTGTGTGAGAATCATCCCCCAATCTAAAATATCCTGTTTACACACGACCATTACATAATGGTTTACAATACAAATATGTTACATCGAAATCAGTTTCTTGAATGCAGTTTTTACACAATATTATACAAACATGGACTCCAAATCTTGTCCTTATTTTAGTATGCAACAGCGGAAGCTCTTAGTATTCACCTGAGAATAAACATGCTTTAAACGTCAACAAAAATGTTGGTGAGTTATAGGTTTAACCTATATATATCAAATCATAATAATAGACCACAAGATTTCATATTTCAATACACATCCCATACATAGAGATAAAAATCATTCATATGGTGAACACCTGGTAACCAACATTAACAAGATGCATATATAAGAATATCCCCATCATTCTGGGACACCCTTCGGATATGATATAAATTTTGAAGTACTAAAGCATCCGGTACTTTGGATGGGGATTGTTAGGCCCAATAGATCTATCTTTAGGATTCGCGTCAATTAGGGTGTATGTTCCCTAATTCTTAGATTACCAGACTTAATAAAAAGGGGCATATTCGATTTCGATAATTCAACCATAGAATGTAGTTTCACGTACTTGTGTCTATTTTGTAAATCATTTATAAAACCTGCATGTATTCTCATCTCAAAAATATTAGATTTTAAAAGTGGGACTATAACTCACTTTCACAGATTTTTACTTCGTCGGGAAGTAAGACTTGGACACTGGTTGATTCACAAACCTATAAGAATATATACATATATATCAAAGTATGTTCAAAATATATTTACAAAACTTTTAACACATTTTGATGTTTTAAGTTTATTAAGTCAGCTGTCCTCGTTAGTAACCTACTACTAGTTGTCCACAGTTAGATGTACATAAATAAATCGATAAATATTATCTTGAATCAATCCACGACCCAGTGTATATGTATCTCAGTATTGATCACAACTCAAACTATATATATATTTTGGAATCAACCTCAACCCTGTATAGCTAACTCCAACATTCACATATAGAGGTTCTATGGTTGTTCCGCAATATATATATATATATATATATATATATATATATATATATATATATATATATATATATATATATATATATATATATATATATATATATATATATATATATATATATATATATAGATGGGTCGACATGGTAGGTCAAAACATTGTATACGTGTCTATGGTATCTCAAGATTACATAATATACAATATAAGTTGATTAGGTTATGGTTGGAATAGATTTATTACTAACTTTCACGTAGGTAAAATGAGTAGTTTTTATCAATCTTGTTTTACTCGCCCTTTCTTCGTTTCTAATCCGTTTTGAGTGATTCCAGTTGCCATGGTTTCGTATTGAACTTAACTTTATGAATCTAAACAGAAAAAGTATAAGTTTATAGTTGGAAATACAAGTTACAAGTCGTTTTTGAAAGAGGTAGTCATTTCCGTCGAAAGAACGACATCTTGATGACCATTTTGAAAAATATACTTTCACTTTGAGTTTAACCATGATTTTTGGATATAGTTTCATGTTCATAAGAAAAATCAATTTTCCAAAAGTATAGCTTTTAAATCAAAGTTCTTCTTAGCTTTTAATTATCCCAACCAAAATAGCCCCCGGTTTTACTACGACGGCGTATATCCAGTTTTATGGTGTTTATCGTGTTTCCGGGTTTTAAATCATTAAGTTAGAATATCATATAGATATAGAACATGTGTTTAGTTGATTTTAAAAGTCTAGTTAGAAGGATTAACTTTATTTGCGAACAAGTTTAGAATTAACTAAACTATGTTCTAGTGATTACAAGTTTATAACATTGAATAAGACAGCTTTTTATGTATGAATCGAATGATGTTATGAACATCATTACTACCTCAAGTTCCTTGGCTAAACCTACTGGAAATGAGAAAAATGGATCTAGCATCAAAGGATCCTTGGATGGCTTGAAAGTTCTTGAAGCAGAATCATGACACGAAAACAATTTCAAGTAAGATTTCCACTCGAAATAAGATTGTTATAGTTATAAAAATTGAATTAAAGTTTGAATATGATTATTACCTTGTATTAGAAAGATAACCTACTGTAAGTAACAAAGGTTTCTTGATCTTGGATGATTACTTGGAATGGATTTAGAAAACTTGGAAGTAAACTTGCAATCTTGGAAGTATTCTTGATTTTATGAAACTAGAACTTTTGAAATTTATGAAGAACACTTAGAACTTGAAGATAGAACTTGAGAGAGATCAATTAGATGAATAAAATTGAAGAATGAAAGTGTTTGTAGGTGTTTTTGGTCGTTGGTGTATGGATTAGATATAAAGGATATGTAATTTTGTTTTCATGTAAATAAGTCATGAATGATTACTCATATTTTTGTAATTTTATGAGATATTTCATGCTAGTTGCCAAATGATGGTTCCCACATGTGTTAGGTGACTCACATGGGCTGCTAAGAGCTGATCATTGGAGTGTATATACCAATAGTACATACATCTAAAAGCTGTGTATTGTACGAGTACGAATACGGGTGCATACGAGTAGAATTGTTGATGAAACTGAACGAGGATGTAATTGTTAGCATTTTTGTTAAGTAGAAGTATTTTGATAAGTGTCTCGAAGTCTTTCAAAAGTGTATGAATACATATTAAAACACTACATGTATATACATTTTAACTGAGTCGTTAAGTCATCGTTATTCGTTACATGTAAGTGTTGTTTTGAAACCTTTAGGTTAACGATCTTGTTAAATGTTGTTAACCCAATGTTTATAATATCAAAAGAGATTTTAAATTATTATATTATCATGATATTATGATGTACGAATATCTCTTAATATGATATATATACATTAAATGTCGTTACAAAGATAATCGTTACATATATGTCTCGTTTCAAAATCATTAAGTTAGTAGTCTTGTTTTTACATTTGTAGTTCATTGTTAATATACTTAATGATATGTTTACTTATCATAATATCATGTTAACTATATATATAACCATATATATGTCATCATATAGTTTTTACAAGTTTTAACGTTCGTGAATCACCGGTCAACTTGGGTGGTCAATTGTCTATATGAAACCTATTTCAATTAATCAAGTCTTAACAAGTTTGATTGCTTAACATGTTAGAAACACTTAATCATGTAAATAACAATTTCATTTAATATATATAAACATGGAAAAGTTCGGGTCACTACAGTACCTACCAATAAATTTCGTCCCGAAATTTTAAGCAGTTGGAGGTGTTGACGTATCTTCTGGAAATAAGTGCGGGTATTTCTTCTTTATCTGATCTTCTCGTTCCCAGGTGAACTCGGGTCCTCTACGAGCATTCCATCGAACCTTAACAATTGGTATCTTGTTTTGCTTAAGTCTTTTAACCTCACGATCCATTATTTCGACGGGTTCTTCGATAAATTGAAGTTTTTCGTTGATTTGGATTTCATCTAACGGAATAGTGAGATCTTCTTTAGCAAAACATTTCTTCAAATTCGAGACGTGGAAAGTGTTATGTACAACCGCGAGTTGTTGAGGTAACTCAAGTCGGTAAGCTACTGGTCCGACACGATCAATAATCTTGAATGGTCCAATATACCATGGATTTAATTTCCCTTGTTTACCAAATCGAACAACGCCTTTCCAAGTTGCAACTTTAAGCATAACCATCTCTCCAATTTCAAATTCTATATCTTTTCTTTTAATGTCAGCGTAGCTCTTTTGTCGACTTTGGGCGGTTTTCAACCGTTATTGAATTTGGATGATCTTCTCGGTAGTTTCTTGTATTATCTACGGACCCGTAATCTGTCTATCCCCCACTTCACTCCAACAAATCGGAGATCTGCACTTTCTACCATAAAGTGCTTCAAACGACGCCATCTCAATGCTTGAATGGTAGCTGTTGTTGTAGGAAAATTCTGCTAACGGTAGATGTCGATCCCAACTGTTTCCGAAATCAATAACACATGCTCGTAGCATATCTTCAAGCGTTTGTATCATCCTTTCACTCTGCCCATCAGTTTGTGGATGATAGGCAGTACTCATGTCTAGACGAGTTCCTAATGCTTGCTGTAATGTCTGCCAGAATCTTGAAATAAATCTGCCATCCCTATCAAAGATAATAGAGATTGGTATTCCATGTCTGGAGACGACTTCCTTCAAATACAGTCGCGCTAACTTCTCCATCTTGTCATCTTCTCTTATTGGCAGGAAGTGTGCTGATTTGGTGAGACGATCAACTATTACCCAAATAGTATCAAAACCACTTGCAGTCCTTGGCAATTTAGTGATGAAATTCATGATAATGTTTTCCCATTTCCATTCCGGGATTTCGGGTTGTTGAAGTAGACCTGATGGTTTCTGATGCTCAGCTTTGACCTTAGAACACGTCAAACATTCTCCTACGTATTTAGCAACATCGGCTTTCATACCCGGCCACCAAAAATGTTTCTTGAGATCTTTGTACATCTTCCCCGTTCCAGGATGTATTGAGTATCTGGTTTTATGAGCTTCTCTAAGTACCATTTCTCTCATATCTCCAAATTTTGGTACCCAAATCCTTTCAGCCCTATACCGGGTTCCGTCTTCCCGAATATTAAGATGCTTTTCTGATCATTTGGGTATTTCATCCTTTAAATTTCCCTCTTTTAAAACTCCTTGTTGCGCCTCCTTTATTTGAGTAGTAAGGTTATTGTAAATCATTATATTCATAGATTTTACTCGAATGGGTTCTCTATCCTTCCTGCTCAAGGCTTCGGCTACCACATTTGCCTTCCCCGGGTGGTAACGAATCTCAAAGTCGTAATCATTCAACAATTCAATCCACCTACGCTGCCTCATATTCAGTTATTTCTGATTAAATATGTGTTGAAGACTTTTGTGGTCGGTATATATAATACTTTTGACCCCATATAAGTAGTGCCTCCAAGTCTTTAATGCAAAAACAACCGCGCCTAATTCCAAATCATGCGTCGTATAATTTTGTTCGTGAATCTTCAATTGTCTAGACGCATAAGCAATCACCTTTGTTCGTTGCATTAATACACAACCGAGACCTTGCTTTGATGCGTCACAATAAATCACAAAATTATCATTCCCTTCAGGCAATGACAATATAGGTGCCGTAGTTAGCTTTTTCTTCAATAACTGGAATGCTTTCTCTTGTTCATCCTTTCATTCAAATTTCTTTCCTTTATGCGTTAATGCAGTCAAGGGTTTTGCTCTTCTGGAAAAGTCTTGGATGAACCTTCTGTAGTAACCAGCTAGTCCTAAAAACTGGCGTATGTGTTTCGGAGTTTTTGGGGTTTCCCACTTTTCAACAGTTTCTATCTTTGCGGGATCCACCTTAATACCTTCTTTGTTCACTATGTGATCGAGGAATTGAACTTCTTCCAACCAAAATGCACACTTTGAAAACTTAGCGTACAATTCTTCCTTCCTCAATACTTCTAACACCTTTTCAAATGTTCACCGTGTTCTTGGTCATTCTTTGAGTAAATAAGTATGTCATCAATGAAAACAATGACAAACTTTTCAAGGTATGCTCCACACACTCGGTTCATAAGGTCCATGAACACATCTGGTGCATTAGTAAATCCAAACGGCATAACCATAAACTCGTAATGACCATAACGCGTCCTAAAAGCAGTCTTTGGAATATCATCTTCTTTCACCCGCATTTGATGATACCCGGAACGTAAGTCAATCTTTGAATAAATAGACGAGCCTTGTAGTTGATCAAATAAGTCGTCGATTCTCGGTAGTGGGTAGCGGTTCTTGATGGTAAGTTTGTTCAACTCTCGGTAGTCGATACACAACCTGAATGTACCATCTTTCTTCTTGACAAACAAAACAGGAGCTCCCCACGGTGATGTGCTTGGTCGAATGAAACCATGTTCTAAAAGTTCTTGTAATTGACTTTGCAGTTCTTTCATCTCACTGGGTGCAAGTCTGTAAGGAGCACAAGCTATTGGTGCAGCTCCTGGTACAAGATCTATTTGAAATTCAACGGATCGATGTGGGGGTAATCCCGGTAATTCTTTCGGAAATACATCAGGAAATTCTTTTGCGACGGGAACATCATTGATGCTCTTTTCTTCAGTTTGTACTTTCTCGACGTGTGCTAGAACAGCATAACAACCTTTTCTTATTAGTTTTTGTGCCTTCAAATTACTAATAAGATGTAGCTTCGTGTTGCCCTTTTCTCCGTACACCATTAAGGGTTTTTCTTTTTCTCGTATAATGCGAATTGCATTTTTGTAACAAACGATCTCTGCTTTCACTTCTTTCAACCAGTCCATACCGATTATCACATCAAAACTCCCTAACTCTACTGGTATCAAGTCAATCTTAAATGTTTCGCTAACCAGTTTAATTTCTCGATTCCGACATATATTATCTGCTGAAATTAATTTACCATTTGCTAATTCGAGTAAAAATTTACTATCCAAAGGCGTCAATGGGCAACTTAATTTAGCACAAAAATCTCTACTCATATAGCTTCTATCTGCACCCGAATCAAATAAAACGTAAGCAGATTTATTGTCAATAAGAAACGTACCCGTAACAAGCTCCGGGTCTTCCTGTGCCTCTGCCGCATTAATATTGAAAACTCTTCTGCGGACTTGTCCATTCGTGTTCTCCTGGTTCGGGCAATTTCTAATAATGTGGCCCAGTTTTTCACATTTATAACAAACTACATTGGCATAACTTGCTCCGACACTACTTGCTCCGCCATTACTCGTTCCGACACCATTTGTTCCTTTCGTTCTGTTAACCCCTGGTCCGTAGACCTCACACTTCGCCGCGCTATGACCATTTCTTTTACACTTGTTGCAAAATTTGGTGCAGAACCCAGAGTGATACTTTTCACACCTTTGGCATAGCTGCTTCTGATTGTTGTTGTTGTTGCGGTTATTATTGTTATTGGAATGATTGTTGTAGTTGCTGTTGTTGTTGTTGTTGTTGTTGTTGTTGTTGTTGTTGGGCTATTTGTTGTAGTTGCGATTGATGTTGCGATTGTTGGGATAGTTGTTGCGATTATTGTTGTAATTGCTGTTGTTGTTGTATTGGTGATTCTTATCACCGTTTTCCTCCCACTTTCTTTTGACTTGCTTCACATTGGCCTCTTCAGCAGTCTGTTCTTTAATTCTTTCTTCAATCTGGTGCACTAGTTTGTGAGCCATTCTACATGCCTGTTGTATGGAGGCGGGCTCGTGTGAACTTATATCTTCTTGGATTCTTTCCGGTAATCCCTTCACAAACGTGTCGATCTTCTCTTCCTCATCTTCGAACGCTCCCGGACACAATAAGCACAATTCCGTGAATCGTCTTTCGTACGTGGTAATATCAAATCCATGGGTTCGTAACCCTCTAAGTTCTGTCTTGAGCTTATTAACTTCGGTTCTGGGATGGTACTTCTCGTTCATCAAGTGCTTGAATGCTGACCACTGTAGTGCGTAAGCATAATCTTATTCCACTTGCTCTAGATAGGTATTCCACCATGTTAACGCAGAACCTGTGAAGGTATGCGTAGCATACTTCACTTTGTCCTCTTCAGTACACTTACTTATGGCAAACACCGATTCGACCTTCTCGGTCCACCGTTTCAATCCGATCGGTCCTTCGTTTCCATCAAATTCCAAAGGTTTGCAGGCAGTGAATTCTTTGTAGGTGCATCCTACACGATTTCCTGTACTGCTAGATCCAAGGTTATTGTTGGTATGTAGCGCAGCCTGTACTGCGGCTATGTTTGAAGCAAAAAAGGCACGAAATTCCTCTTCACTCATATTCAAGGTGTGTCGAGTAGTTGGTGCCATTTCCCTTTAAGGTCATACTTAGGAGCTAACATACCATTTCAACTACTACAATTCTGTATGAAAAACTAATCACAAAAAAAAATATATCATATTCAAACCTTTATACAATAACTTGCAAACTTACAATACCGCTATTTTACATATAGCATGAAATATAGCACATAAAAATTTGATACAAAGTAGTTGCAAAGATAATTCTAATTAATAAATAAGGCGTTCAGCAAAGGCAACAAAGACACGTAATTCATACGTCCAGAAACAAGTCATGCATTCTGGTTTTACTAATACCACTTCCCATCCTTGGTCTTGCGGAACGTAACCGTTGTGACCGATAGTATGACAACGTGTTGTAACGTCGTCAAAAGGGCGAAGGTTACGTAATGACCAACAGTCTCGTAATAACCTAAAAACCTCATTTCTTACCCCAATTACCGACTCTGTCACTTGTGGGAACGTTTTGTTTAATAGTTGTAGCCCGATGTTCTTTTTTTCACTTTGGTGAGAAGCGAACATTACTAACCCATAAGCATAACATGCTTCTTTATGTTGCATGTTAGCCGCTTTTTCTAAATCATGAAGTCCTATATTCGGATACATTGAGTCAAAATAATTTCTTAACCCGTTGCGTAAAATAGCATTTGGGTTCCCCGCAATATATGCGTCAAAGTAAACACATCGTAACTTATGGGTTTCCCAATGTGATATCCCCCATCTTTCAAACGAAATCCTTTCATAAACCAAGGCATTCTTGGAACGTTCTTCGAATGTCTTACAAACTGATTTTGCCATAAATAGTTGTGCCGAGGAATTCTGACTGACTCTAGACAAGATTTCATCAATCATGTCTCCGGGTAAGTCTTCTAAAATATTAGGTTGTCTATCCATTTTGTGTTTTTATACTGTAAAATAGACAAGAGTTAGATTCATAAAAGATACTTATTAATACAAGCAATTTTTACATATATCGTAAAGCATAAGCACACTATATTACATATATTACACCGCACAAATACAACTATCTTATTCCGACTCACTCGTTTCTTCTTTTTCGAACTTGGTTCTTTTTACTAAGTTTTTAGGGATATATGATGTTCCCCTAATACGAGCCGTCGTTTTCCACATTGGTCTAGAAAAACCTGGTGGTTTAGAGGTTCCCGGGTTATTGTTACAACTTAAGAAATACGGGTGTTGACGATACATATAAAGTTCATCGGGGTTAGAATCAGATTTCTCTATTTTTATGCCCTTTCCCTTATTGTTCTCTTTTGCCTTTTTAAATTCAGTTGGGGTAATTTCTATAACATCATCGGAATCCTCGTCGGGATCCGATTCATCGGAGAATTGGTAATCCTCCCAATATTTTGCTTCCTTGGCGGAAACACCGTTGACCATAATTAACTTTGGTCGGTTGGTTGAGGATTTTCTTCTACTTAACCATTTTATTCTTTCCCCCACTGGTTCTTCTTCCGGTTCCGATTCTTCTTCCGGTTCCGATTATTCTTCCGGTTCCGACTCTTCTTCCGGTTCCTCTTCGGGAACTTGTGAATCAGTCCACGATGTAGTGACCCGAACTTTTCCATGTTTATATATATATTAAATGAAATTGTTATTTACATGATTAAGTGTTTTCAACATGTTAAGCAATCAAACTTGTTAAGACTTGATTAATTGAAATAGGTTTCATATAGACAATTGACCACCCAAGTTGACCTGTGATTCACGAACGTTAAAACTTGTAAAAACTATACGATGGCATATATATAGTTATATATATAGTTAACATGATTTTATTATAAGTATGTATCTCATTAGGTATTTTAACAATGAGTTATATACATAAAAATGAGACTATTAATTTAAGAAACTCGAAAACGATATATATAACGATTATCGTTATAACAACGTCTTACTAGGTACATATGAATCATATTAAGATATAGATACACTTGGTTAATTATGTTAAATGATAAGTAAATATATTATTAAGTGTATTAACAATGAAATACATATGTAAAAATAAGACTACTAACTTAATGATTTCGAAACGAGACATATATGTAACGATTATCGTTGTAACGACATTTAAATGTATATATATCATACTAAGATATATTATATATCATAATATCATGATAATATAACAATTTAACATCTCATTTGTTATAATAAACAATGGGTTAACAACATTCAACAAGATCGTTATCCTAAAGGTTTCAAAACAACATTTACATGTAACGACTAACGATGACTTAACGACTCAGTTAAAATGTATATACATGTAGTGTTTTAATATGTATTCATACACTTTTGAAAGACTTCAAGACACTTATCAAAATACTTCTACTTAACAAAAATGATTACAATTACATCCTCGTTCAGTTTCATCAACAATTCTACTCGTATGCACCCGTATTCGTACTCGTACAATACACAG
This sequence comes from Rutidosis leptorrhynchoides, assembly GCF_046630445.1. Lineage (NCBI taxonomy): Eukaryota > Viridiplantae > Streptophyta > Magnoliopsida > Asterales > Asteraceae > Rutidosis > Rutidosis leptorrhynchoides. Next base: position 693,969,419 of record NC_092335.1, read on the forward strand.
CTTTTAGATGTATGTACTATTGGTATATACACTCCAATGATCAGCTCTTAGTAGCCCATGTGAGTCACCTAACACATGTGGGAGCCATCATTTGGCAACTAGCATGAAATATCTCATAAAATTACAAAAATATGAGTAATCATTCATGACTTATTTACATGAAAACAAAATTACATATTCTTTATATCTAATCCATACACCAATGACCAAAAACACCTACAAACACTTTCATTCTTCAATTTTCTTCATCTAATTGATCTCTCTCAAGTTCTATCTTCATGTTCTAAGTGTTCTTCATAAATTCCAAAAGTTCTAGTTTCATAAAATCAAGAATACTTCCAAGATTGCAAGTTTACTTCCAAGTTTTCTAAATCCATTCCAAGTAATCATCCAAGATCAAGAAACCTTTGTTACTTACAGTAGGTTATCTTTCTAATACAAGAACTTTCAAGCCATCAAAGGATCCTTTGAAGCTAGATCTATTTTTCTCATTTCCAGTAGGTTTATCCAAGGAACACGAGGTAGTAATGATGTTCATAACATCATTCGATTCATACATATAAAGCTATCTTATTCGAAGGTTTAAACTTGTAATCACTAGAACATAGTTTAGTTAATTCTAAACTTGTTCGCAAATAAAAGTTAATCCTTCTAACTTGACTTTTAAAATCAACTAAACACATGTTCTATATCTATATGATATGCTAACTTAATGATTTAAAACCTGGAAACACGAAAAACACAGTAAAACCGGATTTACGCCGTCGTAGTAACACCGCGGGCTGTTTTGGGTTAGTTAATTAAAAACTATGATAAACTTTGATTTAAAAGTTGTTATTCTGGGAAAATGATTTTTATTATGAACATGAAACTATACCCAAAAATTATGGTTAAACTCAAAGTGGAAGTATGTTTTCTAAAATGGTCATCTAGACGTCGTTCTTTCGACTGAAATGACTACCTTTACAAAAATGACTTGCAAATTATTTTTCCGACTATAAACCTATACTTTTTCTGTTTATATTCATAAAATAGAGTTCAATATGAAACCATAGCAATTTGATTCACTCAAAACGGATTTAAAATGAAGAAGTTATGGGTAAAACAAGATTGGATAATTTTTCTCATTTTAGCTACGTGAAAATTGGTAACAAATCTATTCCAACCATAACTTAATCAACTTTTATTGTATATTATGTAATCTTAAGATACCATGGACACGTATACAATGTTTCGACCTATCATGTCGACACATCTATATATATTTCAGAACAACCATAGACACTCTATATGTAAATGTTGGAGTTAGCTATACAGGGTTGAGGTTGATTCCAAAATATATATAGTTTAAGTTGTGATCAATACTGAGATACGTATACACTGGGTCTTGGATTGATTCAAGATAATATTTATCGATTTATTTCTGTACATCTAACTATGGACAACTAGTTGTAGGTTACTAACGAGGACAGCTGACTTAATAAACTTAAAACATCAAAATATATTAAAAGTGTTGTAAATATATTTTGAACATACTTTGATATATATGTATATATTGTTATAGGTTCGTGAATCAATCAGTGGCCAAGTCTTACTTCCCGACGAAGTAAAAATCTGTGAAAGTGAGTTATAGTCCCACTTTTAAAATCAAATATTTTTTGGATGAGAATACATGCAGGTTTTATAAATGATTTACAAAATAGACACAAGTACGTGAAACTACATTCTATGGTTGAATTATCGAAATCGAATATGCCCCTTTTTATTAAGTCTGGTAATCTAAGAATTAGGGAACAGACACCCTAATTGACGCGAATCCTAAAGATAGATCTATTGGGCCTAACAAACCCCATCCAAAGTACCGGATGCTTTAGTACTTCGAAATTTATATCATATCCGAAGGGTGTCCCGGAATGATGGGGATATTCTTATATATGCATCTTGTTAATGTCGGTTACCAGGTGTTCACCATATGAATGATTTTTATCTCTATGTATGGGATGTGTATTGAAATATGAAATCTTGTGGTCTATTGTTACGATTTGATATATATAGGTTAAACCTATAACTCACCAACATTTTTGTTGACGTTTAAAGCATGTTTATTCTCAGGTGAATACTAAGAGCTTCCGCTGTTGCATACTAAAATAAGGACAAGATTTGGAGTCCATGTTTGTATGATATTGTGTAAAAACTGCATTCAAGAAACTGATTTTGATGTAACATATTTGTATTGTAAACCATTATGTAATGGTCGTGTGTAAACAGGATATTTTAGATTATCATTATTTGATAATCTACGTAAAGCTTTTTAAGCCTTTATTTATGAAATAAAAGTTATGGTTTGTTTTAAAAATGAATGCAGTCTTTGAAAAACGTCTCATATAGAGGTCAAAACCTCGTAACGAAATCAATTAATATGGAACATTTTTAGTCAATAAGAACGGGACATTTCAGTTGGTATCCGAGCGTTGGTCTTAGAGAACCAGAAAATTTGCATTAGTGTGTCTTATCGAGTTTGTTAGGATGCATTAGTGAGTCTGGACTTCGACCGTGTTTTCTTTAAAAATGATTGCTTAACATTTTTGTTGGAAACTATATATTATTAACATGTATATATTATGTGATATATTAATCTCTTAACATGTTTGATATTTTGTGATAGATGTCTACCTCTAGCACAAATCCCATTGACTCACCTAATAATAATGAAGAGTCGAATATATATTGGACTGATTCACAAGTTCCCGAAGAAGAACCGGAAGAAGAATCAGAACCGGAAGAAGAATCAGAACCGGAAGAGGAGGAACCGGAGGAGGAAATAGAACCGGCGGGGGAAATAATAAAACGATTAAGTAAAAGAAAATCCTCAACCAACCGACCAAGGTTAATTATGGTCAATGGTGTTTCCGCCAAGGAAGCAAAATATTGGGAGAATTACCAATTCTCCGATGAATCGGATTCCGACGAGAATTCCGATGATGTTATAGAAATTACCCCAACTGAATTTAAAAAGGCAAAAGAAAATAATAAGGGAAAGGGCATAAAAATAGAGAAATCTAATTCCAACCCCGATGAACTTTATATGTATCGTCAACCCCCGAAGCCCTTAAGTTGTAACAATGACCCGGGAACCTCTAAACCACCAGGTTTTTCTAAACCGTTGTGGAAAACGACAGCTCGTATTAGGGGAACATCATATATTCCTAGAAACTTGGCAAAACGAACCAAAACCGAAGAAGAAGAAATGAGCGAGTCGGAATAAGATAGTTGTATTCGTGTGGTGTAATATATGTAATATAGTGTGCTTATGCTTTATGATATATGTAAAAATTGCTTGTATTAATAAGTATTTTTTTTTATGAATCTAACTCTTGTCTATTTTATAGTATAAAAACACAAAATGGATAGACAACCCAATATTTTAAGAGACCTACCCGGAGACATGATTGATGAAATCTTGTCTAGAGTCGGTCAGAATTCTTCGGCACAACTATTTACGGCGAAATCAGTTTGTAAGACATTCGAAGAACGTTCCAAGAATGTCTTGGTTTATAAGAGACTTTCGTTTGAAAGATGGGGGATATCACATTGGGAAACCCATAAGTTACGATGTGTTTACTTTGACGCATATATTGCGGGGAACCCAAATGCTATTTTACGCAACGGGTTAAGAAATTATTTTGACTCAATGTATCCGAATATAGGACTTCATGATTTAGAAAAAGCGGCTAACATGCAACATAAAGAAGCATGCTATGCTTACGGGTTAGTAATGTTCGCTTTTCACCAAAGTGAGAAAAAGAACATCGGGCTACAACTATTAAACAAAACGTTCCCACAAGTGACGGAGTCGGTAATTGGGGTAAGAAATGAGGTTTTTAGGTTATTACGAGACTGTTGGTCATTACGTAACCCTCATCCCTTTGACGATGTTACAACACGCTGTCTTATCAACGGCCATAACGGTTATGTTCCACAAGACCAAGGATGGGAAGTAGTCCTAGTAAATCCAGAATGCATGACTTGTTTCTGGACGTATGAATTACTTGTCTTTATTGCCTTTGCTGAACGACTTGTGTACTAGCTAGAATTATCTTCACAACTATCTTGTATCAAAGTTATTGTGTGCTATATTTCATGCTTTATGTAAAATAAGCGGTATTGTAAGTTTGTAAAATATTGTATAAAAGTTTGAACGCGAAATATTATTATAATCAGGTTTTCATATAGAATTGTAGTAGTTGAATTGTATATTAGCTACTAAGTATGAACTTAACGGGTAGGTACTACCCGAATTTAAACTTATAAAACGCTAATATGAAGAAAAAGCTTTTATAAATGAGTTCATATTATGCTACGAAATACTATTAACTACTCTTAATATTCTAAATGATTAACTTGTTCCATTTGACTATTTTGAAGGAAATGGCACCGACTACTCGACACACTGTGAATATGAATGAAGAGGAATTCCGTACTTTTCTAGCTTCAAACATAGCCGCAGTACAGGCTGCGCTACATACCAACAATAACCTTGGATCTAGCACTACAGGAAATCGTGTATGATGCACCTACAAAGAATTCACTGCCTACAAACCTTTGGAATTTGATGGAACCGAAGGACTGATCGGATTGAAACGGTGGACCGAGAAGGTCGAATCGGTGTTTGCCATAAGTAAGTGTACTGAAGAGGACAAAGTGAAGTACGCTACGCATACCTTCACAGGTTCTGCGTTAACATGGTGGAATACCTATCTAGAGCAAGTGGGACAAGATGATGCGTACGCACTACCGTGGTCAGCATTCAAGCACTTGATGAACGAGAAGTACCGTCCCAGGACCAAGGTCAATAAGCTCAATACAGAACTTAGAGGGTTACGAACCCAAGGATTTGATATTACCACGTACGAAAGACGATTCACAGAATTGTGCCTATTGTGTCCGGGAGCGTTCGAAGATGAGGAAGAGAAGATCGACGCGTTTGTGAAAGGATTATCGGAAAGAATCCAAGAAGATATAAGTTCACACGAGCCCGCCTCCATACAACAGGCATGTAGAATGGCTCACAAACTAGTGAACCAGATTGAGGAAAGAATTAAAGAACAGACGGCTGAAGAGGCCAATGTGAAGCAAGTCAAAAGAAAGTGGGAGGAAAACGGTGATAAGAATCACCAATACAACAACAACAGCAATTACAATAATAATCGCAACAATTATCCCAACAATCGCAACATCAATCGCAACTACAACAAATGGCCCAACAACAACAACAACAACAACAACAACAACAGCAACAACTACAACAATCATCCCAACAACAATAACAACCGCAACAACAACAACAATCAGAAGCAGCTATGCTAAAGGTGTGAAAAGTATCAATCGGGGTTCTGCACCAAATTTTGCAACAAGTGTAAAAGAAATGGTCATAGTGCGGCAAAGTGTGAGGTCTACGGACCAGGGGTTAACAGAACGAAAGGAACAAATGGTGTCGGAACGAGTAATGGCGGAGCAAGTAGTGTCGGAGCAAGTTATGCCAATGTAGTTTGTTATAAATGTGGAAAACTGGGCCACATTATTAGAAATTGCCCGAACCAGGAGAACACGAATGGACAAGGCCGCGGAAGAGTTTTCAATATTAATGCGGCAGAGGCACAGGAAGACCCGGAGCTTGTTACGGGTACGTTTCTTATTGACAATAAATCTGCTTACGTTTTATTTGATTCGGGTGTGGATAGAAGCTATATGAGTAGAGATTTTTGTGCTAATTTAAGTTGTCCATTGACACCATTAGATAGTAAATTTTACTTGAATTAGCAAACGGTAAATTAATTTCAGCAGATAATATATGCCGGAATCGAGAAATTAAACTGGGTAGCGAAATATTTAAGATTGACTTGATACCAGTAGAGTTAGGGAGTTTTGATGTGATAATCGGTATGGACTGGTTGAAAGAAGTGAAAGCAGAGATCGTTTGTTACAAAAATGCAATTCGCATTATACGAGAAAAAGGAAAACCCTTAATGGTGTACGGAGAAAAGGGCAACATGAAGCTACATCTTATTAGTAATTTGAACGCACAAAAACTAATAAGAAAAGGTTGCTATGCTGTTCTAGCACATGTCGAGAAAGTACAAACTGAAGAAAAGAGCATCAATGATGTTCCCGTCACAAAAGAATTTTCCGATGTATTTTCGAAAGAATTACCGGGATTACCCCCACATCGATCCGTTGAATTTCAAATAGATCTTGTACCAGGAGCTGCACCAATAGCTCGTGCTCCTTACAGACTCGCACCCAGCAAGATGAAAGAACTGCAAAGCCAATTATAAGAACTTTTAGAGCTTGGTTTCATTCGACCAAGCACATCACCGTGGGGAGCTCCTGTTTTGTTTGTCAAGAAGAAAGATGGTACATTTAGGTTGTGTATCGACTACCGAGAGTTGAACAAACTTACCATTAAGAACCGCTACCCACTACCGAGAATCGACGACTTATTTGATCAACTACAAGGCTCGTCTGTTTATTCAAAGATTGACTTACGTCCCGGTTATCATCAAATGCGGGTGAAAGAAGATGATATTCCAAAGACTGCTTTCAGAACACGTTACGGTCATTACGAGTTTATGGTCATGCCGTTTGGTTTAACTAATGCACCAGCTGTGTTCATGGACCTTATGAACCAAGTGTGTGGACCATACCTTGACAAGTTTGTCATTGTTTTCATTGATGACATACTTATTTACTCAAAGAATGACCAAGAAAGCGGTGAACATTTGAGAAAGGTGTTAGAAGTATTGAGGAAGGAAGAATTGTACGCTAAGTTTTCAAAGTGTGCATTTTGGTTGGAAGAAGTTCAATTCCTCGGTCACATAGTGAACAAAGAAGGTATTAAGGTGGATCCAGCAAAGATAGAAACTGTTGAAAAGTGGGAAACCCCGAAAACTCCGAAACACATACGCCAGTTTTTAGGACTAGCTGGTTACTACAGAAGGTTCATCCAAGACTTTTCCAGAATAGCAAAACCCTTGACTACATTAACACATAAAGGGAAGAAATTTGAATGGAAGGATGAACAAGAGAAAGCGTTCCAGTTATTGAAGAAAAAGCTAACTACGGCACCTATATTGTCATTGCCTGAAGGGAATGATGATTTTGTGATTTATTGTGACGCATCAAAGCAAGGTCTCGGTTGTGTATTAATGCAACGAACGAAGGTGATTGCTTATGCGTCTAGACAATTGAAGATTCATGAACAAAATTATACGACGCATGATTTGGAATTAGACGCGGTTGTTTTTGCATTAATGACTTGGAGGCACTACTTATATGGGGTCAAAAGTATTATATATACTGACCACAAAAGTCTTCAACACATATTTAATCAGAAATAACTGAATATGAGGCAGCGTAGGTGGATTGAATTGTTGAATGATTACGACTTTGAGATTCGTTACCACCCGGGGAAGGCAAATGTGGTAGCCGACACCTTGAGCAGGAAGGACAGAGAACCCATTTGAGTAAAATCTATGAATATAATGATTCACAATAACCTTACTACTCAAATAAAGGAGGCGCAACAAGGAGTTTTAAAAGAGGGAAATTTAAAGGATGAAATACCCAAAGGATCGGAGAAGCATCTTAATATTCGGGAAGACGGAACCCGGTATAGGGCTGAAAGGATTTGGGTACCAAAATTTGGAGATATGAGAGAAATGGTACTTAGAGAAGCTCATAAAACCAGATACTCAATACATCCTGGAACGGGGAAGATGTACAAGGATCTCAAGAAACATTTTTGGTGGCCGGGTATGAAAGCCGATGTTGCTAAATACATAGGAGAGTGTTTGACGTGTTCTAAGGTCAAAGCTGAGCATCAGAAACCATCAGGTCTACTTCAACAACCCGAAATCCTGGAATGGAAATGGGAAAACATTACCATGGATTTCATCACTAAATTGCCAAGGACTGCAAGTGGTTTTGATACTATTTGGGTAATAGTTGATCGTCTCACCAAATCAGCGCACTTCCTGCCAATAAGAGAAGATGACAAGATGGAGAAGTTAGCACGACTGTATTTGAAGGAAGTCATCTCCAGACATGGAATACCAATCTCTATTATCTCTGATAGGGATGGCAGATTTATTTCAAGATATTGGCAGACATTACAGCAAGCATTAGGAACTCGTCTAGACATGAGTACTGCCTATCATCCACAAACTGATGGGCAGAGCGAAAGGACGATACAAATGCTTGAAGACATGCTACGAGCATGTGTTATTGATTTCGGAAATAGTTGGGATCGACATCTACCGTTAGCAGAATTTTACTACAACAACAGCTACCATTCAAGCATTGAGATGGCGCCGTTTGAAGCACTTTATGGTAGAAAGTGCAGGTCTCCGATTTGTTGGAGTAAAGTGGGGGATAGACAGATTACGGGTCCGGAGATAATACAAGAAACTACCGAGAAAATCATCCAAATTCAACAAAGATTGAAAACCGCCCAGAGTCGACAAAAGAGCTACGCGGACAGTAAAAGAAAAGATATAGAGTTTGAATTTGGAGAAATGGTCATGCTTAAGGTTTCAACTTGGAAAGGCGTTGTTCAATTTGGTAAACGGGGGAAACTAAATCCAAGGTACATTGGACCATTTAAGATTATAGATCGTGTCGGACCAGTAGCTTACCAACTGGAGCTACCTCAACAACTCGCGGCTGTACATAACACTTTCCACGTCTCAAATTTGAAGAAATGTTTTGCTAAAGAAGATCTCACTATTCCGTTGGACGAAATCCAAATCAATGAAAAACTTCAATTCATTGAAGAACCTGTCGAAATAATGGATCGTGAGGTTAAGAGACTTAAACAAAACAAGATACCGATTGTTAAAGTTCGAAGGAATGCTCGTAGAGGACCCGAGTTCACTTGGGAGCATGAAGATCAGATGAAGAAGAAATACCCGCATTTATTTCCAGAAGATACGTCAACACCTCCAACTGCTTAAAATTTCGGGACGAAATTTATTTAACGGGTAGGTACTGTAGTGACCCGAACTTTTCCAAGTTTATATATATATTAAATGAAATTGTTATTTACATGATTAAGTGTTTCCAACATGTTAAGCAATCAAACTTGTTAAGACTTGATTAATTGAAATAGGTTTCATATAGACAATTGACCACCCAAGTGGACCGGTGATTCACGAATGTTAAAACTTGTAAAAACTATACGATGACATATATATGGTTATATATATAGTTAACATGATTTTATTATAAGTATGTATCTCATTAGGTATTTTAACAATGAGTTATATACATAAAAATGAGACTATTAATTTAAGAAACTCGAAAACGATATATATAACGATTATCGTTATAACAACGTCTTACTAGGTACATATGAATCATATTAAGATATAGATACACTTGGTTAATTATGTTAAATGATAAATAAATATATTATTAAGTGTATTAACAATGAAATACATATGTAAAAATAAGACTACTAACTTAATAATTTCGAAACGAGACATATATGTAACGATTATCGTTGTAACGACATTTAACTGTATATATATCATACTAAGATATATTATATATCATAATATCATGATAATATAACAATTTAACATCTCATTTGTTATAATAAACAATGGGTTAACAACATTCAACAAGATCGTTATCCTAAAGGTTTCAAAACAACGTTTACATGTAACGACTAACGATGACTTAACGACTCAGTTAAAATGTATATACATGTAGTGTTTTAATATGTATTCATATACTTTTGAAAGACTTCAAGACACTTATCAAAATACTTCTACTTAACAAAAATGCTTACAATTACATCCTCGTTCAGTTTCATCAAAAATTCTACTCGTATGCACCCGTATTCGTACTCGTACAATACACAGCTTTTAGATGTATGTACTATTGGTATATACACTCCAATGATCAGCTCTTAGCAGCCCATGTGAGTCACCTAACACATGTGGGAGCCATCATTTGGCAACTAGCATGAAATATCTCATAAAATTACAAAAATATGAGTAATCATTCATGACTTATTTACATGAAAACAAAATTACATATCCTTTATATCTAATCCATACACCAACGACCAAAAACACCTACAAACACTTTCATTCTTCAATTTTCTTCATCTAATTGATCTCTCTCAAGTTCTATCTTCAAGTTCTAAATGTTCTTCATAAATTCTAAAAGTTCTAGTTTCATAAAATCAAGAATACTTCCAAGATTGCAAGTTTACTTCCAAGTTTTCTAAATCCATTCCAAGTAATCATCCAAGATCAAGAAACCTTTGTTACTTACAGTAGGTTATCTTTCTAATACAAGAACTTTCAAGCCATCCAAGGATCCTTTGAAGCTAGATCTATTTTTCTCATTTCCAGTAGGTTTATCCAAGGAACTTGAGGTAGTAATGATGTTCATAATATCATTCGATTCATACATATAAAGCTATCTTATTCGAAGGTTTAAACTTGTAATCACTAGAACATAGTTTAGTTAATTCTAAACTTGTTCGCAAATAAAAGTTAATCCTTCTAATTTGACTTTTAAAATCAACTAAACACATTTTCTATATCTATATGATATGCTAACTTAATGATTTAAAACCTGGAAACACGAAAAACACCGTAAACCCGAATTTACGCCGACGTAGTAACACCGCGGGCTGTTTTGGGTTAGTTAATTAAAAACTATGATAAACTTTGATTTAAAAGTTTTTATTCTGGGAAAATGATTTTTATTATGAACATGAAACTATATCCAAAAATTATGATTAAACTCAAAGTGGAATTATGTTTTCTAAAATGGTCATCTAGACGTCGTTCTTTCGACTGAAATGACTACCTTTACAAAAACGACTTGCAACTTATTTTTCCGACTATAAACCTATACTTTTTCTGTTTATATTGTTAAAATAGAGTTCAATATGAAACCATAGCAATTTGATTCACTCAAAACGGATTTAAAATGAAGAAGTTATGGGTAAAACAAGATTGGATAATTTTTCTCATTTTAGCTACGTAAAAATTGGTAACAAATCTATTCCAACCATAACTTAATCAACTTGTATTGTATATTATGTAATCTTGAGATACCATAGACACGTATACAATGTTTCGACCTATCATGTCGACACATCTATATATATTTCAGAACAACCATAAACACTCTATATGTGAATGTTGGAGTTAACTATACAGGGTTGAGGTTGATTCCAAAATATATATAGTTTGAGTTGTGATCAATACTGAGATACGTATACACTGGGTCGTAGATTGATTCAAGATAATATTTATCGATTTATTTCTGTACATCTAACTGTGGACAACTAGTTGTAGGTTACTAACGAGGACAGCTGACTTAATAAACTTAAAACATCAAAATATATTAAAAGTGTTGTAAATATATTTTGAACATACTTTGATATATATGTATATATTGTTATAGGTTTGTGAATCAACCAGTGGCCAAGTCTTACTTCCCGACGAAGTAAAAATCTGTGAAAGTGAGTTATAGTCCCACTTTTAAAATCTAATATTTTTGGGATGAGAATACATGCAAGTTTTATAAATGATTTACAAAATAGACACAAGTACGTGAAACTACATTCTATGGTTGAATTATCGAAATCGAATATGCCCCTTTTTATTAAGTCTGGTAATCTAAGAATTAGGGAACAGACACCCTAATTGACGCGAATCCTAAAGATAGATCTATTGGGCCTAACAAACCCCATCCAAAGTACCAGATGCTTTAGTACTTCGAAATTTATATCATATCCGAAGGGTGTCCCGGAATGATGGGGATATTCTTATATATGTATCTTGTTAATGTCGGTTACCAGGTGTTCACCATATGAATGATTTTTATCTCTATGTATGGGATGTGTATTGAAATATGAAATCTTGTAGTCTATTGTTACGATTTGATATATATAGGTTAAACCTATAACTCACCAACATTTTTGTTGACGTTTAAAGCATGTTTATTCTCAGGTGAATACTAAGAGCTTCCGTTGTTGCATACTAAAATAAGGACAAGATTTGGAGTCCATGTTTGTATGATATTGTGTAAAAACTGCATTCAAGAAACTGATTTCGATGTAACATATTTGTATTGTAAACCATTATGTAATGGTCGTGTGTAAACTGGATATTTTAGATTATCATTATTTGATAATCTACGTAAAGCTTTTTAAACCTTTATTTATGAAATAAAGGTTATGGTTTGTTTTAAAAATGAATGCAGTCTTTGAAAAACGTCTCATATAGAGGTCAAAACCTCGTAACGAAATCAATTAATATGGAACGTTTTTAATCAATAAGAACGGGACATTTCACACGAATCATTCCAATTTACATTTGACTCTTCATTATTATTAGGTGAGTCAATGGGAATTGTTCTAGAGGTAGACATCTATCATATAATATCAAACACGTTAATAGATTAATATATCACATAATATTCACATGTTAAAAATATATAGTTTCCAACAAAATTTGTTAAGCAATCTTTTTTTTTTCAAGTAAACACGGTCGAAGTCCAGACTCACTAATGCATCCTAACAAACTCGATAATACACACTAATGCAAAATTCTGGTTCTCTAAGACCAACGCTCGGATACCAACTGAAATGTCCCGTTCTTATTGATTAAAAACGTTCCATATTAATTGATTTGGTTACGAGGTATATGAGACGTTTTTCAAAGACTGCATTCATTTTTAAAACAAACCAAAACCTTTATTTCATAAATAAAGGTTTAAAAAGCTTTACGTAGATTATTAAATAATGATAATCTAAAATATCCTGTTTACACACGACCATTACATAATGGTTTACAATACAAATATGTTACATCGAAATCAGTTTCTTGAATGTAGTTTTTACACAATATCATACAAACATGGACTCCAAATCTTGTCCTTATTTTAGTATGCAACAGCGGAAGCTCTTAGTATTCACCTGAGAATAAACATGCTTTAAACGTCAACAAAAATGTTGGTGAGTTATAGGTTTAACCTATATATATCAAATCGTAACAATAGACCACAAGATTTCATATTTCAATACACATCCCATACATAGAGATAAAAATCATTCATATGGTGAACACCTGGTAACCGACATTAACAAGATGCATATATAAGAATATCCCCATCATTCCGGGACACCCTTCGGATATGATATAAATTTCGAAGTACTAAAGCATCCGGTACTTTGGATGGGGTTTGTTAGGCCCAATAGATCTATCTTTAGGATTCGCGTCAATTAGGGTGTCTGTTCCCTAATTCTTAGATTACCAGACTTAATAAAAAGGGGCATATTCGATTTCGATAATTCAACCATAGAATGTAGTTTCACGTACTTGTGTCTATTTTGTAAATCATTTATAAAACCTGCATGTATTCTCATCCCAAAAATATTAGATTTTAAAAGTGGGACTATAACTCACTTTCACAGATTTTTACTTCGTCGGGAAGTAAGACTTGGCCACTGGTTGATTCACAAACCTATAACAATATATACATATATATCAAAGTATGTTCAAAATATATTTACAAAACTTTTAATACATTTTGATGTTTTAAGTTTATTAAGTCAGCTATCCTCGTTAGTAACCTACAACTAGTTGTCCACAGTTAGATGTACAGAAATAAATCGATAAATATTATCTTGAATCAATCCACGACCCAGTGTATACGTATCTTAGTATTGATCACAACTCAAACTATATATATATTTTGGAATCAACCTCAACCCTGTATAGCTAACTCCAACATTCACATATAGAGTGTCTATGGTTGTTCCGCAATATATATATAGATGGGTCGACATGATAGGTCGAAACAATGTATACGTGTCTATGGTATCTCAAGATTACATAATATACAATATAAGTTGATTAGGTTATGGTTGGAATAGATTTATTACTAACTTTCACGTAGGTAAAATGAGTAGTTTTTATCAATCTTGTTTTACTCGCCATTTCTTCGTTTCTAATCCATTTTGAGTGATTCCAGTTGCCACGGTTTCGTATTGAACTTAACTTTATGAATCTAAACAGAAAAATTATAAGTTTATAGTCGGAAATACAAGTTACCAGTCGTTTTTGAAAGAGGTAGTCATTTCCGTCGAAAGAACGACATCTTGATGACCATTTTGAAAAATATACTTTCACTTTGAGTTTAACCATGATTTTTGGATATAGTTTCATGTTTATAAGAAAAATCATTTTTCCAGAAGTATAGCTTTTAAATCAAAGTTCTTCTTAGCTTTTAATTATCCCAACCAAAACAGCCCCCGGTTTTACTACGACGGCGTATATCCAGTTTTATGGTGTTTATCGTGTTTCCGGGTTTTAAATCATTAAGTTAGCATATCATATAGATATAGAACATGTGTTTATTTGATTTTAAAAGTCTAGTTAGAAGGATTAACTTTATTTGCGAACAAGTTTAGAATTAACTAAACTATGTTCTAGTGATTACAAGTTTATAACGTTGAATAAGACAGCTTTTTATGTATGAATCGAATGATGTTATGAACATCATTACTACCTTAAGTTCCTTGGATAAACCTACTGAAAATGAGAAAAATGGATCTAGCTTCAAAGGATCCTTGGATGGCTTGAAAGTTCTTGAAGCAGAATCATGACACAAAAACAATTTCAAGTAAGATTTCCACTCGAAATAAGATTGTTATAGTTATAAAAATTGAATTAAAGTTTGAATATAATTATTACCTTGTATTAGAAAGATAACCTACTGTAAGTAATAAAGGTTTCTTGATCTTGAATGATTACTTGGAATGGATTTAGAAAACTTGGAAGTAAACTTGCAATCTTAGAAGTATTCTTGATTTTATGAAACTAGAACTTTTGAAATTTATGAAGAATGCTTAGAACTTGAAGATAGAACTTGAGAGAGATCAATTAGATGAAGAAAATTGAAGAATGAAAGTTTTTGTAGGTGTTTTTGGTCGTTGGTGTATGGATTAGATATAAAGGATATGTAATTTTGTTTTCATGTAAATAAGTCATGAATGATTACTCATATTTTTGTAATTTTATGAGATATTTCATGCTAGTTGCCAAATGATGGTTCCCACATGTGTTAGGTGACTCACATGGGCTGCTAAGAGCTGATCATTGGAGTGTATATACCAATAGTACATACATCTAAAAGCTATATATTGTACGAGTACGAATACGGGTGCATACGAGTAGAATTGTTGATGAAACTGAACGAGGATGTAATTGTAAGCATTTTTGTTAAGTAGAAGTATTTTGATAAGTGTCTTGAAGTCTTTCAAAAGTGTATGAATACATATTAAAACACTACATGTATATACATTTTAACTGAGTCGTTAAGTCATCGTTAGTCGTTACATGTAAGTGTTGTTTTGAAACCTTTAGGTAAACGATCTTGTTAAATGTTGTTAACCCAATGTTTATAATATCAAAAGAGATTTTAAATTATTATATTATCATGATATTATGATGTACGAATATCTCTTAATATGATATATATACATTAAATGTCGTTACAACGATAATCGTTACATATATGTCTCGTTTCAAAATCATTAAGTTAGTAGTCTTGTTTTTACATATGTAGTTCATTGTTAATATACTTAGTGATATGTTTACTTATCATAATATCATGTTAACTATATATATAACCATATATATGTCATCATATAGTTTTTACAAGTTTTAACGTTCGCGAATCACCGGTCAACTTGGGTGGTCAATTGTCTATATGAAACCTATTTCAATTAATCAAGTCTTAACAAGTTTGATTGCTTAACATGTTGGAAATACTTAATCATGTAAATAACAATTTCATTTAATATATATAAACATGGAAAAGTTCGGGTCACTACACTTTTGGTGTTCCGAACCTTGCAAAAAGATGTTTTAAAAAGTTGACTACAACTCGTGCATCGTTAGTCGGGAGAGCTTGTGCTTCCGCCCATTTAGATACATAATCAATGGCAACGAGAATGTAGAGATTATTATGAGATTTTGGAAATGGAACCATAAAGTCAATACCCCAAATGTCAAATACTTCACATACTTGAATGACATTTTGTGGCATTTCATCATGTTGACTTATTTTTTCGGCCCTTTGACAAGCATCACAGGATTTGCAAAGAAGGTGTGCGTCTTTGAAAATTGTAGGCCAATAGAATCCAGCATCGTAAACTTTTCTTGCTGTAAGTTGAGGCCCATAATGCCCTCCTATTGGTCCTGTGATACAATGGTTTAAGATTTGACTTGCTTCATCCCCGAATACACATCGGCGTATTATTCCATCGGGACAACTTTTAAACATATGTGGATCTTCCCAGAAATAGTGTTTTATATCACTAAAGAATTTCTTTCGTTTTTGGTACGACAATCCTTTTTCAAGGTATCCACATACTAAGTAGTTTGCATAGTCTGCAAACCATGGAATTTGATTATAATCTATCTTCAATAGATATTCATCAGGAAAGTTGTCTTGTATAGCCGATTCATTTAGAACTTCTAATTCGGGATTTTCAAGACGAGAAAGATGATCAGCGGCGAGATTTTCTGCTCCCTTTTTATCTCGGATTTCAATATCGAACTCTTGTAAGAGTAAGATCCAACGGATTAATCTTGGTTTGGCATCTTGTTTCGAAAATAGGTATCTAAGAGCAGAATGGTCGGTATAGACCACCGTTTTAGCTAGAAAGAGATATGAACGAAATTTGTCAAAAGCAAAGACAATAGCAAGGAGTTCTTTTTCAGTAGTTATGTAATTCGTTTGTGCTCCTAGTAGCGTCTTACTAGCGTAATATATAGGTTGAAATCGTTTTTCAATGCTTTGTCCTAAAACGGCTCCCATTGCAAAATCACTTGCATCGCACATTACAAATGGTAGATTCCAATTTGGAGTTATCATGATCAGCACATTAGTGAGTTTTTCTTTAAGAATATTAAAAGATTTTATGCATTCAGCTGAAAAGATGAATGGAGCATCCTTTTCTAGGAGTTTATTCATAGGAGTAGCAATTTTAGAAAAATCTTTTATGAAACGTCGGTAAAAACCGGCATGCACTAGAAAACTCCTAACTCCTCTAACGTTAGTGGGATGTGGAAGTTTAGCAATTACATCTACTTTAGCTCTATCCACTTCAATTCCTTCCTTTGAAATTTTATGACCAAGAACGATGCCTTCTTTAACCATGAAATGGCATTTCTCCCAATTAAGAACTAGATTTGATTGTTCGCATCTAATAAGCATTCGTTCAAGATTAACTAAACATGAAAACTTCCATGCATTCTTCTAGCATGTCGTGAAAAATCGCCATCATGCACCTTTGAAAGGTTGCAGGGGCGTTGCAAAGTCCAAATGGCATGCGTTTGTAAGTAAAAGTACCATAAGGGCACGTGAATGTGGTTTTCTCTTGGTCCTCGGGTGCTATTGGAATTTGAAAATATCCGAAAAAACCGTCAAGAAAATAATAGTAACTATTTCCGGCTAATCTTTTCAACATTTGATCAATGAAAGGTAAAGGAAAGTGATCTTTTCTGGTGGCGTCATTTAATTTTCTATAATCAATACAAACACGCCATCCTGTTATAGTCTTAGTAGGAATAAGCTCATTTTTCTCATTTGTGATGACAGTCATGCCACCCTTCTTAGGTACGTATTGAACTGGGCTTACCAATGGACTATCAGAGATTGGATAAATTAAATATGCATCAAGCAGTTTAATAATTTCTTTTTTAACAACATCTTGCATATTAGGATTTAGTCTTCGTTGACGTTGCACATACGTTTTATGACCTTCTTCCATAAGAATTTTATGTGTACAATACGAAGGACTTATTCCTTTAATGTCATGAATCTTCCATGCAATAGCTGGTTTATGAGCTTTTAGCACAGTAATGAGTTGAGATTTCTCTAATGTCGGTGGTTCTTCTATTGATGATTTATATCGACATCTGTCTTCTTCTTTTAGCATTTGAATTTCTTCTGTTGTTGGTTCATATTCATTAGCCATAAGTGTAGCTAACATTTCAGCTTCATCAATTGGTTCAGTTCCTTCTCCTAAAGAACATTCTCCTGTTCCTTTTAATTCTGGAAATGCTTCTAACAATTCTGCATGTGAATCTGTAGTTTGAATATAATAACATGTATCATCTGCAGATTGTGGTTGTTGCATGGCTCTATCAACTGAAAAGGTAATGCTCTCGTCCTCTATACTTGGGGTCAGTTTCTTACCGAACACGTCTATTATTGCTTTAGCCGTGTTTAAGAATGGTCTTCCTAATATGAGAGGAACTCGAGAATCTTCTTCCATGTCCAGAATAACAAAATCTACTGGAAATAATAAAGTACCAACCTTAACTAGCATGTTCTCCATTATCCCTCTAGGATATTTTACTGATCTATCGGCTAGTTGTATGCTTATTCGTGTTGGTTTCAATTCTCTAAGGTCTAGTTTAGCGTATAGTGAATACGGCATTAGATTTATACTAGCACCTAAATCTACCAATGCTTCTATTGAACTAAGACTTCCCAGAAAACATGAAATTGTGAAACTTCCTGGATCTGATAATTTTTCTGGTATCTTATTCAATAGCACTGCAGAGCAATTTGCATTCATAGTAACAGCCGAGAGTTCTTCCATTTTCTTTCTATTTGTAATTAGATCTTTCAGAAATTTAGCATATCTTGGCATTCCTGAAATTACATCAATGAAAGGAAGATTTACATTTATCTGTTTAAACATATCCATAAATTTGGATTGCTCGGCTTCAAGTTTCTCTTTTCTCATTTTACTCGGGTAAGGAAGTGGTGGTTGGTATGGTTTAACATAAGGTTTTACCTTAACTGTGTTATCTTCATTAACCTTTTCAACTACCGGTTATGTTTCCTTATCTTGCTCAGATTGTGGTTCTTGTGGAGTAGGAATAGCGTCATCAGAAATTACAGGCATTTCAGGTGGTTTAAGTGTAATACCACTTCTTGTGGTAATGGCTTTAGCTGTTTCATTCCGGGGGTTAGCATTTGTATCACTAGGTAGACTTCCCGGTTTTTTTTCACCTATTAACCTTACTAGGTTGCTTACTTCTTGTTCCAGATTTTGAATAGAATCTTCTTGATTTCTAAATACTTGAGCATTTTGTTCATTGGTTTGTTTCTGAGATGTGAAAAACTGTGTTTGAGATTCAACTAGCTTCGACATCATATCTTCTAAATTCGTCTTTTTATCATCGTTTTGTGGTGGTTTATTTTGAAAAATAGGTCTTTGCTGATTGTAAGTATTATTGGATACTTGTTGATTGCTAGGACCTTGTTGGTTTTTGTATGGAACATTTCGGTTATAATTCTGATTTTGATTGTAAATTGGTCTTGGCGGTTGATAATTATTTCCAGGCCTTTGGTTTATATATTAAACATTCTCTCTTTGTTCCATTGTTTGTTCAATACTGAGACAATCTTTTGTCAAATGTGGTCCTCCACACTGCTCACAACTAATTCTTATTGAGTGAATATATTTAGTCATCTTTTCCATTCGTCTCTCGACAGCATCTATTTTTGCAGATATGGAATCAAAGTCATGGCTAGAATCGGCTCTAGCTGCTTTAGATGATCTAACGATATCTTTTTCTTGGTGCCACTCATGTGAGTGGGAAGCAGTGTTATCAATAATTTTGTAAGCGTCAGTTGCGGTTTTCTTCATAATGGAACCACCAACTGCTATATCGATGTCTTTTCGCGTAGTGATGTCGCATCCTTGGTAGAATATTTGTACTATTTTATAAGTGTCTAAACCATGCTGCGAACATCCTCTCAATAACTTTCCAAATCTTGTCTATGCCTCATATAGAGTTTTGTTTGGCTTTTGTGTGAACGTAACAATTTCTCCTTGAAGTCTTACGGCTTTAGATGCCAGAAAGAATTATTTAAGAAAATTTTCAACTAAAACGTCCCATGTATCAATCGCCCCTTCAGGTAACGATTCTAACCAATATTTGGCTTCTCCCTTTAAAGTCCAAGGAAATAACATGAGATATATCTGTTCATCCTCAACTTCTCTGATTTTAAATAGAGTACAGATCCTATTAAAAGTACGAAGATGTTCATTTGGATCTTCCTTCGGCGCACCACTAAATTGGCATTGATTAGTTACCATGTGTAGGATTTGTCCTTTGATTTCATAATCTGGCGCATTAATGTCTGGTTGAGTAATTGCGTGACCTTGGCCAGTGCGTTTAGCTCTCATTCGGTCTTCCATACTTAGAGATTCCAGATTTTCTATGATTGAATTTGTTGAATCTGAATCACTAGAGGATTCTGATTTAATGGGTTGTTCCTCAACAATCTCTGTTTGAATGATTGGTGGTTCCGGAGGAAGATTAATGGTTCAGGATCTCTGAATTGTCCCTGAATATCCTCCGAATTCTCAATTGTGAGGTCGGGTTCAAAAAATGGATTATCGGAAATTTGAATTGGAGTACTTGGTCGACTGGATGACGATTCTAAAGAAAAATCATCGGCGACAATATTTGCTAAATGTCTTGATCGATTTACAGGTGGTGAACGTACAAAAGGTGGTGAACGTTTTGCTCGGTGCATTCACTGAATATCCTATTAGTTATAAAAATAAAAATTATATAAGTTATCAAATTAATAGACTTTTCTGATTTTGCCCACGTTTCGAATAGCCAATAGATGCAGCAGGTAGCCAGGACCCTTTAAATCGAAAGCCCACAACTCGCCACTAACAAATCCAACTATTACTACGAACCAGAAAATTTTGGATGTCTATTAATTTAACCACTTAAAATAATTTTTCGTTGAAATTTAAAGAAATTTTAGAGAAGAAATAGAAAATTCTATGTCCTAAAAACTAGAGCGTCGAAAAATAAGAAAGAAAAAGAGCGCGTCGAAAAACATCGAAAAATAAAAGGAACTAAAAACTAATAATTAAAAGTTACGTCTAAAAATATTAAAGCTTAAAGGAATTCTATATCCAAAACGGCAATAACTTAAAAATTACTAAAATTTATAAAACGGCGTCGCAAAATTCTAAAGCACCTAAATCTTAGTCTAAAGAAAAAACACTTAAGGGATTTTATGGCAAATCCTAAGAAATCTAGAAATAAAAATAACTATGGCAAAAATTATGACTTAAAACTAAATACAAATGAAAAATACAAATATTACGCTAAAACAAATAAAAAGATACAAAATATAAAAATAAACTTAAAGTTGTAAAAAGTACAATTTTTATAAAAATATTATGTTTATATTATTTATTTATAAAAGTATTAATTTTTATATATTAATACAACTAATTAAACTTAAAATACAAAAATATAAAACTAAAACTTAATTAATTAAAAACTAAATCCTAATTAGGGTTTTAATAATAATAATAATAATAATAATAATAATAATTAAAACTCCGTAATTATTGCTGTACTAGGTTCAGAGCCGCGTGTCAGATCAGGCCATGCGATCGCATGGTCTGTGCGTTAAAAATCCATGCGGTCGCATGGAGTAGGATTTCGGGCCAGAATATTGGGCTTCAACAGTTCTCGGCCCGTAAACTTTTATATTTTTTTTTCTGTTTTTAATTTTCTGTTTTAATAAATAATTATATAAACAAATAAAAACTTGTATTTTAAAAACTAAAATAAAAATAAAGGAACTTTATAATTTTATATATTTTAAACAAACTCTTAAAAATATATATTTTGTTTTTCTTTTTTTATTTTTAAAACGTATATTTTTACAACAAATTAACTAAAACTTACTAAAAATATTTTTTTTATATAGCGTTGCGCTTTTGGCGTTTAACTTTCCCCGACAGCGGCGCCAAAAATACTTGATGTGCGTAGAGGTGTATACGAAATAGCTTATATTTTTACTAGGAAATACTATTAAATACGATACATTTTACACAAGTTATTTATTTATTTATAGAGTGGATATACCTAAACCTTGCTACAACACTTATAGGCAGTGTACCTAATCGTACAGTAGTGTAGTTTTTAGTAAGTCCGGTTCATTCCACAGGGATCTTAGCCAAGTTTAACGCTATATTAGTTTTAACTTATAATTATAAAAATACAAATATATATATAAGTAGTAATATTATTATAAAAGGGAGTTTTTACCGTTTAATGACCGGTTTGTCGATTTTAAAACTTAAATCGCAGTTAAAATCTAATATAAAATATTAAATATATAAAAGACTTAATTTAAAGCGTAAAGTAAATAACGATAATGAAATTGCGATAAATAAAAGTGCGATAAAATAAAATTGCGATAATTAAAAAGTACGATAATTAAAAGTGCAATTAAATAAAATGACAGTAAATAAAAGTGCGATAATTAAAAGTGCAATTAAATACGAAATAAAGGAATTATGCTTATTTAAACTTCCGTAATCATGATGTTTGACGTGTTGATTTTAGTTTATTACCATGGGTTAATTGTCCTTTGTCCTGAATTATTTGATATGTCCATACGGATTTGTCCATAATAGTCCATCAGTCATAATCATAAAGTACGAAAGTCTTCGTCAAATTATTCTTATTCTCGAAGTCAAATATTCCAACTAATTGGGGATTCGAATTGTAACAAAGTCTTAATACTTTGTTTAATGAATACACCAGGTTATCGACTGCGTGTAATCCAAGGTTTTATTACTTTGTTAACAATTACACCAATTACCCCTGAATGTAATCCACCCCTGTTTTAATGAGTCCATTAACTATTAATCCATTCCCGTGTCCGGTCAAATGAATAATTATTACTATTTATAGATATCCCGCCCACCGTACCCAGTCAAGCGTATGTGGTTAAATATAAATACATCAAATTATAAGTCTAAATATTAAATTAACGAGGTATCATTTAGTTAATATAAAGCCCATTAATAGCCCATAGTCTAATTTTCACAAGTGTCGTTCTTTTATCCAAACCCCAATTATAGTCCAAAGCCCTATTACCCCGTCTTTAATATTTAGCCCAACATCATGATTACTTCGGCATTAAATAAGCATAATAATAACTTAGCTACGAGACATTAATTTAAAAAGGTTGAACATAACTTACAATGATTAATAAAGCATAGCGTTACACGGACAGAATTTCGACTTACACCCTTACAACATTCGCTAACATACCCTTATTATTATTAAAATTAAAATTAAAATTATATATATATATATATATATATATATATATATATATATATATATATATATATATATATATATATATATATATATATATATATATATATATATATATATATATATATATATATATATATATATATTTACGTATGAGAGAAAGAAGAGAAAAATATGTGATTAAAACTGGCCAAAACACGCGAAATTTATAGATGTGGCCTGACTTCTGGGGCCATGCGATCGCATGGCTTTTGTTCTTCCAGGCCATGCGATCGCATGGCCAGCTGGGAGAGTTCACATGACTTTGTTTTCTTTCTTGCCGACGGTTTTTAATAATAATATAATATATAAATAATTTATAGAATTATTTAAATATTATATTATATTCGTGTGCATAATTGACTTGTAAGTTTTAGTCCGTTGCGTCGAGCGTTGAGAGTTGACTCTGGTCCCGGTTCCGGATTTTCGAACGTCCTTGCGTACAATTTAATATCTTGTATTTTGCGTTTTGCGTCATGTACTCTTGTAATTTTGAGACGTTTCTCATCAATAATTTGAACCACTTTGATTGTACTTTGTACTTTTGAGCTTTTTGGTCGTTTGCGTCTTCAATTCGTCGAATCTGTCTTTTGTCTTCACCTTTTATTATTTAAATGAATATCACTTGTAAATAGGACAATTGCAACTAAAAGCTTGTCTTTCTTGAGGGATAATGCTATGAAATATATGTTCGTTTTTAGCATTATCAAATATTCCCACACTTGAGCGTTGCTTGTCCTCAAGCAATATAGCCTTGAAATAAAAATACTAGAATCACTTCTTTATTCTTCACGCTTTATACATCAGCGATTTCTATACGGCGGTATGAACAATGGTAGTAACGTTGTGGCTTACAGTCCCACATGACTATGAAAATTTAGATCCTTAAGGAAATTGGATCTTTATGAAAACATTTGATCTTTTGAAAATTAAATCTAGCTTTTACCCTATATAAGTTTTCCGGAATAACCCTTCACCGGTGTTTATGATATTGTTTTTGTGGGTTTTGTGGGTTTCTGATTTGAAAATTTTAGCTCAAAACTTATGGTTTTGTGTCACCCACTTGCTAACCTTGTATTGGGAAAGCAACACGTCCAGTTTACTTGCTCCGTATATTACCTTTCGGTAAACTACCGTCCGGTTGTAAAGGAAAGCGTTGAACAAGCAACTGTTAAGGCAATGTCCCCTGACATGCTTTTAATTATCGTCTATAACGTGTCGGATGCAATTACTATCCTTTGTAGGAGCAATAGTAAAGCTCACCCTTATGGTTTTTCGGTCTGGCATAGGGTTCTGTCTTTGACCATGCTATGCAATCACTGTTCTTATGGTTGACACCCGATTTAGTTCAGGTGACCTGATGAATTCCAGGTGAATTCCTAGGATTTTATGTTCAATGGTAATGAACGCATTAAAAATTGGTTTTCAGAAAACAAATCGGTTTCTAATTTTGATCAAAATATTTTCTCGTTCAAGCTCGAGTTTAAATATCATCGAATTCCATGAGTTTGTAATTCTCAATCTTTAAGGTCAATCTCTAGGATTGAGTATTATCAGTCTTAAAAGCTGATTTTTGATCTTTAAAGGAGATTATCCTTTCTGGGGGTCTGATTCATTAGTCTTATCAAGCTAATTTGCACGGCGCCCTCCCCATTTTACGAGACAGATCCTCTCATGGTTAGGATAAGTCTGACCACTTGGCGACCCTGTTTGATGCTGAGGTCCGTGGATTTCCAGCTGATTTTCGAGAAAACTTTTCAAGGTTTTTCGTAGACTCTACAACTGGTCTGGACAACAACTTCCTGACCTAAATCAAGAAGCGCGTGTCTTTTTCAGAAGACTTTACTTCCTTTTAATGATGGAATTGATTCATCGTGTAGATCCATCTTTCTTTCAAATATATTATAGTAGTTCGGGTAAAACTGATAAAATTATCCAAAACAAAAGTATCTTTAATTATTTGTACAAAAATATGTAATATATGTTTTAAATAACTTGGTAAATTTTCCCACACTTGGCTTTTATTTTTCTTTCTTTGCCTTTTTATTGTCCTCTATTCTATTTTAAATGAGTTCTAACATTTTGGGTTGTTTCTTAATTTATGTCCTTTTCGAGGTAACAATAATTTCGGTGTTAACACCTAGTTTTATCGCTCATAAATATGTATAAACATGATTTTGAATTCATTTAATTGAAAATTTTGAAAATTTTACTAGAATTGGGTAGCCAGTATATAAGACTAGGGCTGTTCTTTATTATCAGAGAGCACTAGATTCTAATACAACTACTGCGTTACTAGTATTTTTAATGGTAACCAAGTGTATAAGTTAAAAATTTTAAAAATTCGAAAGAATTTAACCCCTTCCCACACTTAAGATCTTGCAATGCCCTCATTTGCAAAAAATCAGTAACAATTTAAATTATTGAGGGTGATTAGCGTAGAAAAATGATTAAATTTTACCAAAGTTTCCAAACATATTGGCGTTTGCTTGTTGAATGATAAATGGTGCACATCATTTGTTCATACCGTCTTGTTGTTACATCACATTTGTTTTTCGTTTTGTCATCAAAAGTACTAGCTTTTGCTGAACTTAATGCCAGTCTTTGAAAATGCGCTGTTTTACCCTGTTGTGTACAATTGACAATATACATACATACAAATAATAACATGCATGGTAATTTGAAATGGGACTTAAAATCCCACTTTCAAATCAAAAATGAAATATTAGTACAACATAATAAAAATATCAAACAATACATTAAAAGTATCACAATATTATATGTTTAAACATAAATAAACAGAAATATTAAAAAGACAAAAATCATAGAAATCACCAACAGGAACTATATCAATCTGGATAGGGGTTCCAGTTCATGTCGTCGGTCAGGTTCCATGGTTGGTGATAGGTGTATTGGTAGGCTTGGTTAGGATTGTAGAGAGTATAAGGTGGTCTCATCTCGGGCTGGTGTGGAGGATATTAAGCGGGTCGGGTCGGTACATAGTGATCCTGAGGTGATAGCCGGCTCATGATCTGACGCTGATGATAGTCCCACTTATCATGATGTCGTTGCCTGGAATGCTCGTAATCATTCCGGGCTTGCCATAGCTCTAACCGCCTAAATCTCTCCTCGTTTGTCATTTCTACCTCATCTATACGCTGGTAGACGTCAGTCATAGCCTCCCTAACAACATCCCTAATGTCATCCGCTTCCTCCATTTCCTCATCTGAACCTCTCTCTACCTGAGGATGACTACCTTCATAAGGTACTGCCTAGTTGCGTCTCCTCTTTAATACCTTAGCACCCTGATAGACCTTCAATCCTAAAGGCTCAACCTGTTCCTTACATATCAAAAGTGGACCCCCTTGGTCCCTATCTACACCCAAATAATCTCCAATGAGAGTAACAAAAATACCTCCTCCTATTATTCCCCCTTCCTGTATTCCTTCCACCATCTTAGACAAATAAAAACCAACACAGTAAGGGATATTAACAAAGCCTCTTGGGTCTCGAATACACTTTAGGTAAAATAAATCATGTAAGGTCATTTTCTCCATGTTGTGACCTCTCTGTGTAATCGAGTTAGCCAGAAATCTATGAATTATACGAAGTTTGGCTTTATTAATATGTAAGTAGGTATGTGTTCCTGCTCGCCCAAAAACATTATAATCTGACATACGCCTCCAGACGGCGTTAGCATCAAAATTCCTATCTACCCTTTCACCATGATAAATCAAGTTTGTACAATCGGGTAATAGCAATTCAGTGGGCGTATATATCTGTAAAGCCCTGGCCATGTCCAGCATGGACATCCTGTACATCCTACGGCCAAGTATAAATCTAAGAAAACTTCTATCATCTAACCTATCTACATCCGCATTTAACGTTATAGTACTCATAAGCTCAACACACCATTCCTTATATACAGGTCTACGAATGGTGAATAAGCGTTCCCAATCAGGAAAAGAAGAGCTGCCATACCTTTGGATCAGATGGAGTCTAACTCGGTTAGCTAGTTGGACCCTTTCCAAAGGCTCCCAATCGATTACCCTTGGCACTTCTACATTTTTCGGTACCAGTTTGAATTTGTTACTTTGATATGATGGGTAATCTCTCCAACTTCTATCAAATCTCAGATTAGGATGCAACGTGTGTTCAGGAATCGTTGGGTATTCTACTATCGGATGCATCAAAAATACTATGAAGGCATCAACAAATTCTATTTGTGGATCATAATATAGAACGTGTTGATCAAATTGTTGTTGTTGTTCCTGTTGTTGCTCCGGTTCAGGTTCATATTGCATTTCTAGTTCAGATTCTGGAGCACGTTGCCTGGATGATGATGAAGCACCATCAGTATCAGTATTTCTCTGCAAAACACATTAAACACAAAATTTGTGCATCCAAATATGCATTAGTGTTAGCAAAATAACAACTTGAAACAATTACAATAACATGTTCAATCAAAATTAAACTTATACACATTTTCACAATTTTTACAATTCTACACTTTTTCAAATAAGCATATATGAAAATGTTTACAAAGTTCATAAGCATTCAACTCAAATAATATGTTAAAACAACCATTACTAGCAATTAAACATGTTTCAATTGGCATTTGCATCAATTTAATCAAGTTCATGAATTTTATACCTAAAAAGTCCACTTTAATTCTCAAAAATCATGTTTAGGATCAAAGTTTGGATCATTTAGCTACCTAAACATGTTACACTACTTAATTTAGCAATAATTCATGACAAAAATCGGCCATAACCTGTTTATATCAAAAAGCCCCAAATTGCTCAAGAACACAAACCCTAGATTTCTAAAAAATTTGAAGTTTTTGGCTTCAAATCATGTTAAATAGTATCAATCTGGGTTATACATGCATAATATACTAACAATTTAACTCTAATTACACTAGAAATTAACAAAATCAAATTAGGTAAAATATTGCTCAAGAACACTAAAAATCAAATTTAAAGAGATTTAGGAGTGTAATTGTTACCCTTCTTGATAAACTTCTTATCAAATTCATGATTAGAGCGGATTATAGAGAGAAATTTGGTTGATTTTGGTGAAAAATTGATGAAATTAGGGGTGTTTTTAGAGTGTGGTTCGTGTTTTGTATGTGTGTGTGTTGTGTGATACAGAGCAGCTCGCTGGTTACTTGTTCCTGACCTGATTTTTGCCTCCATGCGATCGCATGGAGGTGTAGTATAAATCCCATGCGATCGCATGGGTCTCGGGGTATTTTTTTTTTTTTAAAAAAAAAAAAACCATATACTTTTAACATAAAATAATTAAATTAAATTTTAAAATTTTGCTTTCCTTTTTATTTAGGACGAGGTCGTTTCGGATCGTTGTCCTAGTCCGTCCCTCGACAAAATTTTAAAATTTGTCATTTTTAAGCGCGGTTTTAAAAGCAAAGATTTTTTGGGTTTTTTTATATTTTTGGCATACTTTAATTCAATAAGATTAAAAATAATGATAATAAAAGTTCTCGTCCCTCCCTTGGGTAGAGCAATTTCGGTTCAACGACATAGTTTTCAACTCACGACGAATTTTTAGAAATCATATTTTTAACTTAATGAAATAAAGTAAATTTTTGTTTTTAAATTCACACCAAACTTTAATTTAAAATGCATAAAATTAAAAATTTATATTATTAATATTTTTATACATACAAACTTATATTATATTTTTGTTTTTATACATACAAACTTATATTAAAATTATTAATTTTTTAAATATTTACAAACTTAAATATATATTTTAAAGATTTACATTAATAATTTAATATTAATTTTAAAAACAAAGTAAAAATAAAATTAAAAATATTTTTAGTCTTTTATCCCACTTTAATCAATCAAATATTATCAAAAATATACGCCCCTCTTTTCGGTAAAGTAATTTCGGTTATATTACCTAGTTTTACTCCTGACGAATTTTTGAAATATTTTGGGTTGATTGATTAAAGATATTTATACCTTAAGAATAAACGGTAAATTTCGCAGTGATGTAATAAATTTTTGCATGATATCAATAATTTCGGTTACAGTACCTAATTTTATTGAATACCAATTTAATACTTTATAGCGAACGATTTAGCGTTTATTATCAAAAGGTTAAAAGCAATAAAAATAAAAATAAAAACTGAAAACTGTACCTATGAGAAAGAATTCTCAGAGACCTGCTTTAGCCGACTCATAGGAGAGTCGTGTGATTTGGTTCTCCATAGCTACGTAAGCATAACCTCGAATCTTCAATATCTTTTCTTCTAAACATATAAACGGTCCTTCTCTGCATAGAGTAACAAATTCGGTATTTGAATATGTTTGATTATTTGAACATTTACCTTCGTATGACCATTTTCCGCATTTGTAACATCTTTCAAGGTGTCGTGCTCTTCTTTTCGTTGCGAATTTTGATTTTCCTTTTCCAAAATGTATCTTATGATGATCTTTTCTAAGTTCTTTTCTTACTCTGACCATTTTGGCTCTTATGAATGATACCAGGACACTCGGAAGTGTGTCATTATTACGTTTAGCAATCATAGCGTGTAGCATTAGACCATGGTTCAGATCAAAGGAATTCTTCATCTCGTAAAACCTAAAAAAATAAAAATTCAGAATGGGGGGAGAAGACTAGTTCTTTAGGGTCTGCTAGGGAAACACCATTCGAATTCCATTCTCGAGAACTACACGAAAACATAATATCTAACTCTAACAGAAATATATATTACCCTAAAAAGATTCGAACCTCCCCACACTTAGTTAGATGTGGTGTTGAAATTGTGATTAACGTTATTTTCAATTGGATCATCAACAACTTGTATATCTCTGACTTTTGCTTCAATCCATTTGTTGATTTCCTCCGTAACTTTCACAAATTCAACTAACATTGCCTTTTCTTTTGTCGATAAATTGGATACTAATCGGTTACATAACTTAAAGTTTCCCTTAATCCTAGCATCGTGAATCCGTTTATAAAGTTTCTTCGTTGAACTGTTAAAAACAGGTTCATCTAATTTCGTATCATCAACGGGGTTCTTTGTTATGGGATCATCATTAAGTGTTTCTTCATCTTCCCCACACTTATACGTTTTTATTGGTTTAACAGTTTTGGTTGGTGGAGATCTAAACTTTCGGTTCACAAAGGTGACCGATTTATCACCATCTCTAAGTGTCATTCTACCTTCTCTTACATCAATGAATGCCTCGGTGGTTGCTAAAAATGGGCGACCTAAAATTAGAGGAATATCAAGGTTTTCCTCCATATTAATAACTATGAAGTTTGCAACAAAAGTCAAACTTCCCACATTACAAGTAAATTATTTGCTATTCCAACCGGGTGTTTAATGGTTAGGTCAAATGATTGAACACCTATTTTGGTTGGTTTTAATTTACCCATACCTAATCTTTTGTATAAGGAAAGGGGCATAATATTTGCACTTGCTCCTAAATCTGCGAGTCCATTATATATAGCACCATTATTAAGCAAGCAAGAAATGATAAATTCACCCAGGTCTCCTACTTTAGTAAGTCGAGTTGGTTTGTTAACCTTTTTCGGGTGTTCTTTTCTTGGTTCTTTTACTTCTATTTTTTCTTCATTTCTTTGAATGGGAGGTTCGTATAGAAATTCTTCTTCATCACTCCAATTTGAATCCTCCCTATTTTTCAATTTTGATTTTTCATATGTTGTTGATAACATATTTATGTTTTCATTTTGAAGGTTTTCTTGGGTGGTGAAATTATGATTGACTTCATTGTCAACTTCCATTGGACCATGTTTGTAATGTTTAACTCTGTGACCATTAACTTTAAATTCAATCCCATTTGAATTTATTAACTCTATTGTTCCGTATGGGAAAACTCTTTTGACAATAAATGGTCCAGACCATCTTGATTTCAATTTTCCAGGAAATAGCTTGAATCGTGAATTGAAAAGAAGAACTCTGTCTCCTTCTTTAAATTCTTTAGAACTTCTGATTCTTTTATCATGCCATTTCTTCGTTCTTTCTTTATAGATTAACGAATTTTCGTATGCTTCATGTCTCAATTCTTCTAATTCATTTAGTTGACTTAACCGTAGACGTCCAGCTTCATGTAAATCAAGATTACATGTCTTCAAAGCCCAAAATGCTTTGTGTTCAATTTCTAATGGAAGGTGACATGCTTTTTCATAAACGAGTCTAAAAGGTGTGGTTCCAATTGGAATTTTGTAGGCTGTTCTAAAAGCCCAGAGTGCATTGATATTGCTTTAAACATACATATATTTCGACGCAATATCATTTATATTTCATCAGCTTTTACCGAAACGAAGACATTCAAATGCATAATTCACGAGAAAAACGACAAAAGTAAATGCGAGCTTAAAGTTTGAAGAAACGACGATAAAACAACGATAAAACGACGGATTTAAACCAAATATATATCAAGATAATGTTTACCCGAATGGAAGTTCAAGATGATCGAAGTAGAAGAGTTCAAAAGAAAGTTCCAAGTCGATATACGTCAACAAGGGGTGAACAAAGAACAAACGAAAAAAATAAAAATAAGAAAACTGTCAAATACTCCTACGTGAAACGTGTGCAATGCTACGCGAAACGCGTAGTATTTTTGCCCTATGCGGATCGCGTATACCCCTACGCGAAATGCGTAATGTTGTCACCAGATCCAGATTCCTAAAGCAAATGGGACGGTGGCTTTATGATTAATTATAATACTTTTGCAAACTTTATGGGATGTACACAGCAAAGCAGATCAAATTCACATCACTTTTGACCTACTACTTCAAGAGAGAAATGTTATATACGGAGTACAAAAGACACAGAGAGAAGAATCCAAAAAAACACATTTTAATACAGCTCCAAAATTATATACAACAACATTTACATCATTCAATTATTTTTAGTTACTGTATTTTATTTTCAAGTACCAATATTACTTTCAGTCCAAGGTTCAATATTTAAGATAGTTTCAGTTTTAAGGGTGTATTGTTCGTGATTAAGGGTATTATTATATGAGTGCAAGGGTGTTGTTATTGTAATTTTTCTACCGTTTTGAAGTTAATGAAAATGAAGATTTTCTTAAGTATATCCTATTAAAATTATCGTTATCAATATTTATCGTTATTATTATGTTTGTATATTTATATTTTTATGTTTACCGTAGCATAATGAGTAACTAATTTCACTAGTGTTTGCTTAGATGCAGAGCCCCTAGTGAAATGGATTGTTATCATTTGTAAAAATTAAAATGTAACTTAAGTATTTTTAACATTGAGCCTAATTAAAAGAACCATTATTATGTATTTAGATATTCAACCCTTGTCACTTAATTTATTAGATTTAAATAACGAAAGTTATTTTTATCTATATAAATTAAGCTTCAACATTAAAAGTGATCTAGACGAACTTATGAATAATTTATTAACACTAAATTAGAAGTAAAGTTTGGTGGTTTGGGTAATATCACTAGTCATATAATAGTGAAATTATAAAA
The DNA here is from genome assembly GCF_046630445.1 of Rutidosis leptorrhynchoides. Taxonomy (NCBI): domain Eukaryota; kingdom Viridiplantae; phylum Streptophyta; class Magnoliopsida; order Asterales; family Asteraceae; genus Rutidosis; species Rutidosis leptorrhynchoides. The sequence goes on from NC_092335.1 coordinate 694,002,192, forward strand.
AGGGAAACCGTTATAATTTGGGTTTTGGCGAAGGTCAAAATTGGGTTGGGTCTTAATTTAAATACTTAAGGACTAATAACTATCTAAATAGAATCCGATGAAAATTAGATTTAATTTAGTTAGTCATAACTTTATATTTATTCGAAAGAAAAATATAAAGTTTTATACTAAAACATTTTAATAGGTCTTAAACTCAAAACAATCCATGGATCTAGAGGTGACACATTTAAGTAAACACTCCCATTTATATATTGCAAATTATTATTATTATTATTATTATTTACGTATTATTATTCAGCAAAACTAAAAGTATAAATCAAAATACTCGAATTTGTACCAGAACTGTTTGTCACATCGAATATAACTTACGCGTATCGCGTATACATTACACGAAACGCGTACCTTCAAAATTATACGCGGAACGCGTATTAATCTACGCGAAATGTGTACGTATTAAAATATCACTGCTACGTATTTTATTTATTTTCTAAGTTTTTAAAATAAATCTTTTATTATTATTTTAAAGTAAATAATTTATAATTAGTTTAATTATTGTAATTTCCTATAATTCAGTTTTATATTTAATTTAGGTTATTATTTAGTTAATTTAAATAAATTTGTATATTATAATTTATTGCTCAAAACAAAATTCTAATCAATTAGTTTTATTACAAGTATTGTTTTATTAATTACCATTTAGTAATAAACTTATTTAGATCACAATTAGTATAATTTCAATTAATTCACTTTTAAGTTAATAATTATAAATAATGTATTCGTATAAATTAATAAGTAATATAATTAAGTTAAGATTAAGTTATATTTTATTATTATTATGTAGTATTATAAATTCCTAATCCAAAACCCCCTTTAAATAAGTTTAACTTCAAAGACTATTAAAAATAATTTAAACACTGTCTCCCTGTGGAACGAACCGGATTTACCAACAAATTAAACTACACGGATAGGACTAGTTGCCTATATATGTTTGAAACCAACCTGAATTCATTAAAACACCACATATACAATAAATCAATTCGTGTAACAAAACAACTCAAATCCGTTCATAAATAAAAGGTACTGTTTCAGCATATCAACTTTTTGGCGCCGCTACCGGGGAAGCGGTTTTGTTTAAAAGATTTTAATAGACTTTAGGTAATTTGATCTTTTTATAGGAATTCAAAACTAGAAAAGCTTTTGGTGTTATGATTTCATAATAGAAATTAATGCATGAATTTACGTTCCTCAAACACTGAATTAACTCCTCCATATCCTGAACCCGAAAGAGAATTTCACGAACGTTTAAGAGCTCAAGAAGTAGAATCTCTTGCCTTAGGATTTAGAGTCACTTTCATTAGATTCTAACTCTGAACCAGATATTCAACCAATCATAGAGCCAGTTATCAAAGAAGAAGAAGAAATGGCTGTTACAAATCAAACGATGGAAGCATTAATGAAGGCGACACGAACAGGTCAAGGCCACGCAATTATCCAACCTACGATGACTGACGGCTTTGAAATAAAAGGTCAATTCCTTCACATGGTGACTAATACATGCCAATTCGATGGAGTTCCAAATGAGGATGCTAACGAGCATCTTCGTAAGTTTGTAAGCATTTGCAAGCTATTCAAAATCAAGGATGTCTCCGATGAAGTCGCATGTTTGAAAATCTTTCCATGGTCCTTAAAGGACGATGCAAGAGATTGGCTAGACTCATTACCAGAAGGTTATATCGAAGACTGGAATGATATGATGGACAAATTTTTGTCAGAATTTTTCCCTGCTTCAAAAGCAGCCAAATTGCAAAGTGATATAAATCATTTCAAACAAAAGTTTAACGAGACTCTTTATGAAGCTTGGACCCGATTCAACAAAATGCTTAGGGTATGTCCTCAACACTGGTTGAATACATTCCAAAAAGTCCTAATATTCTATAAAGGAGTCAATGTAGCTACTAGAAAAGATATAGATGTTGCAGCTGGAGGTTCGATCATGAAGAAAACACCAGAAGACGCTCACACAATCATTGCCGATATAGCGGCACATTCCCATTGTAGTGACCCGAACTTTTCCATGTTTATATATATTAATTGAGATTGATATTTACATGATTAAATGTTTCCAACATGTTAAGCAATCAAACTTGTTAAGACTTGATTAATTGAAATATGTTTCATATAGACAATTGACCACCCAAGTTGACCGGTGATTCACGAACGTTAAAACTTGTAAAAACTATATGATGACATATATATATGGATATATATATATTTAACATGATACTATGATAAGTAAACATATCATTAAGTATATTAACAATGAACTACATATGTAAAAACAAGACTACTAACTTAATGATTTTTAAACGAGACATATATGTAACGATTATCGTTGTAAAGACATTTAATGTATATATATCATATTAAGAGATATTCATACATGATAATATCATGATAATATAATAATTTAAAATCTCATTTTATATTATAAACATTGGGTTAACAACATTTAACAAGATCGTTAACTTAAAGGTTTCAAAACAACACTTACATGTAACGACTAACGATGACTTAACGACTCAGTTAAAATGTATATACATGTAGTGTTTTAATATGTATTTATACACTTTTGAAAGACTTCAATACACTTATCAAAATACTTCTACTTAACAAAAATGCTTACAATTACATCCTCGTTCAGTTTCATCAACAATTCTACTCGTATGCACCCGTATTCGTACTCGTACAATACACAGCTTTTAGATGTATGTACTATTGGTATATACACTCCAATGATCAGCTCTTAGCAGCCCATGTGAGTCACCTAACACATGTGGGAATCATCATTTGGCAACTAGCATGAAATATCTCATAAAATTACAAAAATATGAGTAATCATTCATGACTTATTTACATGAAAACAAAATTACATATCCTTTATATCTAATCCATACACCAACGACCAAAAACACCTACAAACACTTTCATTCTTCAATTTTCTTCATCTAATTGATCTCTCTCAAGTTCTATCTTCAAGTTCTAAGTGTTCTTCATATATTCTACAAGTTCTAGTTACATAAAATCAAGAATACTTTCAAGTTTGCTAACTCACTTCCAATCTTGTAAGGTGATCATCCAACCTCAAGAAATCTTTGTTTCTTACAGTAGGTTATCATTCTAATACAAGGTAATAATCATATTCAAACTTTGGTTCAATTTCTATAACTATAACAATCTTATTTCAAGTGATGATCTTACTTGAACTTGTTTTCGTGTCATGATTCTGCTTCAAGAACTACGAGACATCCAAGGATCCGTTGAAGCTAGATCCATTTTTCTCTTTTACAGTAGGTTTATCCAAGGAACATAAGGTAGTAATGATGTTCATAACATCATTCGATTCATACATATAAAGCTATCTTATTCGAAGGTTTAAACTTGTAATCACTAGAACATAGTTTAGTTAATTCTAAACTTGTTCGCAAACAAAAATTAATCCTTCTAAATTGACTTTTAAAATCAACTAAACACATGTTCTATATCTATATGATATGCTAACTTAATGATTTAAAACCTGGAGACACGAAAAACACCGTAAAACCGGATTTACGCCGTCGTAGTAACACCGCGGGCTGTTTTGGGTTAGTTAATTAAAAAATATGATAAACTTTGATTTAAAAGTTGTTATTCTGGGAAAATGATTTTTATTATGAACATGAAACTATATCCAAAAATTATGGTTAAACTCAAAGTGGAAGTATGTTTTCTAAAATGGTCATCTAGACGTCGTTCTTTCGACTGAAATGACTACCTTTACAAAAACGACTTGTAACTTATTTTTCCGACTATAAACCTATAATTTTTCTGTTTAGATTCATAAAATAGAGTTCAATATGAAACCATAGCAATTTGATTCACTCAAAACGGATTTAAAATGAAGAAGTTATGGGTAAAACAAGATTGGATAATTTTTCTCATTTTAGCTATGAGAAAATTGGTAACAAATTTATTCCAACCATAACTTAATCAACTTGTATTGTATATTATGCAATCTTGAGATACCATAGACACGTATACAATGTTTCGACCTATCATGTCGACACATCTATATATATTTCGGAACAACCATAGACACTCTATATGTGAATGTTGAAGTTAGCTATACAGGGTTGAGGTTGATTCCAAAATATATATAGTTTGAGTTGTGATCAATACTGAGATACGTATACACTGGGTCGTGGATTGATTCAAGATAATATTTATCGATTTATTTCTGTACATCTAACTGTGGACAACTAGTTATAGGTTACTAACGAGGACAGCTGACTTAATAAACTTAAAACATCAAAATATATTAAAAGTGTTGTAAATATATTTTGAACATACTTTAATATATATGTATATATTGTTATAGGTTCGTGAATCAACAGTGGCCAAGTCTTACTTCCCGACGAAGTAAAAATCTGTGAAAGTGAGTTATAGTCCCACTTTTAAAATCTAATATTTTTGGGATGAGAATACATGCAGGTTTTATAAATGATTTACAAAATAGACACAAGTACGTGAAACTACATTCTATGGTTGAATTATCGAAATCGAATATGCCCCTTTTTATTAAGTCTGGTAATCTAAGAATTAGGGAACAGACACCCTAATTGACGCGAATCCTAAAGATAGATCTATTGGGCCTAACAAACCCCATCCAAAGTACCGGATGCTTTAGTACTTCGAAATTTATATCATATCCGAAGGGTGTCCCGGAATGATGGGGATATTCTTATATATGCATCTTGTTATTGTCGGTTACCAGGTGTTCACCATATGAATGATTTTTATCTCTATGTATGGGATGTGTATTGAAATATGAAATCTTGTGGTCTATTGTTACGATTTGATATATATAGGTTAAACCTATAACTCACCAACATTTTTGTTGACGTTTAAAGCATGTTTATTCTCAGGTGAATATTAAGAGCTTCCGCTGTTGCATACTAAAATAAGGACAAGATTTGGAGTCCATGATTGTATGATATTGTGTAAAAACTGCATTCAAGAAACTGATTTCGATGTAACATATTTGTATTGTAAACCATTATGTAATGGTCGTGTGTAAACAGGATATTTTAGATTATCATTATTTGATAATCTACGTAAAGCTTTTTAAACCTTTATTTATGAAATAAAGGTTATGGTTTGTTTTAAAAATGAATGCAGTCTTTGAAAAACGTCTCATATAGAGGTCAAAACCTCGCAACGAAATCAATTAATATGGAACGTTTTTAATCAATAAGAACGGGACATTTCACCCATAATTGGCATCAAGAGATAGAATTATCTAGATCATCAACCGTTGCTATTATCGAAAGAAATGATGAAATTGCTTCTTCAAAAGTTCAAATGGCAAATCAAGCAAGACAAATTGAGAAAGTAACCAAGGAAATGCATGCTATCAGGGTAGGATGTGAAATGTGCCAAGGCCCCCATCTTACTAGAGATTGTGATAAAACAACGATGGAAGAGAAAGCAAATTTCCTAGGTTACTTGCGAAAAGGTGAAATGAATTTCAACGATTTTAAAGCGATAGAATCAAATAACCAAAAATATCCTCTAATTAACAACTATCAAATAGGAGGACCTTCAGGTTTAAATAATAATAACTATCAAGGAGGAAATCCGGTTTACCAAAATAACCGAAATTTCCAAAATAAAAATCAAAATCAAAGAAATCCACCACCAGGTTACAATAACCTAAACAACCGAAATCAACCTCAACGAATTTATCAAAATAATTTCCAACACAATCAACCACAACCACAAGCACTTATGCAACCACAACCCGAAAAGAAATCCGGTTTAGAAGATCTCTTAAGAAATTTTATGGTTAAGCACGAGCAAACTGCAGAAATTCAAACTCAACAAATTCGAAATCAACAAGCTACGATTCAGAATTTAGAAAGAGATGTTGGAAGGATCTCGCAGTTACTATCAGAGAGGCCACCGGGCGCTCTCCCCTCAAATACTCAAGTGAATCCCAACAACAATCAAACAATGAATGCGCATGTAAATGCTATAACTACTAGAAGTGGTTTAACTGTTAACCCAGAAACTAGTAAGACCTCAGAAGTTCCTTTATCTTCTACTAGTTTACAAGAACCTGTTGATATAGATGAGCATGTTGAGAAAGAACAAGAGAAAAATGATCCACCTAAGATCATATCAAAGAAAAGTGAAGAAACACCTGTAAAGGTGCACAAGGCACCTATTCCATACCCGAAGGCATTAAACAAAGACAAACTCGTGAGCCAATATCAGAGATTTGCAGATATGATCAAGCAAATTAGCATTAACATGCCACTCGCAAAAGTTCTTAGGGGTATGCCAAATTATGGAAGGTTTATCAAGGATCTCATAGCCGATAAAGGTAAATATGAAGAAGTTTCAACCACATTCCTCAATGAGGAATGCTCAGCAATTTTGCAAAAGCAAAAGATGCCACCGAAACTCGAAGATCCTGGTAGTTTCATTATTTCGTGTCTGATGGGAGATTCAGTAATGTACGATGCATTAGCTGACTTAGGCGCAAGTATCAATCTTATGCCACACTCCTTGTACTTAAAACTAAACCTAGGAGATCTAAAACCAACTAGGATGTGTATACGCCTAGCAGATAGAACTTTTAACTATCCTATTGGTATTGCCGAAAACCTACCGGTTAAAGTTAATCATTTAATCTTTCCTGCCGATTTCATTCTCCTTGAAATGGAAGAAGATAGTAAGGTTCCCCTAATTCTAGGGTGACCATTTCTAAATACCGCTGACGCAATTGTGCGTGTTAAAGATAAAAAGCTTAGTCTAGGTGTAGGGGAAGATAGAGTTACCCTAAACATAGACAAAACTATGAAACAACCTATCTCCTCCGATGACGAATGTTATAAGTTAGACATTGTGGATTGTTGTGTTGAAAAAGAATTGCAAGAATTACTAAATATAGACACCTCAAACTTCACCTCAATGAGTGAAGGTGATGAATTCGATGTAGAACTTGAACTTGATGAATTGTTGAAAGTAGTCATCGATGAAGATTGTTGTGAGGAAGAAATTCCCAAGGAAGATGAACCTTTTGAAGAAATTACTTATGGTAATAGGTTTCGGATAAAATCTTCCTTGGAAGAACCACCAACTTTGGAACTTAAAGAACTCCCGGAACATTTGGAGTATGCTTATCTCCAAGGTACATCACAATTACCTGTTATAATCTCATCAAAACTTCCCAATGACGAAAAGAGTAGGTTAATGTCCGTTCTAAAAACTCACAAGAAAGCAATTACTTAGAAAACAACCGATATTCCAGGGATTAACCCCGCTTATTGTACTCATAAGATTCTAATGGAAGAAGATTTTAAACCCGTGGTACAAAGGCAACGAAGGTTAAACCCTAACATGAAAGAAGTTGTCAAAAAGGAGGTTATCAAGTTACTTGATGCTGGGTTAATATATCCTATATCCGATAGCCCATGGGTTAGTCCTGGTCAAGTGGTACCTAAGAAAGGGGGTACAACTGTTATTCTTAATGATAAAAATGAACTCGTTCCTACAAGAACAGTCACTGGCTGGAGAGTCTGTATAGACTACCGTCGTTTAAACGACGCCACAAGGAAAGATCATTTCCATCTTCCTTATATTGACCAAATGCTAGAACGTTTAGCGGGAAAAGAGTACTATTGTTTCCTTGATGGATTCTCCGGTTATTTTCAAATTCCCATTGATCCAAAAGACCAAGACAAGATAACTTTTACTTGTCCATTTGGTACATTCGCATACCGACGAATGCCGTTCGGATTATGCAACGCGCCAGGCACCTTTCAAAGGTGTATGATGGCAATATTTCACGACATGATAGAAGGAAGTATGGAAGTCTTTATGGACGATTTCTCTGTTTTTGGAGACTCCTTTGATTCATGCCTTTCAAATCTCGAGCGAATGTTAATTCGTTGTGAGGAATCAAATCTTGTTTTAAATTGGGAAAAATGCCACTTCATGGTAAAGGAAGGCATTGTTTTAGGACACAAGATTTCTCGAGATGGAATGGAAGAAGACAAAGCTAAGATCGATGTAATCTCAAAGCTTCCTCCTCTAACTAACGTTAAAGGAATTCGTAGTTTCTTAGGTCATGCGGGATTCTATCGACGATTCATAAAGGATTTTTCCAAAATCGCTCGACCCATGACTAAAATTCTCGAGAAAGACAGTACATTCGACTTCAATGACGAATGCTTACAAGCTTTCTCCATTCTAAAAAATAAACTTACGAATACACCCATTATGGTATCACCCGACTGGTCCAAACCTTTCGAGCTAATGTGTGATACTAGTGATTTCACGATGGGAGCTGATTTAGGTCAACGTCAAGATAACAAATTTCAACCAATCTACTACGCAAGTAAAACACTTACAGGAGCTCAGTTGAATTACACAACTACTGAGAAGGAGCTTCTTGCAGTAGTTTTTGCTTTCGATAAGTTTAGATCTTACTTAGTGTTATCTAAAACAATTGTTTATACCGATCATTCAGCCCTAAAGTACTTATTCAAAAAGCAAGATGCTAAACCTAGACTAATTCGTTAGATTCTTCTCCTACAAGAATTCGACATTGAAATTAAGGATAAAAAAGGTGCTGAAAATCTCGCTGCGGATCACTTATCCCGTCTTGAAAATCCTAACTTAGAAACACTCGATGAATCTGTTATTCACGATACTTTTCCGGACGAGTTCCTTATGAGAATTGAAATAGAAGAAGAAATTCCATGGTTTGCGGGCTATGCTAATTATCTAGCCACGGGAATTCTTGTTAAAAATCAAACTTATCAGCAAAAGAAGAAACTCTTTGCTGATCTGAAGTTTTACTTCTGGGAACGCCCTAATCTCTTTCGTATAGGGGCTGACCAAGTTATTCGTCGATGTGTATACGGCAAAGAAGCACAACAAATTCTAGAGCACTGTCATGAAGGACCGGCTGGTGGACATTTCGGACCAAGCTATACAGCCAAAAAGGTTTTTGACTCAGGTTTTTACTGGCCTACAATTTTTAAAGATGCATACAATATGATAAAAACCTGTGATGCTTGTCAAATATCTAGAAATATATCCAAGTGAGACAAAATGCCACAACAAAGCATCCTAGTATGCGAAGTATTCGACATTTGGGGTATTGACTTCATGGGTCCATTCCCCACTTCTAAAAATGCAAATACAATCTCGTGGCAGTCGATTACGTTTTTAAATGGGCTGAAGCAAAAGCCCTACCCACTAACGATGCTCGAGTTGTTGTCAACTTTCTTAAAAATCTTTTCTCACGTTTTGAGATTCCAAAAGCATTAATCAGTGATCGTGGAACTCATTTTACAAATCAACTACTCGAGAAAGTGCTAAAAAAGTACGGAGTTAATCATCGTTTCTCAACTTCTTACCACCCTCAAACGAGTGGCCAAGTTGAAAACACAAACAGAGGTCTTAAACGAATTTTAGAAAGAACAGTTAAAAATAATCCAAAAATCTGGCATCGAAAGCTAGATGATGCGCTTTGGGAATTTAGAACTGCATTCAAAACACCCATCGGTACTACACCTTTCCAATTAATTTACGGTAAGGCGTGTCATCTACCTGTCGAAGTTGAACATAGGGCATACTGGGCTCTGAGATAATGTAATACCGACCTTGTGAAAGCAGGAGAAAACCGATTCTTGCAACTAAATGGATTAGATGAATTAAGACTACAAGCGTATGAAAACTCTAAAACATACAAGGAGAAAACTAAAAGATGGCACGATGCACGGTTAAAAGAAAAGAAAGAATTTGAACAAGGGGATAAAGTATTAGTATTCCAATCACGTTTTAAGTTTTCACCTGGAAAACTTAGATCCCGATGGACTGGGCCATATATAATAAAATAAGTTTTTCCATCTGGATATGCAGAATTATATAGCAAAGACGGTGGAACTTTCAAAGTGAACGGTCATCGACTTAAATTATACTTTGAAGGAATCAATACTACGGAAAGAGACGAGATCACCTTCTACCCTAAGGACAAGTAAATTCAGGGTAACTTTAAGGTTTTTCAACTCCATTCTCGAACTTTATTTTCATCTTTAAGAGTGGGGTTTGTTTGGTCTTTCCCTAGCAGACACTAAAGAACTAGTCTTCTCCCTCCATTCTACCTTTTTATTTTTATTTTCTTCTTTTCGTTTTTATTTATTGTTTATTTTCATGATGCGCAATCAATATGTCTACAACCATTTCCTTTTGATGTGCGATAAAATTTTACCAAGGGATGTAGTATTAGATATAAAGAATAGATGCGATCAGGCGAGTAAAGAAATAAGGCAAAAACTTAACGAGAAAAATTATGCCAAAGGAAAATCAAAATCAGCTAAGAAACGTCGAGCGCGTCATTTGGGCAAGTGTGTAAAATGTGGAAAACCAGCTCATTACGGAAATTGTCCAAAGAACCAGACGGACTCTAATTACAAGTACGTAACCTTGTGCCGAGAAGGGCCTTTTAAATGTTCAAAGGAAAACCTCTTAAACCAACGAGGTTACGCCTACGAAGCCATGGGGGCGAAATGGTACGACTCCACTATGAGGCAAGTCGACGCGGTTTCACAATCTAATTCTTTTTCTCGATAATTGTGTGTTTGTGCATTTTTGTAATTTTGTACATTTTTGTGTGTTTATGTTTTGGTGTGTTTTAGTTTGCATTAGTTTGTTGTGTTTTTATTAAAAAGGGTCTACCATTTAAAATTGATAAACCTTGAGTTTAACCTGTTTTCATTGAAAACGATAATGTTAAGTGTAACAACTGAATTGTCGTTCTTCAAATTGCACGAAATTTATTGTTGGATTCATAATATATCTTTTAAATGGTAAACCACCAAAAACAAAAGAAAATTTAAAACTATTAAAAATATACTTTTTTATCAATAACAGTAAAGATATATAACTTGTAAACTTTTGTCGTGGGTAATGATAGGTGTAACAACCGAGATTGTCTCTACCTAGTTGATAGGAAACAAAGTTTTAAGTTTAAAAATTAGTTGGTTTGAAAGTATATAAAAAAAATAGAGTGTATTTTAAGTTCATTTAATTTTTATTTTTCATGTACTTGTTTTTAATTTTAAAATATTAATTTTCTTTTAATTTAAAATTTTAAAAAGAAAAAATATAGAGTGTTTTGTTTTTAAGTTGTTTTCGTAAAATATTAAAAACTTTAACTTTTAAAGAATTAAATTTTATAAATTGAAATTTAAAATTTATAAACGGATAAAGACTAGGTATAACAACCGAAATTTCCGTTACAACAAATACAAATTTATAAAAAGATATTTTAAAAATTTAAATACTTATAAAGTTGATAAAAAAAGAATAAAACTTACGCGAAACGTGTGGTAAACCGCGCGAAACGCGTACAATCAGAAACCACGCGAAACGCGTAGCCCTACGCGAAACGCGTAAGTTAAAATGTCAGATAGGATAACTGGTCGACCAGCACTTCTCCTCCACACTTCTTATTTTTTTTTCTCTGCTGTGGACGAGAGGAAGGAGCAAAAACCCCAAAAATCACACCCAAAAATTAATTAAACACACCAAATCTTCCCCAATTCTTTCACCTTTCAACATGCCGAGATTGGTAAGGGTCCTAAACCCATTTTACCACTTGTTTTATGAATTTTTTATTATTTATTTGTTTAGCTTTAATTTGAATTTAGAGCTTGTTATTGTTAAATTTTGATTGATTATTGCTATAGCTATGTTGGTAGTATGTTATTAAACCCGATTAGCATGAAAATTTGATGTTTAATTGATTATTGAAAAGTTAGGGTTTATATAAATTGGGGAAATTGAGGAATTACTATTAATTGTGTTATTTTGGGTATTTTTAGATGTTTTTAGATGTTTTGATAATAGTAGAAGCTTTGAATATAAGTTTGATCGATTGATTTTGTGATTTTAATTTTCGTCTAAATTTCATAATTTTTTGTAATTGTCATGAATCAAGTATAATGATGATTAGAAGCTGGATTATACGCAATGTGATTGAATTGGATTATATATGCTTAGCTCATTGAGTGTTTTCACTTGTCAATTAAAATTTAAATTTGAAACTTGATTTATGATTATGATTTTTTTTTTGTGATTTATTTTTGTTTGTTTTAATTTTTAGAAGTAAACTGTTGTTAAAATATTAGTTCCTGTGGTGTTGAAACAAGCTTGTATGTCAAGGATGAATTCTTTGCTAACATTAACATACTCAATTGGGAGGATTCTCTTGTTTTAAAATGTTATGCAGGGATTATTTAGAATGAGAGCTGTTAACCAACAGCAAGGAGAAGAACAAGTAACACCGGAAATGGAACAACAACTTCAGAATCTACACCCGAACCTGAGATTTCCTTATGATTTACCTAACCGATTACAAAAGGTTAAGGACTTACTTTCTCTGGTCAATAGAAACATCTCTCCAGTATACGTTGTGGATTGGGCTCCTTTAGGACACCCAGTCAACTTAGATGAACAAATAAGGGGAATTTTAAACCAAAGTTTTACAAACCAATTTGGAATGACTTTGGTTTTTAATGATTTTGAGAGGTTGTTTAATTTAAATAGCCCTGTATATAGAGAATGGTGTTTAGAGTTCTATTCTACCGTTAGAATGAGTTTACACCCAGAAACTATAAATGAACCTAATTTTCTACAATTTCGACTAGGTGGGGTAGATTGAAGTATGTCCCTAAGTAACGTGACTGACGCATTAGGGATTTACAACGTTGAGGAGATGTTGGCTCCCAGTTTTAGGGAGTATATTTTTACAGGAGCTAGATATACAGGAAATTATGATTCTTCGAGAGTCTGGCAATCTTTTACTCGAAGGAATACATATGAGCCAGGCCAAGAATCATACCTAAAGATCACTGATGTTTGCTTTAGAATAATTCATAAATTTATAGCGAACACAATAAACCAAAGGTCATTTGTTAATACAGATAAAATTAATTATATCGACCTTTGGTATTTAGATGCGATCAGAGATAGGGATACATTTGTTAGTATACCCTATGGAGTTGCTTACTTTTTGGCCCATTTGGTAAAGGTGCTAGAGGGACAAGTGACATGTCGGGGGTCACTACATCACGTGTCTAGAAAACTGGTTCGAACTCGACCCAAGTAAATCAGAACCTCCAATCCAACCGGTAGATCAAGCTGTTAAAACTTTAGGATTGGATGTGTATAGGACGGCAAAGGCTATACACGTGAGGGGCGGGGTAATTAGTTTAAGACGACAAGAAGTTGCTGCTCCCACTCCTATGGAGGAGAATGAGGAACCTGCGAGGGAAACTAGGAGGAGACGCAGACAGCCAGATCAGGCTAGTTCGTCTAATACAGATATGTCTGATTTTGATATGCTACAAAATTCATTTAATTCATTGAGTTTAGACATAAGAAACTCATATGAAACATGGGGACGGAGATCAGAAGACCAATACACTAGTTTGTCTCGATAGTTAGGGGATGTAAGGGCAACCCAATTAGATCAGGGTAATATTCCAGAAAACATCCGCTACGATCAGAGGGGCCAGGGAGCACAGTTAGAGTGGGCGCATCATCAGGCATATTTATACGCAGCTAACCCACAGGCTTACACACCCTCATCCTTTCCTTCATACCTCCAATGGCAAGCACACGGTGACCCTCTACCTCCACCTTATGACCCCAACACTGCCCTAGCCGCAAGTCAGGAAGCCTATAGGTGTTTTTACGAGGAACAACGCCTAAATGAACAACGGCAGCAACAGCAACGGGAACAGGAAGATCAGGGAGGCCCTGCGTGGTCATTTTTCTAGTTTTCTTTTTAGTTTTAGAAAAATTTATTTTGTATTTGATTGTATAAAATGATTTTTATGGTGTGTTAATTTACTTTTACTTTTATATATTTTATATATACAAAAACTTTTAGTGTGGGGTAAAATTTTTGTACTACTAAAGTACAACCCCATCTCGTTTGTGATTAACATATTTGTTGACAGGTACTTACGATGATGAGATTCGACATAGCGAAACATGAAAGCATTATTGTGATAAAAAGGATTGGATATGTTCATACAATAAGCACTTTACAATCTCCAATTGCTTAACAAAGGAAGTTCTAAACACTTTACACTTTTTGTCCTCTCAAATTTATATATTTTATCTGATTTTATGTAATGAGGGCATTACATAATCTTAAGTGTGGGATGGGAGTATATAAATTCTCGAGAACTTATATACTAGTGGTTTTTATGAAAATTTTTACAATTTTTAAACAAATATAACTAATCAATTTTTAAGGTACTTACGAGCAATTAAAGATTAGGTGTCAAAAACCGAAATTATTGTCTCCATACATTAAAAATACATAAGTTTATTTGATTAAAACTTATAAAAGAAAGCCAAGTATAACAGAATTTATAAACCCATATGTTTAAAACCATTTATCACATGTTTCTATGAAGTTTATTGCAGATATCATTACTTTGGAATGTATAAACCTGAATATCCCATTGATACGAGTAATAAATGATGAAGCAAGTCCATCTCTTAAGGAAGTAAAGTCTTCCAAAATGACACACTTGCTAACTTATGTTAGAAGATGTAGTCCAGAACAGCTGTAGGTTGACGAAAAATCTTGAAAAGTCATCTCTATCATCGGCTGGAAATCCACCTCACCTCAGCATCAAACAGGGTTTTTGGTGGTCAGACTTATCCTAACCATGAGATGGATCTATCTCGTATAATGGGGGGCACATTGCAAATTAGCTTTTAAGACTAATGAATCTAATCCCCAGATGGATGATCTCCGTAAAGATCAACCGCATCTATGTTTGACTGCGGTCAACATACATATGCCATAACAAATTGAGGTGTGCAAACTCATGGTTCACCGATGATATTTGGACACGATATAATTTTATTCTAAAACTTATGCTATTTTATGAATTATATTGTGTAAAACCATTTTTAGGATATTCGGTTTCAAGTTCCATGATACTTCAATTATGGGGGCGGATAGCTTGCTAATCGCTGACTGAGACTACGGTTTTCAGTTACCCTCGACCGGAATTTAAGGTTAAAACCGGAAAACGTGTCTAGTGTTAAAACTAGCATGACATTTTATAAAAATCATAAAACGTTTTCACAAGGTCCAATTTTCTCTAAGGATTCAAATTTTTAAACCTTAATCACGAGTTTCTATTTTGTTTCTGTTGCCAGAATTTCATTTCGTGTGGTGTGCGTGTGATCCAATAAATATTGTGTAGTGTTTCCAACTTATTCCATATAGCGTGTGTTTCATTTCGTGTAGCGTGTGTTATGTGATTAAATGTTCGATATGGAAAAATATGTAATGTTCCGATTCTATTTAGAAGATGTAATTGCTTGAGGACAAGCAACGTTCAAGTGTGGGGTATTTTGATATTGCTTTAAACATACATATATTTCGACGCAATATCATTTATATTTCATCGGCTTTTACCGAAACGAAGACATTCAAATGCATAATTCACGAGAAAAACGACAAAAGTAAATGAGAGCTTAAAGTTTGAAGAAACGACGATAAAACAAAGATAAAACGACGAATTTAAACCAAATATATATCAAGATAATGTTTACCCGAATGCAAGTTCAAGATGATCGAAGAAGAAGAGTTCAAAAGAAAGTTCCAAGTCGATATACGTCAACACGGGGTGCACAAAGAACAAACGAAAAAAATAAAAATAAGAAAACTGTCAAATACTCCTACGCGAAACGTGTGCAATGCTACGCGAAACGCGTAGTATTTTTTCCCTACGCAGATCGCGTATATCCCTATGCGAAACGCGTAATGTTGCCACCAGATCCAGATTCCTAAAGCAAATGGGACGGTGGCTTTATGATTAATTATAATACTTTTGCAAACTTTATGGGATGTACACAGCAAAGCAGATCAAGTTCATATCACTTTTGACCTACTACTTCAAGAGAGAAATGTTATATACGGAGTACAAAAGACACAGAGAGAAGAATCCAAAAAAACACATTTTGATACAGCTCCAAAATTATATACAACAACATTTACATCATTCAATTATTTTTAGTTACTGTATTTTATTTTCAAGTACCAATATTACTTTCAGTCCAAGGTTCAATATTTAAGATAGTTTCAGTTTTAAGGGTGTATTGTTCGTGATTAAGGGTATTATTATACGAGTGCAAGGGTGTTGTTATTGTAATTTTTCTACCGTTTTGAAGTTAATGAAAGTGAAGATTTTCGTAAGTATATCCTATTAAAATTATCGTTATCAATATTTATCGTTATTATTATGTTTGTATATTTATATTTTTATGTTTACCGTAGCATAATGAGTAACTAATTTCACTAGTGTTTGCTTAGATGCAGAGCCCCTAGTGAAATGGATTGTTATCATTTGTACAAATTAAAATGTAACTTAAGTATTTTTAACATTGAGCCTAATTAAAAGAACCATTATTATGTATTTAGATATTCAACCCTTGTCACTTACTTTATTTGATTTAAATAACGAAAGTTATTTTTATCTATATAAATTAAGCTTCAACATTAAAAGTGTTCTAGATGAACTTATGAATAATTTATTAACACTAAATTAGAAGTAAAGTTTGGTGGTTTGGGTAATATCAATAGTCATATAATAGTGAAATTATAAAAAGGGAAACCGTTATAATTTGGGTTTTGGCGAAGGTCAAAATTGGGTTGGGTCTTAATTTAAATATACTTAAGGACTAATAACTATCTAAATAGAATCCGATGAAAATTAGATTTAATTTAGTTAGTCATAACTTTATATTTATTCGAAAGAAAAATATAAAGTTTTATACTAAAACATTTTAATAGGTCTTAAACTCAAAACAATCCATGGATATAGAGGTGACACATTTAAGTAAACACTCCCATTTATATATTGCAAATTATTATTATTATTATTTACGTATTATTATTCAGCAAAACTAAAAATATAAATCAAAATACTCGAATTTGTACCAGAACTGTTTGTCACATCGAATATAACTTACGCGTATCGCGTATACATTACACGAAACGCGTACCTTCAAAATTATACGTGGAACACGTATTAATCTACGCAAAACGCGTACGTATTAAAATATCATTGTTACGTATTTTATTTATTTTCTAAGTTTTTAAAATAAATCTTTTATTATTATTTTAAAGTAAATAATTTATAATTAGTTTAATTATTGTAATTTCCTATAATTCAGTTTTATATTTAATTTAGGTTATTATTTAGTTAATTTAAATAAATTTGTATATTATAATTTATTGCTCAAAACAAAATTCTAATCAATTAGTTTTATTACAAGTATTGTTTTATTAATTACCATTTAGTAATAAACTTATTTAGATCACAATTAGTATAATTTCAATTAATTCACTTTTAAGTCAATAATTATAAATAATGTATTCGTATAAATTAATAAGTAATATAATTAAGTTAAGATTAAGTTATATTTTATTATTATTATGTAGTATTATAAATTCCTAATCCAAAACCCCCTTTAAATAAGTACTTCAAAGACTATTAAAAATAATTTAAACACTGTCTCCCTGTGGAACGAACCGGATTTACCAACAAACTAAACTACACGGATAGGACTAGTTGTCTATATATGTTTGAAACCAACCTGAATTCATTAAAACACCACATATACAATAAATCAATTCGTGTAACAAAATAACTCAAATCCGTTCATAAATAAAAGGTACTGTTTCAGCATATCATGCATCCTCCAATTTCATGGACCATTCCTTCGGATTTGATCCTACAGTTTTCTCTAGAATACATTTTAAAGCTTGGTTGGTATTTTCAACTTGTCCACTTGTTTGTGGATGATAAGCGGTTGAGATTTTATGAGTCACTCCATATCTTTTGAGAACTTTCTCAAGTTGATTATTACAAAAATGAGTACCCTGATCACTTATTAAAGCTTTCGGTGTTCCGAACCTTGCAAAAAGTCGTTTTAAAAAGTTGACTACAACTCGTGCATCGTTAGTCGGGAGAGCTTGTGCTTCCTCCCATTTAGATACATAATCAATAGCAACGAGAATGTAGAGATTATTATGAGATTTTGGAATTGGACCCATAAAGTCAATACCCCAAATGTCAAATACTTCACATACTTGAATGACATTTTGTGGCATTTCATCACGTTGACTTATTTTTTCGGCCCTTTGACAAGCATCATAGGATTTGCAAAGAAGGTGTGCGTCTTTGAAAATTGTAGGCCAATAGAATCCAGCATCGTAAACTTTTATTGCGGTAAATTGAGGCCCATAATGCCCTCCTGTTGGTCCTGTGTGACAATGGTTTAAGATTTGACTAGCTTCATCCCTGAATACACATCGGTGTATTATTTCATCGGAACAACTTTTAAACAAATGTGGATCTTCCCAGAAATAGTGTTTTATATCACTAAAGAATTTCTTTCATTTTTGGTACGACAATCCTTTTTCAAGGTATCCACATACTAAGTAGTTTGTATAGTCTGCAGACCATGGAATTTCATTATAATCTATCTTCAATAGATATTCATCAGGAAAGTTGTTTTGTATAGCCGATTCATTTAGAACTTCTAATTCGGGATTTTTAAGACGAGAAAGATGATCAGCGGCGAGTTTTTCTGCTCCCTTTTTATCTCGGATTTCAATATCGAACTCTTGTAAGAGTAAGATCCAACGGATTAATCTTGGTTTGGCATCTTGTTTCGAAAATAGGTATCTAAGAGCGGAATGGTCGGTATAGACCACCGTTTTAGCTAGAACGAGATATGAACGAAATTTTTCAAAAGTAAAGACAATAGCAAGGAGTTCTTTTTCAGTAGTTGTGTAATTTGTTTGTGCTCCTAGTAACGTCTTACTAGCGTAATATATAGATTGAAATCGTTTTTCAATCCTTTGTCCTAAAACGGCTCCCATTGCAAAATCACTTGCATCGCACATTAGTTCAGATGGTAGATTCCAATTTGGAGTTATCATGATCGGCGCATTAGTGAGTTTTTCTTTAAGAATATTAAAAGATTTGATGCATTCATCTGAAAAGATGAATGGAGCATCCTTTTCTAGGAGTTTATTCATAGGAGTAGCAATTTTAGAAAAATCTTTTATGAAATGTCGGTAAAAACCGGCATGCCCTAGAAAACTCCTAACTCCTCTAACGTTAGTGGGATGTGGAAGTTTAGCAATTACATCTACTTTAGCTCTATCCACTTCAATTCCTTCCTTTGAAATTTTATGACCAAGAACGATGCCTTCTTTAACCATGATATGGCATTTCTCCCAATTAAGAACTAGATTTGATTGTTCGCATCTAATAAGCATTCGTTCAAGATTAACTAAACATGATTCAAACGTATCACCGAAGACTGAAAAGTCATCCATGAAAACTTCCATGCATTCTTCTAGCATGTCGTGAAAAATCACCATCATGCACCTTTGAAAGGTTGCTGGGGCGTTGCAAAGTCCAAATGGCATGCATTTGTAATCAAAAGTACCATAAGGGCACGTGAATGTGGTTTTCTCTTGGTCCTCGGGTGCTATTGGAATTTGAAAATATCTGGAAAAACAGTCAAGAAAACAATAGTAACTATTTTCGACTAATCTTTTCAACATTTGATCAATGAAAGGTAAAGGAAAGTGATCTTTTCTGGTGGCGTCATTTAATTTTCTATAATCAATACAAACACGCCATCCTGTTACAGTCCTAGTAGGAATAAGCTCATTTTTATGAGCTTTTAGCACAGTAATGAGTTGAGATTTCTCATTTTCAGTAAGAGAAGACGATATTATTACAGGTAATTCAGATTCACCATGTAAATAAGCGTATTCCAAATGGTTTGGAAGTGGCTTTAACTCTAATGTCGGTGGTTCTTCTATCGATGATTTATATCGATATCTGTCTTCTTCTTTTAGCATTTGAATTTCTTCTGTTGTTGGTTCATATTCATTAGCCATAAGTGTAGCTAACATTTCAGCTTCATCAATTGGTTCAGTTCCTTCTCCTAAAGAACATTCTCCTGTTCCTTTTAATTCTGGAAATTCTTCTAACAATTCTGCATGTGAATCTATAGTTTGAATATAATAACATGTATCATCTGCAGATTGCGGTTGTTGCATGGCTCTATCAACTGAAAAGGTAACACTCTCGTCCTCTATACTTAGGGTCAGTTTCTTACCGAACACGTCTATTATTGCTTTAGCCGTGTTTAAGAATGGTCTTCCTAATATGAGAGGAACTCGAGAATCTTCTTCCATGTCCAGAATAACAAAATCTACTAGAAATACTAAAGTACCAACCTTAACTAGCATGTTCTCCATTATCCATCTAGGATATTTTACTGATCTATCGGCTAGTTATATGCTTATTCGTGTTGGTTTCAATTCTCCAAGGTCTAGTTTAGCGTATAGTGAATACGGCATTAGATTTATACTAGCACCTAAATCTGCCAATGCTTCTATTGAACTAAGACTTCCCAGAAAATATGGAATTGTGAAACTTCCTGGATTTGATAATTTTTCTGGTATCTTATTCAATAGCACTGCAGAGCAATTTGCATTCATAGTAACAGTCGAGAGTTCTTCCATTTTCTTTCTATTTGTGATTAGATCTTTCAGAAATTTAGCATATCTTGGCATTCCTAAAATTACATCAATGAAAGGAAGATTTACATTTATCTGTTTAAACATATCCAAGAATTTGGATTGCTCAGCTTCAAGTTTCTCTTTTCTCATTTTACTCGAGTAAGGAAGTGGTGGTTGGTATGGTTTAACATAAGGTTTTGCCTTAACTGTGTTATCTTCATTAACCTTTTCAACTACCGGTTCTGTTTCCTTATCTTGCTCAGATTGTGGTTCTTGTGGAGTAGGAATAGCGTCATCAGAAATTACAGGCATTTCAGGTGGTTTAAGTGAAACACCACTTCTTGTGGTAATGGCTTTAGCTGTTTCATTCCGGGGGTTAGCATTTGTATCACTAGGTAGACTTTCCGGTTTTCTTTCACCTATTAACCTTGCTAGGTTGCTTACTTCTTGTTCCAGATTTTGAATAGAAGCTTGTTGATTTCGAAATGCTTGAGCATTTTGTTCATTGGTTTGTTTCTGAGATGTAAAAAACTGTGTTTGAGATTCAACTAGCTTCGACATCATATCTTCTAAATTCGGCTTTTTATCATTGTTTTGTGGTGGTTTATTTTGAAAAATAGGTCTTTGCTAATTGTAAGTATTATTGGATACTTGTTGATTGCTAGGACCTTGTTGGTTGTTGTATGGAACATTTCGGTTATAATTCTGATTTTGATTGTAAATTGGTCTTGGCGGTTGATAATTATTTTCAGGCCTTTGGTTTATGTATGAAACATTCTCTCTTTATTCCATTGTTTGTTTAATAATGAGACAATGTTTTGTCAAATGTGGTCCTCCACACTACTTACAACTAATTCTTATTGAGTGAATATCTTTAGTCATCTTTTCCATTCGTCTCTCAACAGCATCTATTTTGCCAGATATGGAATCAAAGTCATGGCTAGAATCGGCTCTAGCTGCTTTAGATGATCTAACGATATCTTTTTCTTGGTGCCACTCATGTGAGTGGGAAGCAGTGTTATCAATAATTTTGTAAGCGTCAGTTGCGGTTTTCTTCATAATGGAACCACCAGCTGCTATATCGATGTCTTTTCGCGTAGTGATGTCGCATCCTTGGTAGAATATTTGTACTATTTGATAAGTGTCTAAACCATGCTGCGGACATCCTCTCAATAACTTTCCAAATCTTGTCCACGCCTCATATAGAGTTTCGTTTAGCTTTTGTGTGAACGTAACAATTTCTCCTTGAAGTCTTATGGCTTTAGATGCCGGAAAGAATTGTTTAAGAAATTTTTCAACTAAAACGTCCCATGTATCAATCGCCCCTTCAGGTAACGATTCTAACCAATCTTTGGCTTCTCCCTTTAAAGTCCAGGGAAATAACATGAGATATATCTGTTCATCCTCAACTTCTCTGATTTTAAATAGAGTACAGATCCTATTAAAGGTACGAAGATGTTCATTTGGATCTTCCTTCGGCGCACCACTAAATTGGCATTGATTAGTTACCATGTGTAGGATTTGTCCTTTGATTTCATAATCTGGCGCATTAATGTCTGGTTGAGTAATTGCGTGACCTTGGCCAGTGCGTTTAGCTCTCATTCGGTCTTCCATACTTAGAGATTCCAGATTTTCCATGATTGAATTTGTTGAATCTGAATCACTAGAGGATTCTAATTTAATGGGTTGTTCCTCAACAATCTCTGTTTGAATGATTGGTGGTTCCGGAGAAAAGATTAATGGTTCAGGATCTCTGAATTATCCCTGAATATCCTCCGGATTCTCAATTGTGAGGTCGGGTTCAAAAAATGGATTATCGGAAATTTGAATTGGAGTACTTGGTCGATTGGATGACGATTCTAAAGAAAAATCAACGGCGACAATATTTGCTAGATGTATTGATCGAGTTACAGGTGGTGAACGTACAAAAGGTGGTGAACGTTTTGCTCGGTGCATTCACTGAATATCCTATTAGTTATAAAAATAAAAATTATATAAGTTATCAAATTAATAGACTTTTCTAATTTTGTCCACGTTTCGAATAGCCAATAGATGCAGCAGGTAGCCAGGACCCTTTAAATCGGAAGCCCACAACTTGCCACTAACAAATCCAACTATTACTACGAACCAGAAAATTTTGGATGTCTATTAATTTAACCACTTAAAATAATTTTTCGTTGAAATTTAAAGAAATTTTAGAGAAGAAATAGAAAATTCTATGTCCTAAAAACTAGAGCGTCGAGAAATAAGAAAGAAAAAGAGCGCGTCGAAAAACGTCGAAAAATAAAAGGAACTAAAAACTAATAATTAAAAGTTACGTCTAAAAATATTAAAGCTTAAAGGAATTCTATATCCAAAACGGCAATAACTTAAAAAGTACTAAAATTTATAAAACGGCGTCGCAAAATTCTAAAGCACCTAAATCTTAGTCTAAAGAAAAAGCACTTAAGGGATTTTACGGCAAATCCTGAGAAATCTAGAAATAAAAATAAATATGGCAAAAACTATGACTTAAAACTAAATACGAACGAAAAATACAAATATTACGCTAAAACAAATAAAAAGATACAAAATATAAAAATAAACTTAAAGTTGTAAAAAGTACAATTTTTATAAAAATATTATGTTTATATTATTTATTTATAAAAGTATTAATTTTTATATATTAATACAACTAATTAAACTTAAAATACAAAAATATAAAACTAAAACTTAATTAATTAAAAACTAAACCCTAATTAGGGTTTTAATAATAATAATAATAATTAAAACTCCGTAATTATTACTGCATTAGGTTCAGTGCCGCGTGTCAGATCAGGCCATGCGATCGCATGGTCTGTGCGTTAAAAATCCATGCGGTCGCATGGAGTAGGATTTCGGGCCAGAATATTGGGCTTCAACAGTTCTCGGCCCGTAAACTTTTATATTTTTTTTTTCTATTTTTAATTTTCAGTTTTAATAAATAATTATATAAACAAATAAAAACTTGTATTTTAAAAACTAAAATAAAAATAAAGGAACTTTATAATTTTATATATTTTAAACAAACTCTTAAAAATATATATTTTGTTTTTTTTTACTTTTGTATTTTTAAAACGTATATTTTTACAACAAATTAACTAAAACTTACTAAAAATCTTTTTTTTATATAGCGTTGCACTTTCGGCGTTTAACTTTCCCAGCAGCGGCGCCAAAAATACTTGATGTGCGTAGAGGTGTATACGAAATAGCTTATATTTTTACTAGGAAATACTATTAATTACGATACAATTTTACACAAGTTATTTATTTATTTATAGAGTGGATATACCTAAACCTTGCTACAACACTTATAGGCAGTGTACCTAATCGTACAGTAGTGTAGTTTTTAGTAAGTCCGGTTCGTTCCACAGGGATCTTAGCCAAGTTTAACGCAATATTAGTTTTAACTTATAATTGTAAAAATACAAATATATATATAAGTAGTAATATTATTATAAAAGGGGGGTTTTTACCGTTTAATGACCGGTTTGTCGATTTTAAAACTTAAATCGCAGTTAAAATATAATGTAAAATATTAAATATATAAAAGACTTAATTTAAAGCGTAAAGTAAATAACGATAATGAAATTGCGATAAATAAAAGTTCGATAAAATAAAATTGTGATAATTAAAAAGTACGATAATTAAAAGTGCAATTAAAAAAAATGACAGTAAATAAAAGTGCGATAATTAAAAGTGCAATTAAATACGAAATAAAGGAATTTTGCTTATTTAAACTTCCGTAATCATGATGTTTGACCTGTTGATTTTAGTTTATTTCCATGGGTTAATTGTCCTTTGTCCTGGATTATTTGATATGTCCATACGGATTTGTCCATAATAGTCCATCAGTCATAATCATAAAGTACGGAAGTCTTCGTCAAATTATTCTTATTCTCGAAGTCAAATTCTAACTAATTGGGAATTTGAATTGTAACAAGGTCTTAATACTTTGTTTAATGAATACACCAGGTTATCGACTGCGTGTAATCCAAGGTTTTATTACTTTGTTAACAATTACACCAATTACCCTTGAATATAATCCACCCCTATTTTAATGAGTCCATTAACTATTAATCCGTTCCCGTGTCCGGTCAAATGAATAATTATTGGTATTTATAGATATCCCTCCCAACGTACCCAGTCAAGCGTATGTGGTTAAATATAAATACGTCAAATTATAAGTCTATATATTAAATTAACGAGGTATCATTTAGTTAATATAAAGCCCATTAATAGCCCATAGTCTAATTTCCACAAGTGTCGTTCTTTTATCCAAACCCCAATTATGGTGCAAAGCCCAATTACCCTGTCTTTAATATTTAGCCCAACATCATGATTACTTCTGCATTAAATAAGCATAATAATAACTTAGCTACGAGACATTAATTTAAAAAGGTTGAACATAACTTACAATGATTAATAATAGCGTAGCGTTACACGGACAGAATTTTGACTTACACCCTTACAACATTCGCTAACATACCCTTATTATTATTAAAATTAAAATTAAAATTAAAATTATAATATATATATATATATATATATATATATATATACGTATGAGAGAAAGAAGAGAAAAAGATGTGATTAAAACTGGCCAAAACACGCGAAATTTATAGATGTGGCCTGACTTCTGGGGCCATGCGATCGCATGGCTTTTGTTCTTCCAGGCCATGCAATCGCATGGCCAGCTGGGAGAGTTCACATGACTTTGTTTTCTTTCTTGTCGACGGTTTTTAATAATAATATAATATATAAATAATTTATAGAATTATTTAAATATTATATTATATTCGCATGCATAATTGACTTGTAATTTTTACTCCGTTGCATCGAGCGTTGAGAGTTGACTCTGGTCCCGGTTCCAGATTTTCGAACGTCCTTGCGTACAATTTAATATCTTGTAGATTGCGTTTTGCGTCTTGTACTCTTGTAATTTTGAGACGTTTCTCATCAATAATTTGAACCACTTTGATTGTACTTTGTACTTTTGAGATTTTTGGTCATTTGCGTCTTCAATTCGTCAAATCTGTCTTTTGTCTTCACCTTTTATTATTTAAACGAATATCACTTGTAAATAGGACAATTGCAACTAAAATCTTGTCTTTCTTGAGGGATAATGCTATGAAATATATGTTCGTTTTTAGCATTATCAATATAATCTAATAATTTTTCAGACACATAATTTTCCTCGTCCTCTGGTTGTAGAGTTTGGGTATATTCATGGGAATAATCCCAATTTGAATTGTATTCCTCATAATCTTTCCATTCAGGCTCTATGGGTGCATAATTTTCCATAGGAACGTAATAAAAACATTCCCATGTTGAGTGATAATCTCCACAGATTTCACAATCAGTTATTGTTTCGTCATTCGTGATCCAAGATTGACCGAATGAATTTTCATCAACACTAGTTTGAGAGTATTGATTTAATTGATTTCGCATGTCAGAAAGAGTTTCCAACATATTCTCAAAATTTTCCATAATACACTTTTTACCAAATTTTAGCTACAATGTGGTGCATTTACTAATTATCCTATTAGTTATAAAACTAAAAATTATATAAGTTATCAAATTAATAAACTTTTCTGCTTTGGATGCAGCAGGTAGCCAGGACCCTTTAAATCGGAAGCCCATAACTCGCCACTAACAAATCCAACTATTACTACGAACCAGAAAATTGGCATCTATTAATTTAATTACTTAAAATAATATTTTTTTCGAAATTTAAAGAAAATAAAGAAAATTCTATGTCCTAAAAACTAGAGTGGAAATGAAAAAGTGCGTCGAAAAATAAGAAGTCGAAAAACAAACGTCGAAAAACAAAAAGTTAAAAAATAATAATAAGAAAGTAAAGCGTCGAAACTTAAAAGTCTAAAAACTAAAAATTAAAAATTGTGTCTAAAGGTATTAAAGCTTAAAGGAATTCTTATCCAAAATGGCAATAACATAATTAGTATTAAAATTTATAAACTGCGTCGCAAAATTCTAAAGCGCCTAAATCTTATTCTAAAGAAAAAGCACTTAAGGGATTTTACGGTAAAGCTTAAAAACTAGAAATATAAAAATAACTACGGCACAATACTAAGTTTAAAACTAATTACGAATGACAAATATTAAAAACTACGAATTTAAATGAATAAAAAGATACAAAATATAAAAAGAAAACTAAAGTAAAAAAAATACAATTTTTATAAAAATATTATTTATATTTATATATTATTTATATGAAAGTATTAATATAAATATGTAAATAATAATAATTAAAACTTAAAATACAAATTATATTAAAACTATATAATAATTAAACCCTAATAATAATAATAAATATAAAATTAAAACCCTACTTTGTAATAATTGTGGACAAGGATCAGCCTGTCAGACCATTCATGCGACTGCATGAATATATAGTGTTGGGCTCATGCGATCGCATGGCCCAGCAAAACAGATTTGATACGGGCTTCTTAAACTGACTCGGCCCAACTTAATTATATTTTTTTTCTGATTTTAAATTATAGAAAATATTTATATAATAAAAAAAACTTATATTTTAAAAACTAAAATAGAAATAGAAATACTTTATAATTTTATATATTTTAAACAAACTCTTAAAAAAATATAATTTTTGTTTTTCTTTTTAATGCTTTATATATTTTTTTCTTCTTCTTTTTTTTTATATTATATTTTTACAAAAATAAATTAAAAATATAGCGTTTCGCTGAGTCCCCGGTAGCGGCGCCAAAAACTTGATGTGTGAGCGGAGGGGTACGAAATACTATTATTTTTACTACGAAATACGACAAAATATGATACAAGTTTTAATTAATTTATTTACAAATGGGATATACCTAAACTCTGCTACAACACTATAGGCAGTGTACCTAATTGTAGAGTAGTATAGTTTTTAGTAAGTCTGGTTCGTTCCACAGGGAGACGGTTTATTTTACACTATATTTTAAACAACTATATTTGTACAAAATATATATATATATATATATACATATATATATACATATATATATATACATATATATATATATATATATACATATATATATATATACATATATATATATATATATATATATATATATATATATATATATATATATATTACAATTATTATTATTATAAAAGGGGGTTTTACCGTTTAATGACCGGTTTATCAATTTTATATTTTAAGTCACAATTAAAACCTAATGTAAAATATTAAAAATAAATATAACTTAATTTAAAGCGCAAAGTAAATGACGATAAATAAAATTGTGATAATTAAAAGTACGATAATTAAAAGTGCAATAAATAAAAGGACAGTAAATAAAAGTGCGATGAGATATAAAATAAAGGAATTATGCTTATTTAAACTTCCGTAATCATGATGTTCGACGTGTAGATTTTAGTTTATTACCATGGGTTAATTGTCCTTTGTCATGGATTATTCAATGTGTCCATCTGGTTTTTGTCCATAACAGTCCATCAGTCATAAATATAAAGTGCGAGTGTCCTCGTTAAATTATCCTTATACCCGAAGTCAAATATTCCAACTAATTGGGGACTTAAACTGTAATAAGATTTTAATACATTGTTAATGATTACACCAGGTTATCGACTGTGTGCAATCCAAGGTTTTAATACTTTATTAACAATTACACCAAGTGTCCTTGTATGTAATCCACCCTTGTTTTAATGAGTCCATTGACTATAAATCCATTCCCGTGTCCGGTTAAATGAACGATTATTAGTATTTATAAATATCCCCCCCATCGTATCCGATTGAGTGTATGTGGTTATTTATAATTACATCAAATTGTAAATCTCTATATTAAATTAACGAATTATCATTAAGTTAAACAAATATAAAGCCCATTAATAGTCCATAGTCTAATTTCCACAAGTGTCGGTCTTTTGTCCAAACCCCAATTATGGTACAAAGCCCAATAACCCCGTCTTTAATATTTAGCGCAACATCACGATTACTTTGGCTTAAATACGTATAATAATAACTTAAATACGAGACATTAATTTAAAAAGGAGAATTTAGCTTACAGTGATCATTAATCGCGTAGTGTTACAGGAACAGAGTTCTGGCTTTAAAACCCGTAAAATAACCGTTACATAACCCAAACTAACTAATATAAAACTAAACTAATTTATATTATATATATATATATATATATATATATATATATATATATATATATATATATATATATATTATAGAGAGAGTAAGAGATATATGGTGTGGTGCCTTTTTTCGTCGTGTAGAAGCCTGGTATTTATAGGCATATTTCCTGAATCTGATGCCCATGCGAGTGCATGAGTTTTTAGTGCAAATCTCATGCACTCGCATGCGTTTTATGCCTATTTCCCATGCGATCACATGGCCGTCAGATCCAGCTCACATATTTTTTGTTTTCTTACTTGTCAACATATTATATATATATATATATATATATATATATATATATATATATATATATATATATATATATATATATATATATATATATATATATATATATATATATATATATATATATATAATATATATATATATAATTTATATTAATTATATATATATATTATATTATATTCTTGTGCATAGTTGACTTGTAATTTTCGCTCCGTTGTCTCGTACATTTACGCTCGGTTTATATCTCGGTTCTGGTTTCTCGAACGTCTTTTCGTATGCTTTAATATCTTGTACTTTACGTTCTGCAACTTGTACTCTTGTCAATATTTAGATGTTGATCGTCAATAAATTGAACCACTTGGAGTTTAACTTGTACGTTTGAGCATTTTGGACGTTTGCGTCTTCAAATCTTCGTTTTCTTCTTTTGTCTTCGTACTTGTTTATTTAAACGATTATTACATAAAAATAGAACAATTGCAACTAAAAACTTTACATATTGGAAGGATATTGCGCCTAAATATATGTTCATTTGGAGCACTATCAAATATCCCCACACTTGAACGTTGCTTGTCCTCAAGCAATAAAGAACTTAAAATTAAATCACACTTCACTCGAATCACTTTTTTTATTCTCACATTTTATACATCAGTGATTTTGATACAGCGATATAAACAATGATAGTAATGATGTGGTTTACAGTCCCACATGACTATGAAAATGTAGATCCTTTAAGGATATTGGATCTTTATGAAAACATTTGATCTTTTGAAAATTCATTCTAGATTTTACCCTAGACAAGTTTTCTGGAATAACCCTTCACCGGTGTTTGCAGATTGTTTTTGTGGGTTTTGAAGGTTTTGAGGGTTTCAGATTTGAAAATTTTAGCTCAAAACTTCACGGTTTTGTGTCACCCACTTGCTAACCATGTATTAGGAAAGCACACGTCTAGTATACTTGCTCCGTATATTACCTTTCGGTAAACTACCGTCTGGTTGAAAAAGAAAGCGTTGAACAAGCAACTGTTAAGGCAATGTCTAATGACATGCTTTTGTTCATGGTCCACAACGTGTCGGATGCAATTATTATCCTTTGTAGGAGAAATAGTAAAGATCACCCTAAAATTTGTCGGTCTGGCACAAGGTCCTGTCTTCGACCATGCTATGCAACCACCGTTCTTACGGTTGGCACCCGATTTGGTTCAGGTGACCTAATGAATTCCAGGTGAATTCCTAGGATTTTACGTTCAATGGTAATGAACGCATTGAAAATGGGTTTTCAGAAAACAAATCGTTTTTAATTTGATCAAAATATTTTCTCGTTCACGCTCGAGTTTAGATATCATCGAATTCCATGAGTTTGTAATTCTCAATCTTTAAGGTCAATCTCAAGGATTGAGTAATATCAGGCTTAAAGGCTGATTTTTAATCTTTTAAGGAGATTATCCTTTCTGGGGGTCTGATTCATTAGTCTTATCAAGCTAATTTGCACGGCGCCCTCCCCATTTTACGAGATAAATGCTTCTCATGGTTAGGATAAATCTGACCACATGGCGACCCTGTTTGATGCTGAGGTCCGTGGATTTCCTGCTGATTTTAGAGATGACTTTTCTAGATTTTTCGTCAACCTACATCTGGTCTGGACGACAACTTCTTGACCTAAATCAAGAAGCGCGTGTCTTTTTTGGAAGACTTTACTTCCTTTTAATGATGGAATTGATTCATCGTGTAGATCCGTCTTTTCTTTCAAATGTATTACAATAAACGGGTAAAACAATTAATTTAGTCCAAAACATAAGTACCTGCAATAACTTTACAGAAACATGTGATAGATAGTTTTTAATTGAATAACTTGGTACATTCTCCTCACACTTGGCTTTTTCTTTGCCTTTTTATTCTCCTTTATTCCATTTTAAATAAATTCAAGCGTTTTAGGTTGTTTCTCAATTTATGTCCGTTCCGAGATAACAATAATTTCGGTATTGTCACCCAGTTTTATCGTTCATAAATATGTATAAACATGATTTTGAATTCATTTAGTTGAAAATTTTTAAAATTTTCACAATATTTAGAAAATAAGCCAAGTATAAACCCGAGAGAATCTATAACCCTTCCCCACACTTGAGATCATGCAATGCCCTCATTTGCATGAAATCAGACTATATTTATAAATTCATCAGGGTGATTAGTGTAGAAAAGTGATTAAAAATATCCAGTTTGTAATTGCAAAGCTCGTAGAATGATAGATGGCGCGCCTCATCGTTCATTCCTTTTGTTGTTTTAGCACACATGTTTTCCTTCAAAAACAGTTTCTTTTCTGAACTATTTGTTAATTTTTAAAAATGCGTATTTTACCCTAACTTATCATGTATGTTCCTTAACGAGTTATGCACTAACCCGAACCCCTAATTTAATGTTAAGTGAGGTTAGACTTCCCCACACTTAGCTGACGACATGTGAAGTCGGTAGAATAAGTTCCACAAATTAGAATAGTGAGCCAGTTATTTACATCTCGGGTGGTGTATAGTATATTAATGGGTTTAAAGTTTAGACCCACCTGATCGTCACTACTTAATTCTTTTTTAACTGTAGCTTTTAGTAAATGGATATGTCTCTT
The DNA here is from genome assembly GCF_046630445.1 of Rutidosis leptorrhynchoides. Lineage (NCBI taxonomy): Eukaryota > Viridiplantae > Streptophyta > Magnoliopsida > Asterales > Asteraceae > Rutidosis > Rutidosis leptorrhynchoides. The sequence goes on from NC_092335.1 coordinate 694,033,940, forward strand.
TTCTGGTTCTTGGTCAAATGGATTGTTATACACTGACATACATATTTCTATAGGGTGGACAATTCCTAACATTTCCTTCAATTCATTCTCGGGATCAAAGGTTTCACCTCGGATATTACCCAATTGGGTGAAATCCGAGGTGTCGATATCTATTACAGCTCGTAGTTCATCTTCGGTAGACGACTCGTCTATTGAGAATATGGGTTGGAAGGTTGTGGAATGGTGAATTTCGAGATCAAAGCAAATTCTTCTTCTTTAACGGTCTTTAATGGTCCCACCACTTTGGTCTCGGGGGTAAAATTTTCAACGTTATCGTTTTCCAAAGAGTACCAATTTGTCGCCCTTACTTCTTCTTCATCCATTGATGGATCGATGATTTCGTCGGTAGAGGCTACTGTGTCGATATGTTGTGAAATTGGTAAAACTGAATAAAAAGTATCATCGGGATAATTGGTGATTTCGGAGCTCTCGAATTCATCAAAATTCGATGATATGAGATTTTCTTGCACACGACTCCTCAGATGAACAGGTGTGTAGTCTGATAGAGTTTCAGCTTGTCTATTTATAAACTCTCTCATTTGTTCATTTTGAGCGTCAAATTCTTCGAGTTTGATTTTCATATAATCTAATAAATTTTCAGACACATAATTTTTCTCGTCCTCTGGTTGTTGAGTTTGGATATATTCATGGGAATAATCCTAATTTGAATTGTATTCCTCATAATCATTCCCTTCAGGCTCTATGAGTGCATAATTTTCCATAGGAACGTAATAAAAACATTCCCATGTTGAGTGATAATCTCCACAGATTTCACAACCAGTTATTGTTTCGTCATTCGTGATCCAAGATTAACCAAATGAATTTTCATCAACACTCGTTTGAGAGTATTGATCTAATTGATTTCGCATGTCAGAAAGAGTTTCTAACATATTCTCAAAAATTTTCATAATACACTTTTTACCAAATTTTAGCTACAATGTGGTGCATTTACTAATTATCCTATTAGTTATAAAACTAAAAATTATATAAGTTATCAAATTAATAGACTTTTCTGCTTTTGCCCACGTTTCGAATAGCCAATAGATGCAGCAGGTAGCCAGGACCCTTTAAATCGGAAGCCTACAACTCGCCACTAACAAATTCAACTATTACTACGAACCAGAAAATTGGCGTCTATTAATTTAATTGCTTAAAATAATTTTTTTCAAAATTTAAAGAAAATAAAAAAAATTCTATGTCCTAAAAACTAGAGTGGAAATGAAAAAGTGCGTCAAAAAATAAGAAGTCGAAAAACAAACGTCGAAAAACAAAAACTCGAAAAATAATAATAAGAAAGTAAAGCGTCGAAACTTAAAAGTCTAAAAACTAAAAATTAAAAATTGTGTCTAAAGGTATTAAAGCTTAAAGGAATTCTATATCCAAAACGACAATAACTTAATTAGTACTAAAATTTATAAACTGCGTCGCAAAATTCTAAAGCACCTAAATCTTATTCTAAAGAAAAAGCACTTAAGGGAATTTACGGCAAAGCTTAAAAACTAGAAATATAAAAATAACTACGGCACAATACTAAGTTTAAAACTAATTACGAACGACAAATATTAAAAACTACGAATTTAAACGAATAAAAAGATACAAAATATAAAAAGAAAACTAAAGTAAAAAAATACAATTTTATAAAAATAGTATTTATATATTATTTATATGAAAGTATTAATATAAATATGTAAATAATAATAATAATTAAAACTTAAAATACAAATTATATTAAAACTATATAATAATTAAACCCTAATAATAATAATAAATATAAAATTAAAACCCTACTTTGTAATAATTGCGGACGAGGATCAGCCTCTCAGACCATTCATGCGACCGCATGAATATATAGTGTTGGGCTCATGCGATCGCATGGCCCAGCCAAACAGATATGATACGGGCTTCTTAAACTGACTCGGCCCAACTTATTTATATTTTTTTTCTGATTTTAAATTATAGAAAATATTTATATAATAAAAAAACTTATATTTTAGAAACTAAAATAGAAATAGAAATACTTTGTAATTTTATATATTTTAAACAAACTCTTAAAAAAATATAACTTTTGTTTTTCTTTTTAATGTTATATATATATTTTTTCTTCTTTTTTTATATTATATTTTTACAAAAATAAATTAAAAATATAGCGTTTCGCCGAGTCCCCGGCAGCAGCGCCAAAAACTTGATGTGTGAGCGGAGGGGTACGAAATACTATTATTTTTACTACGAAATACGACAAAATATGATACAAGTTTTAATTAATTTATTTACAAATGGGATATACCTAAACTCTGCTACAACACTATAGGCAGTGTACCTAATTATAGAGTAGTATAGTTTTTAGTAAGTCCGGTTCGTTCCACAGGAAGACGGCTTATTTTACACTATATTTTAAACAACTATATTTGTACAAAATATATATATATATATATATATATATATATATATATATATATATATATATATATATATATATATATATATATATATATATATATATATATATATATTACAATTATTATTATTATAAAAGGGGGTTTTACCGTTTAATGACCGGTTTGTCAATTTTATATTTTAAGTCACAATTAAAACCTAATGTAAAATATTAAAAAAAAAATATAACTTAATTTAAAGCGCAAAGTAAATGACGATAAATAAAATTGCGATAATTAAAAGTACGATAATTAAAAGTGCAATAAATAAAATGACAGTAAATAAAAGTGCGATGAGATATAAAATGAAGGAATTATGCTTATTTAAACTTCCGTAATCATGATGTTCGACGTGTTGATTTTAGTTTATTACCATGGGTTAATTGTCCTTTGTCCTGGATTATTCAATATGTCCATCTGGTTTTGTCCATAACAGTTCATTAGTCATAAATATAAAGTGCGAGTGTCCTCGTTAAATTATCCTTATACCCGAAGTCAAATATTCCAACTAATTGGGGACTTAAACTGTAATAAGGTTTTAATACATTGTTAATGATTACACCAGGTTATCGACTGTGTGCGATCCAAGGTTTTAATACTTTATTAACAATTACACCAAGTGTCCTTGTATGTAATCCACCCCTGTTTTAATGAGTCCATTGCTTATTAATCCATTCCCGTGTTCGGTTAAATGAACGATTATTAGTATTTATAAATATCCCGCCATCGTATCCGATCGAGTGTATGTGGTTATTTATAATTACATCAAATTGTAAATCTCTATATTAAATTAACGAATTATCATTCAGTTAAACAAATATAAAGCCCATTAACAGCCCATAGTCTAATTTCCACAAGTGTCGGTCTTTTGTCCAAACCCCAATTATGGTATAAAGCCCAATAACCCCGTCTTTAATATTTAGCCCAACATCACGATTACTTCGGTTTAAATAAGTATAATAATAAATTAAATACGAGACATTAATTTAAAAAGGAGAATTTAGCTTACAGTGATCATTAATTGCGTAGTGTTACAGGGACAGAGTTCCTGTAGAGACCCGTCCTAATCCATCTGGATGAAGTCCATATCGATTACAAACGATTCACAATAGTTGATTTCATCGCAAGGATTTGACCTTTATATGATACATTTTACAAGCATTGCATTCGTTTTTAAAAGACAAACTTTCATTACATCGAAAGTTGACGGCATGTATACCATTTCATAATATCTATCTATAAATGATCTAATATGACATTTAATTAATCATAATCTTTACTGAACTCAACGACTTGAATGCAATGTCTTTTGAAATATGCCATGAATGATTCCAAGTAATATCTTTAAAATGAGCTAATGCACAGCGGAAGATTTCTTTAATACCTGAGAATAAACATGCTTTAAAATGTCAACCAAAAGGTTGGTGAGTTCATTAGTTTAACATAAATAATCATTTCCATCATTTTAATAGACCACAAGAATTTCATTTTTAGTTCTCATAAATATACGTCCCATGCATAGAGACAAAAATATCATTCATATAGATTGAACACCTGGTAACCGAAATTAACAAGATGCATATAAGAATATCCCCTATCATTACGGGAAATCCTTCGGACATGATAAATACAACATCGAAGTACTAAAGCATCCGGTACTTTGGATGGGGTTCGTTAGGCCCAATAGATCTATCATTAGAATTAGCGTCAATTAGTAGATCGGTTTACTAATTCTTAGGTTACCAAGCAAAAAGGGGCATATTCGGCTTCTATCATTCAACCATATAATGTAGTTTCGATTACTTGTGTCTATTTCGTAAAATATTTATAAAAGCGCATGTATTCTCAGTCCCAAAAATATATATATTGTAAAAGTATTTAAAAGGGAGTTATGAAACTCACAATACTGTATTTTGTAGTAAAAATACATATGACTACTTTGAACAAGTGTAGGGTTGGCCTCAGATTCACGAACCTATATCAGTTGCATATATATTAACACATATCCTATTTAATCAACTAGTTTTACTTATATTTTATAATTTATTATTTTAGTATCTTTAAATATAATTATACTTCTAATAAATATATGATTTATAATTTAATTAAAGTTTTATCAATATCAATGGTAATATATTAGTTAAAAACATATTAGTATGTAATACTAGTTGACTTGTAATATATTTTTATATAGATAACATTTGTTTGTTAAAATAATAATTATAATAATACTAAAAATAATAATAGTAATGATAATAATAAAAATGATAATACTTTTAATAATAATAATAATAATAATAATAATAATAATAATAATAATAATACTAAAAATAAAATGATAAAAATGTTATATGAAAATGATAATAATAAAAGTGCTAAAAATAATAGTAATAATAATAATAATGTTAGTAATGATAATAAAAATAATAATACTTATAATGATAATGAAAATGATAATGATAATTTTATTAAAAATACTTTTGTTAATAATATTAATTTCAAAAATGATAATTTTAAGGATAATACTAATAATAATATTAATAGTAATAATAATTCAAATGCTCATTTTAATGACGATAATAATAATAATAATAATAATAATAATAATAATAATAATAATAATAATAATAATAATAATAATAATAATAATAATAATAATAATAATGACAATAATAATAGAATACAACCTTTGAAGACAAGCTTTAAAAAAAATCGCCACGGCCCAGACTCGAACCCACGACCTCTCGATAACCCGAACTACTACTAAACCACTGAACCGTCTAAGTCTTTCTGAATTATACGGATACCATATATATTTAACCCAACTTTTTTTCTGTTTTCTTATTATATGGATCATCTTTCTAATTACAGTTGGGTTTCGGCCCAATAGGAAATATAAGCTGGACCTCGTCCCAACATGTTGCTCCAGTCCGCTAGCAGGTTGATTGTTATTAGTTAAATAATAAAAAAAATTGCTGCAAGCTAGGATCGAACTCAGGACCTATTGCTTAATCAAACGCCTAACAAACCACTGAAGCACTCGTATATTCTTGAATTTATCCAGCCATTTAATTTTTTAACCCATAATACCTAGTCATCATCTAGTATATCATCTCGATAGTTGTTTTTTTTTGTTTTTTTTCTTCTTGTTGGTGTAAATGAAAGGGGGAAAAAATAAAAGGGGCTGTTGTCTTCTTCTTGTCTCCTCATACACTTTCAATCGAAAAGAAAAAAATAATCGCTAATCACTCATCACTTTTCATTAAACATTATCACCCTCACTCGTTATATTCTTCACATTATCATCATGATTCGTTCGTGTCTGTAACATTACCAAATCATGTCATGATTATCATAATCACCGTATCATAAATATTACCTCAGAAGCCTACTGTTACTTTGTCTTCTTCATGTATGGATCGAAAAGAAAAAAAAATAGATAGCAAGAAACGAGTGAAGTAGCAGTGGTTGTGGACTGTTTTGAAGGGGAAAGACATCAGGAAAGGGTGATTGTGTAATACCGGAATAGGTAAAAAAAAAGGACAAAGAATATAGCAGCAGGTGGCTTCGTGGGTTTGAACTTCACGATAGAAAACATAAGCTCTTTTTGTTCGATCATTATCATCACTTCTTTACCAACATTATTTTACTCGTATATCATCATTGTAACAAAAAATAGAGTGGCAGTGAACCGTTTTTGAGCAGGAGATCGACTATAAATGGAATTTAGAAAAAGGAGAGGGATAGTTAGAGAGAAAGGAGAGAAGGGTGATGGTTTGTGATGGTGTTTGAACGGAATAGAAAATGTATAGTAACCGTAGCAGTTAACAAGGGCTATGGGTGGCGGTTTGGTCTTGATCTCACTAACAAAAGCATCGAGCAGTAATTGGCTTTTGAGTGGTCTTGGGTTTGGCTAAAACTTTAACGGAAGTGGATGGATTTGCGGTGTTCATTTAATAAAGAAGAGTAAAGGAACAGAAGAAAGAAAAATAAGGATATAGGTGTATGCATGTAATAATCAAACAAGTGATATTCTTAATGCATATGTGATAGTAGTGAAAAGGATGTAGTTTGTGTGTTAGTCATATATAACTGTAAGCATGTGTTATTATGTTTCATAAAGTAAAACATTGAGAATATATATAAATGGGTTAGGTGATGATTCTCCATATAATCGTATATATATAATATGAAAGTGGACCAAGTGGTGGATTATATTGTATAAGTCAATTATCAACCATAAAGGAATGGGTAATTGATGTGGAGTTCATACTAGACACAGTAAATGAATCTTAAGATTGCAAGTGTTTTGTTTGAGTGCATGAATATCAATGTCTCAATATATGTATCAGAAGAATTAGCAAGTGGATCTAGTGAATGGAAATAAAAGAATAAAAAATATCATAAAGTAAGCGTACATGAATATATATTAGCAGCCTCTTTATTGGATTAATGTGCCGATAGTTTCAATTTGGCTAATGTATCATGCTCCGTTGATAATTAGCGACGGATATAAGTCTTCGGAAAATTCCCAAATTTTTACATTAAATATATTTATTTATTTTGGTCATTATGGTATAAAATTCAATCCTAAATTGGTTAAATGAAAATTACATCAATTGTCCCTCACATTTATGGGTGAAATATAAAAAGTGTTAAAATTAAATAATTAGATCCTAAATATACTTTTAATAAGCCTATAACTTATATAACTCATTTTTGGATCACCTTTTATTTTAAAATCATATAAGTTCATTTTTAACTTAATTAATAACTATGAAGATGATAAATGAGTGCTACGAGCGTTTATTAAATAAATTCTAAATTATATATAATCAATGTATTTTTCATATATAAATATATTTATAGTAATGTCATGTATTATTTTATTTTACACAAATAAACTAACTCATATAAGTTTCTATTTCAAATTAATATATATATATATATATATATATATATATATATATATATATATATATATATATATATATATATATATATATATATATATATATATATATATATATATTTATTTACAGATAGTGGTTCGTGAATCGTCGAAAATAGTCGAAGGTCAAATAGACATCTGAAACAGCTCAAAATTTTTGAGATTTAATTTAATAGACTTTGCTTATCGTGTCGAAATCATATCAAGATTAAGTTTAAATTTGGTCAGAAATTGCCGGGTCGTCACAGTACCTACCCGTTAAAGAAATTTCGTCCTGAAATTTGATTGGGATGGTCATGGTTGACGATAAATATGTTTTCATGAAGCATGTGAGCTGATGAATAGAGTTTTATTACCATTGAGTAATAAGGAATAAATAATTTCATTATTCGAAGAGTATAAATGAAGCTATCACAAAAGAGTGAAATGAATAATTGAAGTTTCGTCTTAACTTTAGACGTTGTCTTGGTTGAATTCCGGAATTCAAGGGATTTAAAGAAAATCTTCGAAATCTAAAAGATTTAATTCTTCGGCGAATAAGGAAATTAAGATCTCTATAATTAAATACGGTGATCTGCCTCGATTACTCTGTCTGATATTTCCATTTTAAATTAAACTCTTCCGTTCCATTATTCTCACCATTCCTATACTTTCTTTCTTAGTTCATACATCCAAAAGATTGTGAAAATGCTTAATCTCGTTCTAATCCTTGATATTTTTCTAATTATCATTTCTGTCATCCTTCCTTTCAATCCTCCACTACAAAAATCTGTTTACTTCTACCATTATCTTGGGGTGATACTATTCTTAATTCTACCGTGTCTTTATATTGCTATTCGTATTAATATCCACGGTTTGTAATTTCTGAGTTGTTGTTGGGTTTTATTTCTTCCCTTATATTTTGATGTCCCTGCTTCTGTCTCCTATAATCATTGTCATCCACAGTTAATGCTCTCTCCTTTTTGCTGCAATTTATACCCTCATTTACACTTCGAAGCGTTATGCTCTATTTTCTCTTTTATCCATTAAGCACATCAAGTAATGGTCCAGAATTCGTAAGTATGGAGTTTCGAATGAACTTGATATTCTAAATAAGAAAGAACATAATAGCACGATCTTGACTGGTTAAATTACCAAAATTTCAGAGAAAAGATAGAACTATCAAGAAAATATATTCTTGATATGTTTATATATTAGATAGAATGTAAGAGTCGTGTAACATGGCACATGATGACGTTATGATCTGTGAATCATCACGTTTCACTAGAAACTCAGCGTGACTTACTGTAATATAATCACGTTGATCAAGTGTCATTATATTATACTAACTCATGCTTCAGTTCCCAACACTACTTCAAAAACATTCATACTTTAAACTCGAAGGTTTCAGAAATTTTAGAAAGTGAAACAGTTTCTTCTATGATGTAATACAGATATCGCGGAGAGATAAATAATATCGAACAAGAATATTTATGAAGATATCTTCAGAAATATTTAGGATATTAATAATTAAAGATACGATAATATCTTAGAATTTTAGAATCAAATTGAGATGAAGAGATTCATTCACGATGATTTAGAGCGATTAAGGAATAAGGTATTTGCTAAAGATTTCATCAGAAACAGAATCATCTGAATCCTTTGTGTATAAGTTTAGTACTTGTAATTTGTTCAGAGTCTCCTTCCTGATTTGCTCAATTCATTTTTCAGTATCAAAATTTTTGAGCTTTTTCAACATTTCGAGTATTGACTCGTAGAATGGTTGCTTTTCAGAATTTCAGAATGAAAGATCATAATTCTAAGAGGTAAATGTTATATGTATACATATAACTGTTGATGTAGAAACGCTGCGAGGTTTGAAATACTGATTGTTGATTCTCAGTAATTGGTAGGGCAATTCTCGTTACCAAATGTGGATGAGAATATGATGAGACTTCAATAGATAAATATAGTGATTTTTCGGAGGGATTTAAGCCAAAGTGCAACGAGGTTGCTGGTACGTCTGCTGGTAATAAAATGGAATATAAAAGGTTCCCCGGTGGCAATAAAAGAGTATGTATATATATATCAATGTTATAATATTGCTGTTTCGAACGAAAAGTCAAAGTTGACTTGTTGAAGCTGTGAAAAAATTGGCTACTTTGGAAAGGGATTGCAAAGTTATTTTCGATAATAACAATGCCAAAGGAGCTAGCACATATACATGTTAAACGTTTACTCAGGTTCCGAGTATTTTCAGGTGCATAACTATATGCATCAAACTTTTCTTCCGTAGATGAAGTACGGTTGGTTCATCCTGTCGATTGAGGTGTCTTCAAGAATCATGAAAGGTTTGAACGCAGATTGTAATCGTTAAGATACAAATGAAGTTTAGGATGAAATCAAGTGGCAAACTTGAAGAATTGTTTAGTTTCATATGTTATAGTCAATATTTTAATTCATTTTAATTGTCCAATGTTGGTAGTCCATAGTTGATAGTCCACAGTTAGCAATTCAATAATTCATATATAGTTTAATATATAATATTCGAATTAATTAATACGTATCGTAACCCGTATTCGTCTCAGACTCGATCACAACTCAAACTATATATATTATTGTAGAATCAACCTCAACCCTGTATAGCTAACTCCAGCATTTCTACATATATAGTGTCTATAGTGATTCCAAATAATATATATAGATGCGTCGATATGATATGTCAAAACCTTGTATACGTGTCCCGATATTTAAAGTACGTAAAATAAATAACAGAAATTAAATGACGATAAATAAAATTGCGAGAATTAAAATTGCGATAATAAATTGCGATAAATAAATTGTAATAAGGAATTAACAGTTAGCTAGGAACAGTTAGCTAGGATTTTTTTAGCGTGGATTCTTAACAAAATTTCTCATAGTTATTTCGTTTGTTTCTAACAAATTTTATTTTGTCGAATGTTTTCTTCATTATGCCACTTGTTGAATTCTGATAATTCAAAATCCAAATATGAAATTGAATGAAAATAGTTATTCTGCGGTGAACGGATACGTATATCTGTGGATGTAAGTAGGATAGTAAATGACTGTTGAATCAGATTCGAAGAATGTACAGTGTAACTTATTAATGTGGAATCTAAATATTCCTCGAGTATTACCTACCCGTTAAAATATTTTCACCATTAACGGTTTGTACAAAAGAATTTTTAATTACAATCTTTATAAAACATATATACATATATATTTTCTTCAGATGTAATCATGGATTTAATGAGTTAACATAATATTAAACTCATTTAGATTTCGGTTGGAACTAGAATAAATAATCTCTAAAACTTTAGAGATTACATATTCACAACGAAGATAAATGAGGTAGAACGATACGTAGAACGAAGATCATACTCGAAGTACAGATGGTGATATTGAGGCATGGATTGTTGATGGTTCTGGTGATGTTATTGAAGGTACTGTTGGTGCCGGTAATGTTGCTGAAGCTGGTAGATTTTGCACCATATTCTCCAAAATGATTACTCGAGTGCGAAGTTCGCTAACTTCTTCTATTATTCCGGGATGATTGTCGGTCGGAACGAGCGGATGAATAAGGTTTAGGATTTTTGATAGAATATAATCGTGGCGAGATATTCGGAAAATGAGAGTGAAAATGGTCTCTTGAACAGGTTCGCCGGTAAGTGCTTCAGGTTCATCGCCAAGAGGTGAATTCGGTTGGTGGAAGGGATCGCCTTCTTCGCGTCTCTATTGATTAAGTCGACTACGAACCCATCAGATGAATTGGGGATGGCTGATTTGTGATGACCCGGAAATTTCTGACCAAATTTAAACTTAATCTTTGTATGATTAACATTTCCGACACGATAAGCAAAGTCTGTAAAACTGAATCTCAAAATTTTTGAACTACTTTTATATATTTAAATACCATTCGGTTGTTTTCGAAGATTCGCGAACAATTATATGTAAATAGATACATATATACTATAACTTAAAAAGGTAACAATGTATTAATTATTTGATACCGTACATTAAACTTATTGGTTTAAATATCTATTTAAATATATATGATAAGTTGAAATATTTATTATTAAAATTTATTTATAAGTAACTTCCAATGTGTATTTAAAAACTGATTTATGTATATTAAAAAGATATATACATATATATAATTTAAAGTTATTTAGTAAACGATAGTAACATTCGTTTATTGATTCGATTGATATTTAGATAAGTTAACTAAAGCGTTTAAGATGAACCAGTAAAACACTAATTTGCTACAGTATTTTCAAATTGCTACAGTACCCAAAATGCTACAGTGTTTTCAAAAATCACTATTTGCTACAGTGAAATTGCCTTTGCTACAGTGAATTGCTACAGTAAAAAACTATTTCAAAATGAAACTGTATGTATTATATATATATATATATATATATATATATATATATATATATATATATATATATATATATATTAACAAATAGCGAGACGATGATTTATAGAAGTAAATGACCAAAACACTCAAATGTATAAGTTATACCTCGAGTGGTATAGTTTATGGATGATTTAAGACTATATTTTGACAAAGGTACGATTCACGAAACGTAAAGTACAAGTTTTCTCAGTATACGATAGGACGTTCAAAAAACCGGAACTGGGACATAAGTCGAGTGACGACGTACGACTTATCGGAACAAAAATTACAAGTTAACTATGCACGTGAATATAATATAATATATAATTAATTATATAAATTAAATATATTATATTTATATTTATATTAAATAATCATGTCGACAAGCAAAAATACAAACGATTGTGAGCTGGCTAAGGGGCTCATGCGATCGCATGAGAATCCCATACAAACCTCATGCGATCGCATGAGGTGCTGGGACAGAAATGTTCCTATAAATTGATAGATTTCTGTTTCATTTTCTAATCTATATCGATATCTCTCTCTATATATATATTATTATTATTATTATTATTATTATTATTATTATTATTATTATTATTATTATTATTATTATTATTATTATTATTATTATTATTATTATTAAGATTAATATTATTATTAATCTTATTATTATTATTAGTATATACATAAAATACTACGACGAGGTTATGTCCAAACTATTTTAAAAATGGTTTTCAAGCGGGATAGAGCTAAGGAAATTATGGGTAATGTTCGGGGGTATATTTATGAATCAAACCTAGTGTTTATCATCTCCGTTACGTCTACGTACTTTCCTACAATATTGAATCTCAATATTGATACGTAAGCACTCATATTTTATCTTTTATATATTAATTGTGTATCCATGTCTAGTGCTCGATTATATATATTTATACATACGTGTATGCTAAATTTCATCGTTAAACAGTTTATAATAAATCACGAATTAAATACATATATTACTGGTAAAAGGTATATGATATACATGTTTTTGGAAAACTGGCGAAAAATCAATAACTTTTCATTTAGATATCGAATAGTTTCGATGAACGGATTAAAAGATATGATCAACTAAATTATAATTGACATTAATAGGAATTGCTTTTGAATCTGCAATTAATATTTAAACAACTTGTTTGTAAGATTGATAAATTGGATTTTTGAATATTACCAACCGAGTAAATGAATCCTTATATAAGATACGTCTCGTTTTGTTGAACTATTGTCAAAATTGACTTTTTGAAACGAATTTGGATAACTTTTGTATGTCGATCTCGAGCATTAGGATTGTGATACACTATGACCTGACCTAGCTTGATAGATATTTATTGACCAACATATGTTCTCTAGGTTGAGATCTACGGTTATTTGGTAATCCGTGTTTCGATCACATTTTGGTGAACGACTTTATATGCTGCTAAGGTGAGTTTCATTTGCTCCCTTTTTAATTGCTTTTGCAATCTATATTTTTGGGCTGAGAATACATGCACTTTATTTTAAACGCAATGGATACAAGTACATACTAAATTCTACACTGAGTTTGAACCAAAAATCCCTTAGCTTTGGTAACTGTTAACTGCCAGTTATAAGAACTGGTGGGCGCGAGTAGTAGTATATGGATCCATAGGGCTTGATATCCCCGTCCGAGCTAGAGCACTAGCCTTTTAACGGACGTATGCAATTTGAGAAGCGTACATGTTGGTTTGCGTGTATTATTAAGATGATTATACAAAGGGTATAAATTATATATACGTTAAGTTTTGTTACCAGGGTGCTCAATCTTGTAGAATATTTTGATAAACGTTTATGGATGAAACAACTGAAATCTTATGATCCACCTTTATATACAAATTATACGAAACATTAAAACTATGAACTCACCAACCTTTGTGTTGACACTTGTTAGCATGTTTATTCTCAGGTTTCCTAGAAGTCTTCCGCTGTTTGCTTAGATGTTAGACAAGCTATGTGCATGGAGTCTCACATGACATATTTTTCAAGAAAACGTTGCATTCACCAAATCATCACCATGTATCTTATTTTGACTGCATTGTCAACGGAAGTACTGTTGTAAACTATTATTTATGGTGATTGTCTATATGTAGAAATCATCAGATGTCGAAAACCTTTGATTTAAATATTCATTTATGGTGTGACTTTTCAAAAGAATGCAATGTTTACAAAACGTATCATAAAGAGGTCAAATACCTCGCAATGAAATCAATGAATGACGTGTTCGTCCATATGGATTTGGAGCGATCGTCACATGATTGGTTGATTCATTCTGGTGACGCTGCTTTCGGAGCTTAGGTGAACATCTATGTCGGAATAGCTGTCGGATTCCGAAGAACTTGAACTAGTGGCGAGTTCCATTTCGTACGATTGAATAAAGGATTTTTCGATATGAAATGATTTTTGGCTATCGACTCGTATTCTAATTACATAGAATATCTATATATAGAGCAAAAGATTTCCTAGATTACGGAGAAATTTACGGAATATGTCAGGCAAAGTTTACAGTAACAGATACGCAAAGATATGAATTAGCAGATACGCTAAGATATGAATTTTGTCTATACACTATTCATGCAATCAATGCAGTAAGATGTGTCTAGACTAAGAATGATAAGCAAGTAATTTTCGACAAGAAATGATAAGCAAAACTTTTCGACATGCAGACAAGGTCGAAGTCCAAACTCACTAATACATCTTAACAACTATCAGTTAGACACACTAATGCAAGACCTGGTTCGCTAAGACCATCGCTCTGATACCAACTGTAGAGACCCGTCCTAATCCATCTGGACGAAGTCCATATCAATTACAAACGATTCACAATAGTTAATTTCATCGCGAGGTATTTGACCTCTATATGATACATTTTACAAGCATTGCATTCGTTTTTAAAAGAAAAACTTTCATTACATCAAAAGTTGACGGCATGCATACCATTTCATAATATCTATCTATAAATGATCTAATATGACATTTACTTAATCATAATCTTTACTGAACTCAACGACTTGAATGCAACGTCTTTTGAAATATGCCATGAATGATTCCAAGTAATATCTTTAAAATGAGCTAATGCACAGCAGAAGATTTCTTTAATACCTGAGAATAAACATGCTTTAAAATGTCAACCAAAAGGTTGGTGAGTTCATTAGTTTAACATAAATAATCATTTCCATCATTTTAATAGACCACGAGAATTTCATTTTCAGTTCTCATAAATATACGTCCCATGTATAGAGACAAAAATATCATTCATATGGATTGAACACCTGGTAACCGACATTAACAAGATGCATATAAGAATATCCCCTATCATTCCGGGAAATCCTTCGGACATGATAAATACAACATCGAAGTACTAAAGCATCCGGTACTTTGGATGGGGTTCGTTAGGCCCAATAGATCTATTTTTAGGATTCGCGTCAATTAGTAGATCGGTTTACTAATTCTTAGGTTACCAAGCAAAAAGGGGCATATTCGGCTTCGATCATTCAACCATATAATGTAGTTTCGATTACTTGTATCTATTTCGTAAAACATTTATAAAATCGCATGTATTCTCAGTCCCAAAAATATATATATTGCAAAAGCATTTAAAAGGGAGTAATGAAACTCACAATACTGTATTTTGTAGTAAAAATACATATGACGACTTTGAACAAGTGTAGGGTTGGCCTCAAATTCACGAACCTATATCAGTTGCATATATATTAACACATATCCTATTTAATCAACTAGGTTTACTTATATTATATAATTTATTATTTTAGCATCTTTAAATATAATTATACTTATAATAAATATATGATTTATAATTTAATTAAAGTTTTATCAATATCAATGGTAATATATTAGTTAAAAACATATTAGTATGTAATACTAGTTGACTTGTAATATATTTTTATATAGATAACATTTGTTTGTTAAAATAATAATTATAATAATACTAAAAATAATAATAGTAATGATAATAATAAAAATGATAATACTTTTAATAATAATAATAATAATAATAATACTAATAATAAAATGATACAAATGTTATATGAAAATGATAATAATAAAAGTGGTAAAAATAATAGTAATAATAATAATAATGTTAGTAATGATAATAAAAATAATAATACTTATAATGATAATGAAAATGATAATTTTAATAAAAATACTTTTGTTAATAATATTAATTTCAAAAATGATAATTTTAAGGATAATACTAATAATAATATTAATAGTAATAATAATTCAAATGTTCATTTTAATAATAATACTAATAATAATAATAATAATAATAATAATAATAATAATAATAATAATAATAATAATAATAATAATAATAATAATAATAATAATAATAATAATAATGACAATAATAGTAGAATACAACCTTTGAAGATAAGCTTTAAAAAAAAATCGCCACGGCCCAGACTCGAACCCACGACCTCTCAATAACCCGAACTACTACTAAACCACTGAACCGTCTAAGTCTTTCTGAATTATACGGATACCATATATATTTAACCTAGCTTTTTTCTGTTTTCTTATTATTTGGATCATCATTCTAATTACAATTGGGTTTCGGCCCAACAGGAAATATAAGCTGGACCTCGGCCCAACATGTTGCTCCAGTCCGCTAGCAGGTTGATTGTTGTTAGTTAAATAATAAAAAAAAATTGCTGCAAGCTGGGATCGAATTCAGGACCTGTTGCTTAATCAAACGCCTAACAAACCACTGAAGCACTCGTATATTCTTGAATTTATCCAGCCATTTAATGTTTTTAACCCATAATACCTAGTCATCATCTAGTATATCATCTCGATGGTTGTTTTTTCTTCTTATTGGTGTAAACGAAAGGGAAAAAAAATAAAAGGGGCTGTTGTCTTCTTCTTGTCTCCTCATACACTTTCAATCGAAAAGAAAAAAAATAATCGCTAATCACTCATCACTTTTCATTAAACATTATCACCCTCACTCGTTATTTTCTTCACATTATCATCATGATTCGTTCATGTCTGTAACATTACCAAATAATGTCGTGATTATCATAATCACCGTATCATAAATATTACCTCAGAAGCCTATTGTTACTTTGTCTTCTTCATGTATGGATCGAAAAGAAAAAAAATAGATAGCAAGAAACGAGTGAAGTAGCAGTGGTTTTGGACTGTTTTGAAGGGGAAAGACAGCAGGAAAGGGTGATTGTGTAATACCGGAATAGGAAGAAAAAAAAGGACAAAGAATATAGCAGCAGGTGGCTTCATGGGTTTGAACTTCACGATAGAAAACATAAGCTCTTTTTGTTCGATCATTATCATCACTTCTTTACCAACATTATTTTACTCATATATCATCATTGTAACAAAAAATAGAGTGGCAGTGAACTGTTTTTGAGCAGGAGATCGACTATAAATAGAATTTAGAAAAAGGAGAGGGATAGTGAGAGAGAGAAAGGAGAGAAGGGTGACGGTTTGTGATGGTGTTTGAACGGAACAGAAAATGTATAGTAACAGTAGTAGTTAACAAGGTCTATGGGTGGCGGTTTGGTCTTGATCTCACTAACAAAATCATCGAGCAGTAATTGGCTTTTGAGTGGTCTTGGGTTTGGCTAAAACTTTAATGAAAGTGGATGGATTTGCGGTGTTCATCGAATAAAGAGGAGTAAAGGAACAGAAGAAAGAAAAATAAGGATATAGGTGTATGCATGTAATAATCAAACAAGTGATATTCTTAATGCATATGTGATAGTAGTGAAAAGGATGTAGTTTGTGTGTTAGTCATATATTACTGTAAGCATGTGTTATTATGTTTCATAAAGTAAAACATTGAGAATATATATAAATGTGTTAGGTGATGATTCTCCATATACTCGTATATATATAATATGAAAGTGGAGCAAGTGGTGGATTATATTGTATAAGTCAATTATCAACCATAAAGGAATGGGTAATTGATGTGGAGTTCGTACTAGACACAGTAAACGAATCTTAAGATTGCAAGTGTTTTGTTTGAGTGCATGAATATCAATATATCAATATATGTATTAGAAGAATTAGCAAGTGGATCTAGTGAATGGAAATAAAAGAATAAAAAATATCATAAAGTAAGCATACATGAATATATATTAGCAGCCTCTTTATTGGATTAATGTGCCGATAGTTTCAATTTGGCTAATGTATCATGCTCCGTTGATAATTAGCGGCGGATATAAATCTTCGGAAAATTCCCAAATTTTTACATTAAATATATTTATTTATTTTGGTCATTATGGTATAAAATACAATCCTAAATTGGTTAAATGAAAATTACATCAACTGTCCCTCTCATTTATGGGTGAAATATAAAAAGTGTTAAAATTAAATAATTAGATCCTAAATATACTTTTAATAAGCCTATAACTTATATAACACATTTTTGGATCACCTTTTATTTTAAAATCATATAAGTTCGTTTTTAACTTGATTAATTACTATGAAGATGATAAATGAGTGCTACGAGCGTTTATTAAATAAATTCTAAATTATATATAATCAATGTATTTTTCATATATAAATATATTTATAGTAATGTCATGTATTATTTTATTTACACAAATAAACTAACTCATATAAGTTTCTATTTCAAATTAATATATATATATATATATATATATATATATATATATATATAATTATTTACAGATAGTGGTTCGTGAATCGTCGAAAATAGTCGAAGGTCAAATAGTGTGATGACCCGGAAATTTCCGATCAAATTTAAACTTTAATCTTTATATGTTTCCGACACGATAAGCAAAATCTGTAATATTGAGTCTCGAAAGTTTTGAAATCTATCATGTAATCAATTACCCTTTGACTATGCTCAACGATTCACGAACATTTATGTGTATACTGATATGTATATATAATATATACTTATTAATTGAAAACATTAACAAAGTATTAGATATAAAATACTTTACATAAAAGTATTTGTTTCAATATGTTTATCGATGGAATTAAAAGATAATATCATATGATTAAATTATTAGATACATTGAATTATGATTACGAGTCTCTGTTATGAGGTTCACGTTGATTTGAGAAATCATTTCTTTTTAACGGTATTCGGAATATTTGGTAATGTGATTTACAAGTAAGAACAAAAGTTTCATTAACGAGAATTAGACAAAAGTTAGTGGAGATTCCTGCTTAACTTTCAATGCATGCTTTACAATGATTGTCTCGTGTCTTTTGGTAAGATAATGATTAGTTTTCATAATATTGAAAACGTTTTACGATATAGATAAAACCTTTTTAAAGGATGATTTGGAATATAATTAATTTTGGAAAGCCAAATTTATAAGTACTCGATTTAGTTTCAAGCGTACAAAAAGTTTTTAGTTTAAAAAGAACTTTATTATTAAAACGTATATAACTTTGATAAATATCTAGAACCACTTTTGACAACTCATTACTTAACCAGTATGATAAAGATAACGATATTTATATTTTATTTTATTAAATATATATAACGATTTAAATTAATACGCGTATTATATGTACATAGTTTTATACTTTTACTAATCTTTAACTTTACATTTACTTTACTTTACTTTACTTTAACTTTAATAATTCATACTTTAATAATTCACTTTAATAATTCATACTTTAATAATTCACTTTAATAATTCATACTTTAATAATTCACTTTAATAATTCAAAAATCTATTATAAATAGAATTTAATAGGTTTCATTATTTCATAGAAACTTGAAAATATATTTCTCTAAACTCTCTCAATCGAATTACATATATATATTTACTTAGTATTATTTCAAGATATTATTAGTATACATAAAATACTACGACGGAGTTATATTCAGACGATTTCAAAATAAGTTTTCAAACGGGAAAGAGCTAAGGAAATTATGGGTTATAGCTATGGAGGTTATGGGTATTGTTCGAGGGTATTGCTCGTCAGGTCAACCTAACGTTTATCATTTTCGTTGCGTCTACGTACTTTCCTGCAATATTGAATCACAATATTGATACGTTCGTGAATCCGAGACAAACCCTGCACTTGTTCAGTGCCATCATATACATAATTGCTACAAAATACAGTATTGTGAGTTTCATTACTCCCTTTTTATATATATTTTTGGGCTGGGACTGAGAATACATGCGCTGTTTTTATAAATGTTTTACGAAATAGGCACAAGTACTAAAACTAATTCTACGTGGGTTTAAACCAGAAATATACCCTTAGCTTGGTAACATTAAACTACTTGTCTATGTACGGTAGGCGCGAATCCTAAAGATAGATCTGTTGGGCCTGACAAACCCCATCCTGACTATGGGATGCTTTAGTACTTCGAGGTTATTTTAAACACACCTGATCTGGTGTACTTCAGAGGGTAAAACATGAACGTTAAGGCTTGTTACCGGGTGCCTACAACTTATAGAATACTTTTATACACTTGCGAGTGTACGGATATTTATGGAAACTGAAATCTTGTGGTCTATTACTATTACGGAAATGATTGATTATGATAAACTAATGAACTCACCAACCTTTTGGTTGACACTTTAAAGCATATTTATTCTCAGGTATTAAAGAAATCTTTCGCTGTGCATTAGCTCATTTTAAGGATATTACTTGGAGTCATTCATGACATACTTTGAAAGACGTTGCATTCGAGTCGTTGAGTTCATCAAGATTAATATTAAGTCAATTATAGTTGGATGTAATATGAAATGGTATGCATGCCGTCAATTTTTGATGTAAAGAAAGTTTGTCTTTTAAAAACGAATGCAATGTTTGTAAAACGTATCATATAGAGGTCAAATACCTCGCGATGTAATCAACTATTGTGAATCGTTTATAATGTATATGAATGGGTCCTTTCAGTTGGTATCAGAGCGGTGGTCTTAGCGAACCAGGTCTTGCATTAGTGTGTCTAACAGATAGTCGTTAAGATGCATTAGTGAGTCTGGACTTCGACCGTGTCTGCATGTCAAAAGTTTTGCTTATCATTTTTAGTCGGAAATCATCTGCTTATCATCCTTAGAAAACTACCTGCTTATCATTCTTAAGTCTAGACGCGTTTTCCTGCATTTATTGCAAAATATTGTATAGACAAATTCACACCTTAGCATATCTGCTAATTAATATCTTAGCGTATCTGTTACTGTGAACTTTGACTGACATCTTTTAAAGATTCCTCCGTAATTTATGGAATTTTGGTATTATATACACATATGTAAATTATATATTGAAGAATACCAAATCTAAATTCTACAATCTATTTCATACCAAAAATTCTTTCCCTGATCATACAAGATGGATCTCTCAACCAGTTCGAACTCCTCAGATTCCGAAAGCTATTCCGATATGAATATCTACCTGAGCTCCGAAAGCAGCTTCACCGGAATGGATCAACCAATCTCCCATCATCTATTCTGGATGAATTGGGGATGGATTCGTAGTCTACTCAATCATTGGAGACAAGAAGAAGGCGATCCTTTCCATCCACCACATTGCCCTCTTGGAGATGAACCTGAAGCACTTACCGGCGAACCTATTCAAGACACCATTTTCTCACTCATTGCTAGAGTATCTCGTCACGATTATATACTATCTCATATTATGAATCTTATTCATCCGCTCGCTCCAACCGCCAATCATCCCGGTGTACTAGCAGAAGTTAACGAACTTCGCGCTCGAGTAGTGGCTCTGGAACATATGGTGCAAAGATTACAAACACCATCAGCAGCACCAGCAGCATAAGCAGTACCGCCAGTAACATCAATATCGCAAGCCTCAATACCCTAAGCACCAGCAGCATCACTGGCATCAACGGTATCACCATCATCAACACCAACAGTATCATTACCACTATCAATAATCACGTCCGCATCACACGCCTCAACATCACAACCTGTACCTCGGATATCAACATCACATGCACCATAAATACCAAGGAGTACCAACAACAACAAACGATGAAGTATTGATCGGAGAAACATTCTGCGGTGATTATGTAATCTCTAAAGTCTTAGAGATTATCTATTTCAGCCTTAACCATAAATCAGATAAGTGGACAGAAATGATAGAAAGAAGAATTGAAACCCTGACAAGAATGGTGTGTGATTTACAAGCTAGACTTGTTATACCAGCATCATCAGCACTAGCAGCACTTATAACATATAAGCTCCGCCAGTTCAAGAAATTACTGTGGATATCATCACAAATCAACAACACGTATATTGTATCAACGAGTTATGAAGTATTAACTCATTCTTTCTGAAGAACTTATAGATATTTATATATATGAATTCTGAAACTATAATAAATCTTTCATACTAAGCTATTGAGTATGAATTGAAAAAGGGTAGATACTACTCGGTTAAATTCATATTACTAATATGCTATGATGTACATCCTTCGTTAACAACCTAACCATCGTTAACTTCAATCTCTGCTTCAATTAAATGAATTCAGTTTCATAATAAACCAAGTGTATCATTCAACAACATGTTTGATTTTACACTTTCATCTTCGATGCACTCGAAACTTTCTAGAAAACAACATTCGTATCTTGCGAAGTTAGCAAGTGTTTTATGAGCATCAGCATAATTCACTAAGAAAATATCTATAAGAATAAATAATAAAGTATTAATCACAGTAGTGAAATACTTTGTGAAGATTATGAAATCTCTAATGTTTTAGAGATTATTCATTTCTAATTCAAGCCGAAAATCAAATGAGCTTAATATGATATTAACTCATTAAATCTGTATGACATCGAAAGAAAATATACATATATTTTCATAAAGATTGTAATAAAATTCTCTGGTACAAAACATTACTCGTGATTTTTTTTTAACGGGTAGGTAATACCCGAGAGATATTTAAATTCACAATTAATATGTTACATTCTTCGATTCTGATTCAACAATCATCAACTATACTCCCTACTTTCACAACAATACACATTCTTTTATAGAAATCAAAACAACCATACTCATTCGAATCTAATTACATATTCTGATTTTGAAATTTCAGAATTCAATTCGAGAAATAACCGAAATCATCACTCTTAGATTCCTGCACCTATCAAAACTATACTTTGATTTCAAAACTGTACTAGAACATCATTTCTATTCATGGAACCCAGAAGAATAATTGTAAAATTCAAAATCCTAGAACATCATATGTGTTCAAACCCTTCGAAATTCATGAAGACACGCGAGATGATGATCCAACCACACATTACCCACCATCATGCACCTGAAAAGCTCTCGAAACCAAAGTTATAGTTTAACATGTATCCGTGTCAGACCCTTTGACATTTATTACCAAATATAAATTTTCCACATCTTTCCAAAGTAGACAGTTTTGTCACAGCTCCAGCAAATCACCTTCAATTGTTTATCGATTTCCCCTTCATCATTGTTACCGGGGAACCTTTTATATCTCGCCACATTAGCAGTAAACTTATCAACAACTTCAATAAACTTCAACTTAAACCTCTCTGAAAAGTCATTATACTTATTCATTGAAACCCCATCATGTACTCACCTACATCCTGTAACAATAATTGTCATACCAACTACTGGGAATCAGCAATCAGTATTTTGAAATTCGCAGCGATTCTACGCCAACAGTTATATGTATACATATAACGCCTAACGCCAATACTTACATACTTTGAATGTGAACTTTCTGAAAAACACCCTGAATTACGAATTAGTTCTCAAAATGCTGATGAAGCAGCAAAAACTATAAACGACTTTAACAGTGAAAAGTTTGATGATAAGGAATGGTATGGTGGTAAAGCTGAGAAAAAGAGAAGGTTTGGAACTGGAAAACGGATTGAGTAGACCATGAAGGAGACCAAGGACAAATACAAGGACCAAACACTGTATTTAAAGAATCCTGATGATTCTATTTCTGATGAAGTCATTAACGAATACCTTGCTCCTTACTCTAAAACCTTTGCGGACAATATTCTTCATCATCATCTTATCTTAAATATTCTAAGATATCATCATATCTTCCATTATAAATATCCTCCATATTTCTGAAGATATTTCCATAACTATTCTTACCTGAAACCATTACCTCTTCATGCTATATGTGTTATATCATAAAAGAAACTATTTTAGTTCTAAATGCCGAAATCTTCGAGTTTAAAATATGAATGTTTTGAAGTAGTGTTGGGAACTGAAGCATGAGTTAGTATAATATAATGACACTTGATCAACATGATTATATTACAATAAGTCATGCTGAGTTTCTAATGGAACGTGATGATTCACAGAACATACCGTCATCATGTGCCCTTTACACGACTCTTACATTCTACCCAATTTCCAAAAATATTAAGAACATATCTTCTTGATAGTTCTATCTTTTCGGATATTCTGGTAATTTACCAAATCAAGATCGTGCAATTACGATTTCCTTCTTAAGAACATTAACTATGTTCATTCCAAAATCCATACCTACGAATTCCGGACCATTATTCGCTTGACTTGAAGTCGGGAAGAGGAGACAAAAGTATGGAACTCTTGAATATAAAAGAAAATATAAAGCTCGACAACAACACATAAATTACAAACCGTACATATCAATACGTATTGCCACGTAAAGGCACGAGAAAATTAAAAACACTATAACCCCAAGGTAATAGTAGAAGTGAATAAAATCCTCTGGTGGTAGATGAAAGAGAAGAATGACAGATATGAAAGTTAGGAGTATATCAAGAATCAGTACTGGATGGAGCATATTAAAGAATGTTTAAAGAATGAATTGAGGAGAAAGAATAGAAGATGTTAGATATGGAAAATAAGGAAAAGAAGGGGGTGGATTTATAGTAAAATATCCGACAGGTCAATCGAAACAGATTATTGCATTTAATCAAAGAAGATCCTGATTTCCTAAATCGCCGAAGAACCAAATCTTATTACAAAGATTTTCTTTAAATCGCATGAATTCCGGAAATCAATCATAACTACGTCATCAGTTAAAACGATTCTACATTTACTCATTTCACTCTCTTGCGGTAGCTTCACTTATACTCTTCATATAATCAAATTGTTTTATCTATATTACTCAATGATGATGAAACTCTATTATCAACTCATATTCGTCATGAAAACATTTTTATAGTTAGCCAAGACGACCTCGATCAAATTTCGGGACGAAATTTCTTTAACGGGTAGGTACTGTGATGACCCGGAAATTTTCGATCAAATTTATACTTTAATCTTTATATGTTTCTGACACGATAAGCAAAATCTGTAATATTGAGTCTCGAAAGTTTTGAAATCTATATTCATGTAATCAATTACCCTTTGACTATGCTCAACGATTCACGAACATTTATGTGTATACTGATATGTATATATAATATATACTTATTAATTGAAAACATTAACAAAGTATTAGATATAAAATACTTTACATAAAAGTATTTGTTTCAATATGTTTATCGATGGAATTAAAAGATAATATCATATGTTTAAATTATCATATACATTGAATTATGATTACGAGTCTCTGTTATGAGGTTCACGTTGATTTGAGAAATCATTTCTTTTTAACGGTATTTGGAATATTTGGTAATGTGATTTACAAGTAAGAACAAAAGTTTCATTAACGAGAATTAGACAAACGTTAGTGGAGATTCCTGCTTAACTTTCAATGCATGCTTTACAATGATTGTCTCGTGTCTTTTGGTAAGATAATGATTAGTTTTCATAATATTGAAAACGTTTTACGATATAGATAAAACCTTTTTAAAGGATGATTTGGAATATAATTAATTTTGGAAAGCCAAATTTATAAGTACTCGATTTAGTTTCAAGCGTACAAAAAGTTTTTAGTTTAAAAAGAACTTTATTATTAAACGTATATAACTTTGATAAATATCTAGAACCACTTTTGACAACTCATTACTTAACCAGTATGATAAAGATAACGATATTTATATTTTATTTTATTAAATATATATAACGATTTAAATTAATACGCGTATTATATGTACATAGTTTTATACTTTTACTATACTTTAACTTTACTTTTACTTTACTTTAACTTTAATAATTCATACTTTAATAATTCACTTTAATAATTCATACTTTAATAATTCACTTTAATAATTCATACTTTAATAATTCACTTTAATAATTCAAAAATCTTTTATAAATAGAATTCAATAGGTTTCATTATTTCATAGAAACTTGAAAATATATTTCTCTAAACTCTCTCAATCGAATTACATATATATATTTACTTAGTATTATTTCAAGATATTATTAGTATACATAAAATACTACGACGGAGTTATATTCAGACGATTTCAAAATAAGTTTTCAAATGGGATAGAGCTAAGGAAATTATGGGTTATAGCTATGGAGGTTATGGGTATTGTTCGAGGGTATTGCTCGTCAGGTCAACCTAACGTTTATCATTTTCGTTGCGTCTACGTACTTTCCTGCAATATTGAATCACAATATTGATACGTTCGTGAATCCGAGACAAACCCTGCACTTGTTCAGTGCCGTCATATACATAATTGCTACGAAATACAGTATTGTGAGTTTCATTTGCTCCCTTTTATATATATTTTTGGGACTGAGAATACATGCGCTGTTTTTATAAATGTTTTACGAAATAGGCACAAGTACTAAAACTAATTCTACGTGGGTTTAAACCAGAAATATACCCTTAGCTTGGTAACATTAAACTACTTGTCTATGTACGGTAGGCGCGAATCCTAAAGATAGATCTATTGGGCCTGACAAACCCCATCCTGACTATGGGATGCTTTAGTACTTCGAGGTTATTTTAAACACATCTGATATGGTGTACTTCAGAGGGTAAAACATGAACGTTAAGGCTTGTTACCGGGTGCCTACAACTTATAGAATACTTTTATACACTTGCGAGTGTACGGATATTTATGGAAACTGAAATCTTGTGGTCTATTACTATTACAGAAATGATTGATTATGATAAACTAATGAACTCACCAACCTTTTGGTTGACACTTTAAAGCATGTTTATTCTCAGGTATTAAAGAAATCTTCCGCTGTGCATTAGCTCATTTTAAGGATATTACTTGGAGTCATTCATGACATACTTTGAAAGACGTTGCATTCGAGTCATTGAGTTCATCATGATTAATATTAAGTCAATTATAGTTGGATGTAATATGAAATGGTATGCATGCCGTCAATTTTTGATGTAAAGAAAGTTTGTCTTTTAAAAACGAATGCAATGTTTGTAAAACGTATCATATAGAGGTCAAATACCTCGCGATGTAATCAACTATTGTGAATCGTTTATAATGTATATGAACGGGTCCTTTCAAATAGACATCTGAAACAGCTCAAAATTTTTGAGATTTAATTTAACAGACTTTGCTTATCGTGTCGAAATCATATCAAGATTAAGTTTAAATTTGGTCAGAAATTGCGGGGTCGTCACAGTTCCGACTTTAAAACCCGTAAAATAACCGTTACATAACCCAAACTAACTAATATAAAACTAAACTAATTTATATTTTATATATATATATATATATATATATATATATATATATATATATATATATATATATATATATATATATATATATATATATATATATATATATATATATATATATATAGTGTGAGCGGAGGGGTACGAAATACTATTATTTTTACTACGAAATACGACGAAATATGATACAAGTTTTAATTAATTTATTTACAAATGGGATATACCTAAACTCTGCTACAACACTATAGGCAGTGTACCTAATCGTAAAGTAGTATAGTTTTTAGTAAGTCCGGTTCGTTCCACAGGGAGACGGCTTATTTTACACTATATTTTAAACAACTATATTGACTTTTTTGCTCAGTTGGTCCCTCTATTATACCCCAAATCGCTAGTTTGGTCCCTCGGTTTTTAATTTGGCAATCAGCGTCCCTGAGTTATTTTGATTTTGCAATTGGCGTCCCTCCGTCAAATTTTTGTTAAAAAGGTCCGTTAACCTTGTCATGTGCAATGCATGTGAGGGTAAAATTGTCTTTTTACTAAGACAAGGGACCACCGGCGCAAAAATATCTTAACTAAAAGTGAGGGACCACTGGCGCAAAAAAAAAACATATAATTTTTCTCTTTTTTTTTCTTTTCTTTTTTTCTGTTCTTTTTTTTCTCTTTTTTTTTAAATTTTTTTCCTTTTTTTCTTTTTTTTTAACTTTTTTTTGGATCGAAATAATACAACAAACTTCACTCTAATTACACTTTTCTACATAAATAAAAACATAAAAATTTTCTCTTTTTTTTTTCTTTTCTTTTTTTTTCTGTTCTTTTTTTTTCTTTTCTTTTTCTCTTTTTTTTTTAATTTGTTTCCTTTTTAACTATTAACTTTACTGGAAATATAACATGATAATAATTTTTTAGTGAAATTTTATTTTATGCATAAAAATTAACAATGTTCAATTTTGACATTTTACGTGTTAAGCCATATATCAATTTTAAAATGCCAAACACTTAAAAAGTGATTATTCAATTTTTGCGACATTAAACAGCATAATCGAATCCAAACACTCAACTAATGAAATGCGTTTTCTCACATCTGATTATTTCATTTTGATTATTTAAAACGCATAATCTGTTTTCAAAACGCAATCCCAAACACCCGCTTAATAACAACCCTTAAAGTTGTCAATAAGAAATTCGAACAAGAAATTTAATAATAATAATAATAATATTAATAATAACAACCATTAAAGTTGTCAATAAAAAATTCGAACACACAATATAATAATATTAATAATAACTTTTCTAATAACAACCCTTAATGGTTGTTATTAGAAAAGTTATTATTATTATTATTATTATTATTATTATTATTATTATTATTATTATTATTATTATTATTATATTACGAGTTCGAATTTCTTATTGACAACTTTAAGGGTTGTTATTAAATCGGGAATAAAAAGATTCAAGAAAAAAGCCAAGTGTGGGGAGATTTGTCAATATATATGAACTGTTATCACAAGAGTAGCCGACTTCGGTACAATGAATGCAGTGCCGTTGTCCTGAACACGAGGATAACTGATGTGCATAGAGGTGTATACGAAATAGTTATATATTTATTATGAAATACTATTAAATAAGATACAATTTTTCACAAGTTATTTATTTATTTATAGAGTGAATATACCTAAACCTTGCTACAACACTTATAGGCAGTATACCTAATTGTACAGTAGTGTAGTTTTTAGTAAGTCCGGTTCGTTCCACAGGGAGCTAGCCAAGTTTAACGCTATATTTTTAAAACTATATTTGTATAAATATAAATATATATAAGTAGTATTATTATTATAAAAGGGGGTTTTTACCGTTTAATGACCGGTTTGTCGATTTAAAAACTTAAGTCGCAGTTAAAACCTAATGTAAAATATTAAATATATAAAAGACTTAATTTAAAGCGTAAAGTAAATGACAATAATTAAAGTGCGATAAATAAAAGTGCGATAAATAAAATGACAATAAATAAAATTACGATAATTAAAAAGTACGATAATTAAAATGACAATAAATTAAAGTACGATAATTAAAAGTGCAATTAAATAGGAAATAAAGGAATTATGCTTATTTAAACTTCCGTAATCATGATGTTTGACGTGTTGATTTTAGTTTATTACCATGGGTTAATTGTCCTTTGTCCTGGATTATTCAATATGTTCGTCTGGTTTTTGCCCATAACAGTCCATCAGTCATAAATATAAAGTGCGAGTGTCCTCGTCAAATTATCCTTATATCCGAAGTCAAATATTCCAACTAATTGGGGACTTAAACTATAATTACACCAATTTTCCTTGTATATAATTTACCCCTGTTTTAATAAGTCCATTGACTATTAATCCATTCCCGTGTCCGGTTAAATGAACGATTATTAGTACTTATAAATATCCCGCCCATCGTGTCCGATCGAGTGTATATGGTTATTTATAGGTACATCCAATTGTAAATCTTTATATTAAATTAACAAACTATCATTCAATTAAACAAATATAAAGCCCATTAATAGCCCATAGTCTAGTTTCCACAAGTGTCGTTCTTTTGTCCAAACCCCAATTATGGTACAAAGCCCAATTACCCCGTCTTAAATATTTAGCACAACATCATGATTACTTCGGCTTAAATAAGCATAATAATAACTTAGCTACGAGACATTAATTTAAAAAGGTTGAACATAACTTACAATGATTAATAATAGCGTAGCGTTACACGGATAGAATTTCGACTTACGCACTTACAACATTCGATAACATACCCTTATTATTATTAAAATTAAAATTAAAATTAAATATATATATATATATATATATATATATATATATATATATATATATATATATATATATATATATTACGTTGAGAGATAGAGAGGATAGATGGTATGTTTTGCTCGAGCACCAAACGGCTTTTTATAGGAGTGTGGCTAGAAAAAGTAAGCCATGCGATCGCATGGGAATATAGCCTCCAGGCCATGCGATCGCATGGAGCAAGAATCCAGCTCACATACTTTGTTTTCTTATTTGCCAACGGTTTTATATATTATATATATATATATATATATATATATATATATATATATATATATATATATATATATATATATATATAATTTTTAAGAATTAATTATATATTATATTTTATTCATGTGCATAGTTGACTTGTAATTTTTAGTCCGTTGCGTCGTGCGTTGAGAGTTGACTCTGGTCCCAGTTTCGGATTTTCGAACGTCCTTTCGTACTATTTTATATCTTGTACTTTGCGTTTTGCGGCTCATACTCTTGTAACTTTTAGACGTTTCTCATCAATAATTTGAACCACTTTAATTGTACTTTGTACTTTTGAGCTTTTTGGTCGTTTGCGTCTTCAATTCGTCGAATCTGTCTTTTGTCTTCACCTTTTATTATTTAAACGAATATCACTTGTAAATAGAACAATTGCAACTAAAAGCTTGTCTTTCTTGAGGGATAATGCTATGAAATATTTGTTCGTTTTTAGCATTATCAAATATTCCCACACTTGAGCGTTGCTTGTCCTCAAGTAATATAGTCTTGAAATAAAAATATTAGAATCACTTCTTTATTCTTCACACTTTGTATATCAGTGATTTCTATACGGCGGTATGAACAATGGTAGTAACGATGTGATTTACAGTCCCACATGACTATGAAAATTTAGATCCTTAAGGAAATAGGATCTTTATGAAAACATTTGATCTTTTGAAAATTAAATCTAGCTTTTACCCTAGATAAGTTTTCCGGAATAACCCTTCACCGGTGTTTGCAAATTGTTTTTGTGGGTTTTGTGGGTTTTGTGGGTTTTAGATTTGAAAATTTTAGCTCAAAACTTGCGGTTTTATGTCACCCACTTGCTAACCTTGTATTGGGAAAACAACACGTCCAGTATACTTGCTCCGTATATTACCTTTCGGTAAACTACCGTCCGGTTGTAAAGGAATGCGTTGAACAAGCAACTGTTAAGGCAATGTCCCGTGACATGCTTTTGATTATGGTCTATATCGTGTCGGATGCAGTTAATATCCTTTGTAGGAGCAATAGTAAAGATCACCCTATAGTTTTTCGGTCTGGCATAAGGTCCTGTCTTTGACCATGCTATGCAACCACCGTTCTTACAGTTGACACGCGATTTGGTTCAGGTGACCTAATGAATTCTAGGTGAATTCCTAGGATTTTACGTTCAATGGTAATGAACGCATTGAAAATGGGTTTTCAGAAAACAAATCGGTTTGTAATTTTGATCAAAATATTTTCTCGTTCAAGCTCGAGTTTAGATATCATCGAATTCCATGAGTTTGTAATTCTCAATCTTTAAGGTCAATCTCAAGGATTGAGTAATATCAGACTTAAAAGCTGATTTTTGATCTTTAAGGAGATTATCCTTTCTGGGGATCTGATTCATTAGTCTTATAAGCTAATTTGCACGGTGCCCCCCATTGTACGAGACAGATCCTCCCATGGTTAGGATAAGTCTGACCACTTGGCGACCCTGTTTGATGCTGAGGTCCGTGGATTCCCAGCTGATTTTCGAGAAAACTTTTCAAGGTTTTTCGTAGACTCTACAACTGGTCTGGACGACAACTTCCTGACCTAAATCAAGAAGCGCGTGTCTTTTTCGAAAGACTTTACTTCCTTTTAATGATGGAATTGATTCATCGTGTAGATCCATCTTTCTTTCAAATATATTACAATTTACCGCGTAAAACGGTTAATTTTGTCCAAAACAAAAGTATCTTCAATTATTCGTACAAAAATATGTGATATATGTTTTAAATAACTTGGTATATTTTTCCCACAATTGGCTTTTATTTTCCTTTCTTTGCCTTTTTATTGTCCTCTATTCCATTTTAAATGAATTCTAACATTTTGGGTTGTTTCTCAATTTATGTCCTTTCCGAGGTAACAATAATTTCGGTGTTAATGCCTAGTTTTATCGTTCATAAATTTGTATAAACATGATTTTGAATTCATTTATTTGAAAATTTTGAAAAATTTTACTAGAATTGGGTAGTCAGTATATAAGACTAGGATGTTCTTTATTATCAGAGAGCACTAGATTCTAATACAACTACTGCGTTACTAGTATTTTTAATGGTAACCAAGTGTTTAAGTTTAAAATTTTAAATATCCGAAAGAATTTAACCCCTTCCCACATTTAAGATCTTGCAATGCTCTCATTTGTAAGAAATCGGTAACAATTTAAATTATTGAGGGTGATTAGCGTAGAAAAATGATTAAATTTTACCAAAGTTTCCAAACATATTGGCGTTTGTTTGTTGAATGATAAATGGTGCACATCATTTGTTCATTCGGTCTTGTTGTTACACCACATTTGTTTTTCGTTTTGTCGTCAAAATTAGTAGCTTTTGCTGAACTTAATGCCAGTCTTTGAAAATGCGCGATTTTACCCTGTTGTGTACAATTGACAATATACATACATACAAATAATAACATGCATGGTAATTTGAAATGGGACTTAACATCTCACTTTCAAATCAAATATGAAATATTAGTACAACATAATAAAAATGTTAAAACTTACATAAAAGTATCACAATATAATATGTTTAAACATAAATAAATAAAAATAATAAAAATAAAAATCACCAACGGGAACTATATCTATCTGGATAGGGGTTCCAGTTCATGTCGTTGGGCGGGTTCCATGGTTGGTTATAGGTGTACTGATAGGCCTGGTTAGGGTCGTAGAGAGTAAATGTTGGTCTCATATCGGGCTGGTGTGGAGGATAGTAAGCAGGTCGGGTCTGTACGTAGTTATTTGGTACCTGAGGTGATAGCTGGCTCATGATCTGATGCTGATGATAGTGCCATCTATCATACTGTCATTGCCTGGAATGATCGTACACATTCTGGGCTTGCCACTGCTCGTACCGACTATGTCTATCCTCGTTTGTCATTTCTACCTCATCTATACGCTGGTAGATGTCAGTCATAGCCTCCCTAATGACATCCCTAATGTCATCTGCTTCCTCCATTTCCTCATCTGAACCTCTCTCTGTAGTGACCCGAACTTTTCCATGTTTATATATATTAATTGAGATTGATATTTACATGACTAAATGTTTCCAACGTGTTAAGCAATCAAACTTGTTAAGACTTGATTAAATGAAATAAGTTTCATATAGACAATTGATCACCCATGTTGACCGGCGATTCACGAACGTTACAAAATTGTAAAAACTACATGTTGTGGTATATATAGACATAGATATATGGTTGACATAATATTATGATGAGTAAGTATCTCACTAAGTATATTAAGAATGTGTGATATACATAAGAAATGAGATTACTAAGTTAAAAAACTAGAAATGATATATATAACGATTATCGTTATGATAACGTCTACTAAATACATATGTATCATATTAAGATATTGATACACTATATTTAACATGATAAAATGATATTTAAATATATCATTAAGTGTGTTAACAATGAACTACATATGTAAAAACAAGACTACTAACTCAAGAATTGCGAAACGAGACTTATATGTAACGATTATCGTTGTAACGATATTTTAATGTATATATCATATTAAGAGATATTCATACATCATAATATCATGATAATATAATAATTTAACATCTCATTTGATATAATAAACATTGGGTTAACAACATTAATTGAGATCGTTAACTTAAAGGTTTCAAAACAACACTTACATGTAACGACTAACAAAGACTTAACGACTCCATTAGAATGTATATACATGTTGTGTTTTGGTATGTATTCTTACAATTTTGAAAGACTTCAAGACACATATCAAAGTACTTCTACTTAATAAAAATGCTTACAATTACATCCTCGTTCAGTTTCATCAACAATACTACTCGTATGCACCCGTATTCGTACTCGTACAATACACAGCTTTTAGATGTATGTACTATTGGTATATATACTCCAATGATTAGCTCTTAGCAGCCCATGTGAGTCACCTAACACATGTAGGAACCATCATTTGGAAACTAGCATGAAATATCTCATAAAATTACAAAAATATTAGTAATCATTCATGACATATTTACATGAAAACAAAATTGAATATCCTTTATATCTGATCCATATACCAACGACCAAAAACACCTACAAAACACTTTCATTATTCAATTTTCTTCATCTAATTTATCTCTCTCAAGTTCCATCTTCAAGTTCTAAGTGTTCTTCATAAATTCCATAAGTATAGTTTCATAAAAATCAAGAATACTTCCAAGTTTGCAAGTCTACTTCCAAGCTTTCTAATCCATTCCAAGTAATCATATAAGATCAAGGAAACTTTGTTATTTACAGTAGGTTATCTTTCTAATTCAAGGTAATATTCATATTCAAACTTTGATTCAATTTCTACAACTATAACAATCTTATTTTGAGTGAAAATCTTACTTGAACTGTTTTCGTGTCATGATTCTGTTTCAAGAACTTTCAAGCCATCCAAGGATCCTTTGAAGCTAGATCCATTTTTCTCATTTCCAGTAGTTTTATACAAAAAAATTGAGGTAGTAATGATGTTCATAACATCATTCGATTTATACATATAAAGCTATCTTATTCGAAGGTTTAAACTTGTAATCACTAGAACATAGTTTAGTTAATTCTAAACTTGTTCGCAAACAAAAGTTAATCCTTCTAACTTGACTTTTAAAATAAACTAAACACATGTTCTATATCTATATGATATGCTAACTTAATGATTTAAAACCTGGAAACACGATGAACACCATAAAATCGGATATACGCCGTCGTAGTGAAACCGGGGGCTGTTTTGGTTTGGATAATTAAAAAATATGATAAACTTTGATTTAAAAGTTGTTCTTCTGGGAAAATAATTTTTCATATGAACATGAAACTATATCCAAAAATCTTGGTTAAACTCAAAGTGAAAGAATGTTTTTCAAAATGGTCATCAAGATGTCGTTCTTTCGATGGAAATGACTACCTCTTTAGTAATTGACATGTAACTTAAATTTTCAATTATAAACCTATATATTTTCTATTTGGATTCTTAAATTAGAGTTAAATATAAAACCATAGCAATTTGATTCACTCAAAATGGATTTAAAATGAAGAAGTTATGGGTAAAACAAGATTGGATATTTTTGATCTTTTTAGCTACGGAAAATGTTTAACAAATCTATACAAATCATATCCTAGCTAACTTATATTGTATTATACATGTATTCTAATATATTATGTAATCTTGGGATACCATAGACACGTATGCAAATGTTTTGACATATCATATCGACCCATGTATATATATTGTTTGGAACAACCATAGACACTCTATATGCAGTAATGTTGGAGTTAGCTATACAGGGTTGAGGTTGATTCCAAAAATATATATACTTTGAGTTGTGATCTAGCCTGAGACGTATATACACTGGGTCGTGGATTGATTCAAGATAATATATATCGATTTATTTCTGTACATCTAACTGTGGACAACTAGTTGTAGGTTAATAACGAGGACAGCTGACTTAATACACTCAAATCTTTAAAACATAATAAAAATGGTTGTAATTATATTTTGATCATACTTTGATATATATGTACATATTTGTATAGGTTCGTGAATCGATCCGTGGTCAAGTCTTATTTTCGAGGAAGGAAATATCTGTGAAAGTGAGTTATAGTCCCACTTTTAAAATCTAATATTTTTGGGATGAGAATACATGCAGGTTTTATAAATGATTTACAAAATAGACACAAGTACGTGAAACTACATTCTATGGTTGAATTATCGAAATTGAATATGCCCCTTTTTATTAAGTCTGGTAATCTAAGAATTAGGGAACAGACACCCTAATTGACGCGAATCCTAAAGATAGATCTATTGGGCCTAACAAACCCCATCCAAAGTACCGGATGCTTTAGTACTTCGAAATTTATATCATATCCGAAGGGTGTCCCGGAATGATGGGGATATTCTTATATATGCATCTTGTTAATGTCGGTTACCAGGTGTTCACCATATGAATAATTTTTATCTCTATGTATGGGATGTATATTGAAATATGAAATCTTGTGGTCTATTGTTACAATTTGATATATATAAGTTAAACCTATAATTCATCAACATTTTTGTTGACGTTTAAAGCATGTTTATTCTCAGGTGAATACTAAGAGCTTCCGCTGTTGCATACTAAAATAAGGACAAGATTTGGAGTCCATGTTTGTATGATATTGTGTAAAAACTGCATTCAAGAAACATATGTCGATGTAATATATTTCTATTGTAAACCATTATGTAATGGTCGTGTGTAAACAGTATATTTTAGATTATCATTATTTGATAATCTACGTAATGTTTTTAAAACCTTTATTGATAAAATAAAGGTTATGGTTGTTTTAAAAATGAATGCAGTCTTTGAAAAACGTCTCATATAGAGGTCAAAACCTCGCAACGAAATCAATTAATATGGAACGTTTATAATCAATATGAACGGGACATTTCAGTTGGTATCCGAGCGTTGGTCTTAGAGAACCATAAAATTTGCATTAGTGTGTCTTATCGAGTTTGTTAGGATGCATTAGTGAGTCTGGACTTCGACCGTGTTTTCTTTAAAAATGATTGCTTAACATTTTTGTTGGAAACTATATATTATTAACATGTAAATATTATGTGATATATTAATCTCTTAACATGTTTATATTGTGTGATAGATGTCTACCTCTAGCACAAGTCTCATTGACTCACTTAATAATAACGAAGAGTAGAATATATATTGGCAAGATTCACAAGTTCCTGAAGAACCGGAAGAAGAGAAAACGGAACCGGAAGAAGAGGAACCGGAAGAAGAGGAACTAGAAGAAGAGGAACCGGAAGAAGAAGAGGTTCCGGAGGGGGGAATAGTAGGAACCACGGAAAACCGGTCAAATAAAAGAAAATCCTCAACCAATGGACCAAAGTTAATAATGGTCAATGGTGTTTCCGCTAAGGAAGCAAAATATTACCAATTTTCCGATGAATCGGATCCTGATGAGGATTTCGATGATGTTATAGAAATTACCCCGACCCAATTTAATGAGGCAAAAGAAAATAATAAGGGAAAAGGCATCAAAATAGAGAAATCTAATTCCGACCCCGATGAACTTTATATGTACCGTCAACACCCGTATTTTCAATATCGTGACAATAACCCGGGAACCTCTAAACCACCAAGTTTTTCTAAACCAATGTGGAAAATGATGACTCGTATTAGAGGAACATCATATATCCCTAGAAGATTAGGAAAAAGAACCAAGTTCGAAGAAGAAGAAACCAGTGATTCAGATTAAAGGGGTGTGAGCATGTTGTGTAATAAATGTATTGTAGTGTGCGTGTACTTTTATGTTCTATGTAAAAATTGCTTGTATTGTTTGTTATTACGAATCTAATCCTTGCCTATTTTACAGTATAAAAACAAAATAGACGTTAAGGGTAGACAACCGAATATTTTAGAAGACCTACCAGAGGATATGATTGAGGAAATCTTGTCTAGAGTTGGTCAGAATTCATCAGCACATTTAGTTACGGCGAAATTAACTTGTCAAACATTTGAAAGACTTTCCAGAAATGCCTTAGTTTATAAAAGGCTTTCCTTTGATAGGTGGGGTATATCACATTGGGGAGACTTTAAGTTACACCGTGTTTTCTTTAAAGCGTTAAATACGGGGAACCCAAATGCAATTTTACGCTACGGGTTAAGAACCTATTTTGACTCAACATATCCCAACATAGGATTTCGTGAATTAGAAAGAGCTTCTAACATGCAACATAAAGAAGCATGTTATGCTTACAGGTTAGTGATGTTCGCTTCTTACCAAAGTGAGAAAAAGAACATCGGATTGCAGCTTTTAAATAAAACTTTCCCACAAAGTGACGGATTCAGTAGTTGGGGTGAGAAACAAGGTTTTTAGATTATTACGGGGCTGTTGGACATTATGAAACCCTCGTCCTTTTGACGACATTACAACATGCTGCCTAGCTAATGGTCATAACGGTTATTTTCCACAAGACCAAGGATGGGAAGTCGTCTTAGTAAAACCAGAATGCATGACTTGTTTCTGGACTTATGAATTATGTGTCTTTATTTCCTTTGCTGAACAACTTGCGTATTAACTAGATTTATCTTCAAAACTGTCCTGTATCATAGTGTACTATATTTTATGTTATATGTAATATAGCGAAGTTGTAAGTTTGAAGAATATTTGTATGTGATATATTATTATAATCAGTTTTTCATATGGAATTGTAGTAGTTGAATTGTATATTTGCTAAGTATGAACTTAACGGGTAGGTAGTACCCGAATTTAAAATTATAAAACGCTAATATGAAGAAAAAGCTTTTATAAATGAGTTCATATCTGCTACGAGATACTATTGACTACTCTTAATATTCTGTATGATTAAATTGTTTCATTTGACTATTTTGAAGGAAATGCCACCGACTACTCGACACACCTTGAATATGAGCGAAGAGGAATTTCGTGCCTTTCTTGCTTCAAACATAGCCGCAGTACAGGCCGTGCTACATGACAACAATAACACTGAATCTAGCAATACAGCTAACGGCACAAGAAATCGTGTAGGATACTCCTACAAGGAATTCACTGCCTGCAAACCTTCAGAATTTGATGGGACCGAAGGACCAATCGGATTGAAACGGTGGACCGAGAAAGTTGAATCGGTGTTTGCCATAAGTAAGTGTGCTGAAGGAGACAAAGTGAAGTACGCTACGCATACCTTCACAGGTATTGCGTTAACATGGTGGAATACCTATCTAGAGCAAGTGGGACAAGATGCTGCTTACGCACTACCATGGTCAGTATTCAAGCAATTGATGAATGAGAAGTACCGTTCGATAACCGAGGTTAATAAGCTCAAGTCAGAAATTAGAGGGTTACGAACACAGGGATTTGATATTACTTCGTACGAAAGACGATTCACAGAATTGTGCCTATTGTGTCCGAGAGCGTTCGAAAATGAGGAAGAGAAGATCGACGCGTTTGTGAAAGGGTTACCGGAGAGAATCCAAGAAGATATAAGTTCACACGATCCTGCCTCCATACAAAAGGCATGTAGAATGGCTCACAAACTAGTGAACCAGATTGAGGGAAGAATTAAAGAACAGGTGGTCGAAGAGGCCAACGTGAAGTTAGTCAAAAGAAAGTGGGAGGAAAACGGTGATAAGAGTCACCAAAACAACAACAACTATCCCAACAATGGCAACATCAATCGTAACTACAAGAAACGGCACAACAACAACAACAATAACTACAACAATCATCCCAACAACAATAACAACCGTAACAACAACAACAACAACAACAACAACAACAATCAGAAGCAGCTATGCCAAAGGTGTGAAAAGTATCACTCGGGGTTTTGCACCAAATTTTGCAACAAGTGTAAAAAGAAATGGTCATAGTGTAGCGAAGTGTGAGGTCTACGGACCAGGGGTTAACAGAACTAAAGGAACATATGGTGTCAGAACGAGTAATGGCGGAGCAAGTAGTGTCGGAGCAAGTTATGCCAATGTAGTTTGTTATAAATGTGGAAAACCGGGCCACATTATTAGAAATTCCCCGAAACAGGAGAACATGAATGGACAAGGCCGCGGAAGAGTTTTCAATATTAATGCGGCAGAGGCACAGGAAGACCCGGAGCTTGTTACGGGTACGTTTCTTATTGACAATAAATCTGCTTACGTTTTATTTGATTCGGGTGCGGATAGAAGCTATATGAGTAGAGATTTTTGTGCTAAATTAAGTTATCCATTGACGCCATTGGATAGTAAATTTTTACTCGAATTAGCAAACGGTAAATTAATTTCAGCAGATTATATATGCCGGAATCGAGAAATTAAACTGGGTAGCGAAATATTTAAGATTGATTTGATACCAGTAGAGTTAGGGAGTTTTGATGTAATAGTTGGCATGGACTGGCTGAAGGAGATGAAAGCAGAGA
Organism: Rutidosis leptorrhynchoides; assembly: GCF_046630445.1. NCBI lineage: Eukaryota > Viridiplantae > Streptophyta > Magnoliopsida > Asterales > Asteraceae > Rutidosis > Rutidosis leptorrhynchoides. The sequence continues at coordinate 694,074,366 of NC_092335.1, forward strand.
TCGTATGTTAAAAAATGTAATTCGCATTGTACGAGAAGAAGGAGAATCCTTAATGGTGTACGGAGAAAAGGGCAACACGAAGCTACATCTTATTAGTAACTTGAAGGCACAAAAACTAATAAGAAAAGGTTGCTATGCTGTTCTAGCACACGTCGAGAAAGTACAAACTGAAGAAAAGAGCATCAATGATGTTCCCGTCACAAAAGAATTTCCCGATGTATTTCCGAAAGAATTACCGGGACTACCTCCACATCGATCTGTTGAATTTCAAATAGATCTTGTACCAGGAGCTGCACCAATAGCTCGTGCTCCTTACAGAATCGCACCCAGCGAGATGAAAGAACTGCAAAGCCAACTGCAAGAACTATTAGAACGTGGTTTCATTCGACCAAGCACATCACCATGGGGAGCTCCTGTTTTGTTTGTCAAGAAGAAGGATGGTACATTTAGGTTGTGTATTGACTACAGAGAGTTGAATAAACTTACCATCAAAAACCTTTATCCACTGCCGAGAATTGACAACTTATTTGATCAACTACAAGGCTCGTCGGTTTATTCGAAAATCGAGTTACGTTCTGGATATCATCAAATGCGAGTAAAGGAGGATGATATTCCAAAAACTGCTTTTCGGACGCGTTATGGTCATTACGAGTTTATAGTTATGCCGTTTGGATTGACTAATGCACCAGCTATGTTCATGGACCTTATAAACCGAGTGTGTGGGCCATATCTTGACAATTTTGTCATTGTTTTCATTGATGACATACTTATTTACTCAAAGAATGATCAAGAGCACGAAGAACATTTGAGAAAAGTGCTAGAAGTATTGAGGAAATAAAAACTGTACGCTAAGTTTTCAAAGTGTGCATTTTGGTTGGAATAAGTTCAATTCCTCGGTCACATAGTGAACAAAGAAGGTATCCAGGTGGACCCGGCAAATATCGAAACCGTTGAAAAGTGGGAAACCCCAAAAACTCCGAAGCATATACGTCAATTTTTAGGATTGGCTGGTTACTACAGAAGATTCATCCAAGATTTCTCCAAAATAGCAAAACCCTTGACTGCATTAACGTATAAAGGGAAGAAATTTGAATGGAAGGATGAACAAGAGAAGGCGTTTCAGTTATTGAAGAAAAAGCTAACTACGGCACCTATATTGTCATTGTCTGAAGGCAATGATGATTTTGTGATTTATTGTGACGCATCAAAGCAAGGTCTCAGTTGTGTATTAATGCAACGAACGAAGGTGATTGCTTATGCGTCTAGACAATTGAAGATTCACGAGCAAAATTATACAACTCACGATTTGGAATTGGGTGCTGTTGTTTTTGCATTAAAGACTTGGAGGCATTATTTATATGCGGTCAAAAGTATTATATATACCGACCACGAAAGTCTCCAATATATATTTAATCTGAAGCAACTGAATATGAGACAACGCAGGTGGATTGAACTGTTGAATGATTATGATTTTGAGATTCGATACCACCCGAGGAAGGCGAATGTGGTAGCCGACGCTTTGAGTAGAAAGGACAGAGAACCTATATGGGTAAAAGCTATGAATATAATTATTCGTACTAACCTTACTACTCAAATAAAGGAGGCGCAACAGGGGGTTGTAAAAGAAGGAAAGTTGAAGAACGAGATACCCAAAGGATCAGAGAAACATCTTAATATTCGGGAAGACGAAACCCGATATAGGGCTGATAGAATTTGGGTACCAAGGTTTGGAGATGTGAGAGAAATGGTACTTAAAGAAGCACATAAAACCAGATATTCAATACATCCCGGAGCGGGGAAGATGTATAAAGATCTCAAGAAACACTTTTGGTGGCCGGGTATGAAAGCCGATATTGCTAAATATGTAGGAGAATGTTTGACATGTTCTAAGGTCAAAGCTGAACATCAGAAACCATCAGGTCTACTACAACAACCTGAAATCCCGGAATGGAAATGGGAAAACATTACCATGGATTTCATTACTAAATTTCCAAGGACTGCAAGTGGTTATGATACTATTTGGGTAATAGTTGATCGTCTCACTAAGTCAGCATACTTCCTGCCAATGAGAGAAGATGACAAAATGGTGAAGTTGGCGTGATTGTATTTGAAGGATGTTGTCTCCAGACATGGAATACCCGTCTCTATTATCTCTGATAGGGATGGTAGATTTGTTTCAAGGTTCTGGCAAATGTTGCAACAAACATTGGGGACTCGTCTAGACATGAGTACTGCCTATCATCCACAAACTGATGGGCAAAGCGAAAGGACGATACAAACGCTTGAAGACATGCTACGAGCATGTGTTATTGATTTCGGAAATAGTTGGGATCGACACCTACCATTAGCAGAATTTTCCTACAACAACAGTTATCATTCTAGTATTGAGATGGCGCCGTTTGAGGCACTTTATGGTAGAAAGTCCAGGTCTCCGATTTGTTGGAATGAAGTGGGGGATAGACAGATTACGGGTCCGGAGATAATACAAGAAACTACCGAGAAAATCATCCAAATTCAACAACGATTGAAAACCGCCCAGAGTCGACAAAAGAGCTACGCGGACAGTAAAAGAAAAGATATAGAGTTTGAAATTGGAGAAATGGTCATGCTTAAGGTTTCACCTTGGAAAGGCGTTGTTCGATTTGGTAAACGGGGGAAACTAAATCCAAGGTACATTGGACCATTCAAGATTATAGATCGTGTCGGACCAGTAGCTTACCAACTGGAGCTACCTCAACAACTCTCGGCTGTACATAACACTTTCCACGTCTCGAATTTGAAGAAATGTTTTGCTAAAGAAGATCTCACTATTCCTTTGGACGAAATCCAAATCAATGAAAAACTTCAGTTCATTGAAGAACCCGTCGAAATAATGGATCATGAGGTTAAGAGACTTAAGTAAAACAAGATACCGATTGTTAAGGTTCGATGGAATGCTCGTAGAGGACCTGAGTTCACTTGGGAGCGTGAAGATCAGATGAAGAAGAAATACCCGCATATATTTCCGGAAGATTCGTCAACACCTTCAACAGCTTAAAATTTTGGGACGAAATTTATTTAACGGGTAGGTACTGTAGTGACCCGAACTTTTCCATTTTTATATATATTAATTGAGATTGATATTTACATGACTAAATGTTTCCAACGTGTTAAGCAATCAAACTTTTTAAGACTTGATTAAATGAAATAAGTTTCATATAGACAATTGATCACCCATGTTGACCGGCGATTCACGAACGTTACAAAATTGTAAAAACTACATGTTGTGGCATATATATATATATATATATATATATATATATATATATATATATATATATATATATATATATATATATATATATATATATATATATATATATATATATATATATATATATATGTGGTTGACATAAGATTATGATGAGTAAGTATCTCACTAAGTATATTAACAATGTGTGATATACATAAGAAATGAGATTACTAAGTTAAGAAACTCGAAATGATATATATAACGATTATCGTTATGATAACGTCTACTAAATACATACGTATCATATTAAGATATTGATATACTATATTTAACATGATAAAATGATATTCAAATATATCATTAAGTGTGTTAACAATGAACTACATATGTAAAAACAAGACTACTAACTCAAGAATTACGAAACGAGACTTATATGTAACGATTATCGTTGTAACGATATTTTAATGTATATATCATATTAAGAGATATTCATACATCATAATATCATGATAATATAATAATTTAACATCTCATTTTATATAATAAACATTGGGTTAACAACATTAATTGAGATCGTTAACTTAAAGGTTTCAAAACAACACTTACATGTAACGACTAACAAAGACTTAACGACTCCATTAGAATGTATATACATGTTGTGTTTTGATATGTATTCTTACACTTTTGAAAGACTTCAAGACACATATCAAAGTACTTTTACTTAATAAAATGCTTACAATTACATCCTCGTTCAGTTTCATCAACAATTCTACTCGTATGCACCCGTATTCGTACTCGTACAATACACAACTTTTAAATGTATGTACTATTAGTATATACACTCCAATGATCAGCTCTTAGTAGCCCATGTGAGTCACCTAACACATGTGGGAACCATCATTTGGCAACTAGCATGAAATATCTCATAAAATTACAAAAATATTAGTAATCACCTTCATGACTTCTTTACATGAAAACAAAATTACATATCCTTTATATCTAATCCATATACCAATGACCAAAAACACCTACAAACACTTTCATTATTCAATTTTCTTCATCTAATTGATCTCTATCAAGTTCCATCTTCAAGTTCTAAGTGTTCTTCATAAATTCTATAAGTATAGTTTCATAAAAATCAAGAATACTTCCAAGTTTGCAAGTCTACTTCCAAGCTTTCTAATCCATTCCAAGTAATCATATAAGATCAAGGAACCTTTGTTATTTATAGTAGGTTATCTTTCTAATTCAAGGTAATATTCATATTCAAACTTTGATTCAATTTCTACAACTATAACAATCTTATTTCGAGTGAAAATCTTACTTGAACTGTTTTCGTGTCATGATTCTGTTTCAAGAACTTTCAAGCCATCCAAGGATCCTTTGAAGCTAGATCCATTTTTCTCATTTCCAGTAGATTTATCCAGAAAACTTGAGGTAGTAATGATGTTCATAACATCATTCGATTCATACATATAAAGCTATCTTATTCGAAGTTTTAAACTTGTAATCGCTAGAACATAGTTTAGTTAATTCTAAACTTGTTCGCAAATAAAAGTTAATCCTTCTAACTTGACTTTTAAAATAAACTAAACACATGTTCTATATCTATATGATATGCTAACTTAATGATTTAAAACCTGAAAACAAGATGAACACCATAAAATCGGATATACGCCGTCGTAGTGAAACCGGGGGCTGTTTTGGTTTGGATAATTAAAAACTATGATAAACTTTGATTTAAAAGTTGTTCTTCTGGGAAAATAATTTTTCATGTGAACATGAAACTATATCCAAAAATCTTGGTTAAACTCAAAGTGAAAGTATGTTTTTCAAAATGGTCATCAAGATGTCATTCTTTCAACGGAAATGACTACTTCTTTAGTAATTGACATGTAACTTAAATTTCCGACAATAAACCTATACTTTTTCTATATGGATTCTTAAATTAGAGTTCAATATGAAACCATAGCAATTTGATTCACTCAAAACGGATTTAAAATGAAGAAGTTATGGGTAAAACAAGATTGGATATTTTTGATCTTTTTAGCTACGGGAAATGTTTAACAAATCTATACAAATCATATCCTAGCTAACTTATATTGTATTATACATGTATTCTAATATATTATGTAATCTTGGGATACCATAGACACGTATGCAAATGTTTTGACATATCATATCGACCCATGTATATATATTATTTGGAACAACCATAGACACTCTATATGCAGTAATGTTGGAGTTTGCTATACAGGGTTGAGGTTGATTCCAAAAATATATATACTTTGAGTTGTGATCTAGCCTGAGACGTGTATACACTGGGTCATGGATTGATTCAAGATAATATATATCGATTTATTTTGATCAACTAGTTGTAGGTTACTAACGAGGACAGCTGACTTAATACACTCAAATCTTCAAAACATAATAAAAATGGTTGTAATTATATTTTGATCATACTTTGATATATATGTACATATTTGTATAGGTTCGTGAATCGATCCGTGGCCAAGTCTTATTTTCGAGGAAGGAAATATCTGTGAAAGTGAGTTATAGTCCCACTTTTAAAATCTAATATTTTTAGGATGAGAATACATGCAGGTTTTATAAATGATTTACAAAATAGACACAAGTATGTGAAACTACATTCTATGGTTGAATTATCGAAATCGAATATGCCCCTTTTTATTAAGTCTGGTAATCTAAGAATTAGGGAACAGACACCCTAATTGACGCGAATCCTAAAGATAGATCTATTGGGCCTAACAAACCCCATCCAAAGTACCGGATGCTTTAGTACTTTGAAATTTATATCATATCCGAAGGGTGTTCCGGAATGATGGGGATATTCTTATATATGCATCTTGTTAATGTCGGTTATTAGGTGTTCACCATATGAATGATTTTTATCTCTATGTATGGGATGTGTATTGAAATATGAAATCTTGTGGTCTATTGTTACGATTTGATATATATAGGTTAAACCTATAACTCACCAACATTTTTGTTGACGTTTAAAGCATGTTTATTCTCAGGTGAATACTAAGAGCTTCCGTTGTTGCATACTAAAATAAGGACAAGATTTGGAGTCCATGTTTGTATGATATTGTGTAAAAACTGCATTCAAGAAACATATGTCGATGTAATATATTTCTATTGTAAACCATTATGTAATGGTCGTGTGTAAACAGTATATTTTAGATTATCATTATTTGATAATCTACGTAATGTTTTTAAAACCTTTATTGATAAAATAAAGGTTATGGTTGTTTTAAAAATGAATGCAGTCTTTGAAAAATGTCTCATATAGAGGTCAAAACCTCGCAACGAAATCAATTAATATGGAATGTTTATAATCAATATGAACGGGACATTTCACTCTCTACCTGAGGATGACTACCATCATACGGTACTGCCTGATTGCGTCTGCTCTTTAATACCTTAGCACCCTGATAGACCTTCAATTCGAAAGTATCATCCTGTTCCCTACATACCATAGGTGGACCCCCTTGATCCCTATCTACACCCAAATACTCTCCAATGAGAGTAACAAAAATACATCCTCCTATTATTCCCCCGTCATGTATTCCTGCCACTACTTTGGACAGATAAAAACCGACACAGTAGGGGATATTAACAAAGCTTCTATTGTTTCGAATACACTTAAGGTAAAATAAGTCATGTAAGGTCATCTTCTCCTTGTTTTTACCTCTTTTTGTAATCGAATTAGCTAAAAATTTATGTATAATACGAAGCTCTGCTTTGTTAATATCTAAATAGGAGTGTCTTCCTCCTAGCTTAAAAATATTATAATTTGACATACGCCTCCAGACAGCGTTCGCGTTAAAATTCCTATCTACCCTTTCACCATGATAAATCAAATTTGTACAATCAGGTAGTAGTAATTCACCAGGAGTGTAAATTTGTAAAGCCCTGGCCATGTCCAGCATGGACATCCTATACATCCTACGGCCAAGTATAAATCTAAGAAAACTTCTATCATCTAACCTAACTACATCCGCATTAAGTGAAATAGTACTCATAAGCTCAACACACCATTCCTTATATACAGGCCTACGAATGGTGAATAAACGTTCCCAATCGGGGGAAAAAGTACTGCCATACCTTTGGATTAGATGCAGTCTAACTGAGTTAACTAGTTGGACCATTTCCAAAGGCTCCCAATCAATTACCCTCGGCACTTCTACATTTTTCGTTACCAGTTTGAATTTGTTACTTTGATATGTTGGGTAATCTCTCCAACTTCGATCAAATCTCAGATTAGGATGCAACTGTGTTTCATGAATCGTTGGGTGTTCTACTATCGGATGAATCGGAAAAATTACGTAGGCATTAACATATTCTTGTTGCGGATCATAATATGGTACGTGTTGATCAGGTTGTTGTCGTTGTTCCTGTTGTTGCTCTTGTTCAGGTTCTGGTTCATATTGTGGCTCATATTGCATTTCTGGCTCAGGTTCTGGAGCAGGTTGCCTAGATGATGATGATGCACCATCGGTATCGGTAAATCTCTGTAAAACACATTAAACACAAAATTTGTGCATCCAAATATGCATTAGTGTTAGCAAAATAACAACTTGAAACAATTACAATACCATGTTCAATCAAAATTAAACTTATACACATTTTCACAATTTTAACAATTCTACACTTTTTCAAATAAGCATTTATGAAAGTGTTTACAAAGTTCATAAGCATTCAACTCAAATAACATGTTAAAATAACCATTACTAGCAATTAAACAAGTTTCAAATGGCATTTACATAAATTTAATCAAGTTCATGAATTTTAGACCTAAAAAGTCCACTTTAATTCTCAAAAATCATGTTTAGGATCAAAGTTTGGATCATTTAGCTACCTAAACATGTTACACTACTTAATTTAGCAATAATTCATGAAAAAATCGGCCATAACCTATTTATATCAAAAAGCCTCAAATTGCTCAAGAACACAAACCTTATATTTCTAAAAAATTTTAAGTTTTTGGCTTCAAATCATGTTAAATAGCATCAATCTTGGTTATACATGCATAATATACTAACAATTTAACTCTAATTACACTAGATATTAACAAAATTAAATTAGGTAAAATATTGGTAATTATCACAAACACTAAGAAATTTAAGAGTTTAGAGGTGTAATTTTTACCTTCTTGTTAAAAAATCCAAACCTAGGCATGATTGTAGCGAAGTTTTGTGAGAAATTTGGTGAAATTTGGGTGAAAATTGGTGATTTTTGGGGTTTATGTGTGTGTTCGCTCGTATGTGTGTGTGTGTTATTGTGAAAGGCAGCAGAGAACTCGACTGAATTTAAGTTCCTGACCAGTTTTTCTTGGCCATTCAATCGCATGGCTTTGCTGTGCAATCCCCATGTGATCGCATGGGGGTCTGGTTTTTTTTTTTTTTTTTAAATCTTATACTCATAAAACAAATAATTAATTTTATTTAAAATTTTGTTTCTTTTAGAATGAGGGCGTTTCAGATCGTTGTCCTAGTCCGGCCCTCGACAAAAATTTAAAATTTGTCACTTTTTTTAAGCGTTGTTTTTTAAAAGCAAAGATTTTTGGGTTTTTTTTTTTTAATGTTTTTGACATACTTTAATTCAATAAGATTAAAAATAATGATAATAAAATTTCTCGTCCCTCCCTTGGGTAAAGCAATTTCGGTTCAACGAACTAGTTTTCAACTCACGGCGAATTTTTAGAAATCATATTTTTAACTTAGTGAAATAAAGTAAATTTTTATTTTTAAATTCACACCAAACTTAAATTTAAAATGCATAAAATTAAAAATTCATATTATTAAAATTAAAAATTCACACCAAATTTATATTATATTTTTGTTTTTATACATACAAACTTATATTAAAAATATTAATTTTTCAAATATTTAGAAACTTAAATATATTGATTTAAAAAGTTTATAATATTAATTTAATATTTATATATTAATTTTAAAAACAAAGTAAAAATTAAAAATTAAAAATCTTTTTGGTCTTTTTATCCCACTTTAATCAATCAAATATTATCAAATATATACGCCCCTCTTTTTGGTAAAGTAATTTCGGTTCCATAACCTAGTTTTACTCCTGACGAATTTCTGAAATATTTTGGGTTGATTGATTAAAGATATTTATACCTTAAGAATAAACGGTAAATTTCGCAGTGATGTAATAAATTTTTGTATGATATTAATAATTTCGGTTACGCATACCTAATTTTATTGAATACCAATTTAATACTTTATAGCGAACGATTCAGCGTTTATTATCAAAAGGTTAAAAGCAATAAAAATAAAAATAAAAACTGTACATACTTACCTACGAGAAAGAATTCTCAGAGACCTGCTTTAGCCTACTCATAGGAGAGTCGTGTGATTTGATTTTCCATAGCTACATAAGCGTAACCTCGATTCTTCAATATCTTTTCTTCTAAACATATGAACGGTCCTTCTCTGCATAAGGTAACAAATTCGGTATTTGAATATGTTTGATTATTTGAACATTTACCTTCGTGTGACCATTTTCCGCATTTATAACATCTTTCAAGGTGTCGTGCTCTTCTTTTTGTTGCGGATTTTGATTTTCCTTTACCAAAATGTATCTTATGGTGGTCTTTCCTGAGTTCTTTTCTTACTCCATCCATTTTGCTTCTTATGAATGATACCAGTTCACTCGGAAGGGTGTCATTATTACGTTTAGTAATCATAGCGTGTAGCATTAGACCATGGTTCAGATCAAAGGAATTCTTCATCTCGTAAAACCTAAAAAAAATAAAAATTCAGAATGGAGGGAGAAGACTAGTTCTTTAGGGTCTGCTAGGGAAAGACCATTCGGATTCCATTCTCGAGAACTACACGAAAACAGAATATCTAACTCTAACAGAAATATGTATTACCCTAAAAAGATTCGAACCTTCCCACACTTAGTTAGCTGTGGTGTCAAAATTGTGATTAACTTCATCTTCAACTTCCATTAAATTATCTATGTAATGTTTAACTCTGTGACCATTAACCTTAAATTCAATCTTATTTGAATTTATTAACTCTATTATTCCGTATGGGAAAACTCTTTTGACTATGAATGGTCCAGACCATCTTGATTTCAATTTTCCAGGAAATAGCTTGAATCGTGAATTGAAAAGAAGAACTCTGTCTCCTTCTTTAAATTCTTTTGAACTTCTGATTCTTTTATCATGCCATTTCTTCGTTCTTTCTTTATAGATTAACGAATTTTCATATGCTTCATGTCTTAATTCTTCTAATTCGTTTAGTTGACTTAATTGTAGACGTCCGGCTTCATGTAAATCAAGATTACATGTCTTCAAAGCCCAAAATGCTTTGTGCTCAATTTCTACTGGAAGATGACATGCTTTTTCATAAACGAGTCTAAAAGGTGTGGTTCCAATTGGAGTTTTGTAGGCTGTTCTAAAAGCCCAGAGTGCATCCTCTAATTTCATGGACCATTCCTTCAGATTTGATCCTACAGTTTTCTCTAGAATACGTTTTAATGCTCTGTTGGTATTTTCAACTTGTCCACTTGTTTGTGGATGATAAGCAGTTGAGATTTTATGAGTTACTCCATATCTTTTGAGAACTTTCTCAAGTTGATTATTACAAAAATGAGTACCCCGATCACTTATTAAAGCTTTCGGTGTTCCAAACCTTGCAAAAAGACGTTTTAAGAAGTTGACTACAACTCGTGCATCGTTAGTTGGGAGAGCTTGTGCTTCCGCCCATTTAGATACATAATCAATGGCTACGAGAATGTACAGATTATTATGAGATTTTGGAAATGGACCCATAAAGTCAATACCCCAAACGTAAATACTTCACATACTTGAATGACATTTTGTGGCATTTCATCACGTTGACTTATTTTTTTGGCCCTTTGACAAGCATCACAGGATTTGCAAAGAAGGTGTGCGTCTTTGAAAATTGTAGGCCAATAGAATCCAGTATCGTAAACTTTTCTTGCTGTGAGTTGAGGCCCATAATGCCCTCCTGTTAGTCCTGTGTGACAATGGATTAAGATTTAACTGGCTTCATCCCCAAATACACATCGGCGTATTATTCCATCGGGACAACTTTTAAACAAATGTGGATCTTCCCAGAAATAGTGTTTTATATCACTAAAGAATTTCTTTCGTTTTTGGTACGACAACCCTTTTTCAAGGAATCCACATACTAAGTAGTTTGCATAGTCTGCAAACCATGGAATTTCATTATAATCGATCTTCAAAAGATATTCATCAGGAAAGTTATCTTGTATGGCTGATTCATTTAGAACTTCTAATTCGGGATTTTCAAGACGAGAAAGATGATCAGCAGCGAGATGTTTTGCTCCCTTTTTATCTCGAATTTCAATATCGAACTCTTGTAAGATTAAGATCTAATGGATTAATCGTGGTTTGGCATCTTGTTTTGAAAATAAATATCTAAGAGCAGAATGGTCAGTATAGACCACCGTTTTAGCTAGAACGAGATATGAACAAAATTTGTCAAAAGCAAAGACAATAGCAAGGAGTTCTTTTTCAGTAGTTGTGTAATTCGTTTGTGCTCCTTGTAATGTCTTACATGCGTAATAAATAGGTTGAAATCGTTTTTCAATCCTTTGTCCTAAAACGGCTCCCATTGCAAAATCATTTGCATCGCACATGAGTTCAAACGGTAGATTCCAATTTGGAGTAATCATGATCGGCGCATTAGTGAGTTTTTCTTTAAGAATATTAAAAGATTTGATGTATCCATCTGAAAAGATGAATGGAGCATCCTTTTCTAGGAGTTTATTCATAGGAGTGACAATTTTAGAAAAATCTTTTATGAAACGTCGGTAAAAACTGGCATGCCCTAGAAAACTCCTAACTCCTCTAACATTGATGGGATGTAGAAGTTTAGCAATTACATCTACTTTAGCTCTATCCACTTCAATTCCTTCCTTTGAAATTTTATGTCCAAGAACGATGCCTTCTTTAACCATGAAATGGCATTTCTCCCAATTAAGAACTAGATTTAATTGTTCGCATCTAATAAGCATTCATTCAAGATTAACTAGACATGATTCAAATGTATCACCGAAGACTGAAAAGTCATCCATGAAAACTTCCATGCATTCTTCTATCATATCGTGAAAAATCGCCATCATGCACCTTTGAAAGGTTGCAGGGGCGTTGCAAAGTCCAAATGGCATGCGTTTGTAAGCAAAAGTACCATAAGGGTACGTGAACGTGGTTTTCTCTTGGTCCTCGGGTGCTATTGGAATTTGAAAGTATCCGGAAAAACTATCAAGAAAACAATAGTAACTGTTTCCGGCTAATCTTTCCAACATTTGATCAATAAAAGGTAAGGGAAAGTGATCTTTTCTGGTGGCGTCATTTAATTTTCTATAATCAATACAAACACGCCATCCTGTTACAGTCTTAGTAGGAATAAGCTCATTTTTTTTATTTGTAATGACAGTCATGTCACCCTTCTTAGGTACGCATTGAACTGGACTTACCCATGGACTATCAGAAATTGGATAAATTAAACCTGCATCTAGCAGTTTAATAATTTCTTTCTTAACAACATCTTGCATATTAGGGTTTAGTCTTCGTTGGCGTTGCACATACATTTTATGACCTTCTTCCATAAGGATTTTATGTGTGCAATACGAAGGACTTATGCCTTTAATGTCATGAATCTTCCATGCAATAGCTGGTTTATGAGCTTTTAACACAGTAATGAGTCGAGATTTTTCATTTTCCGTAAGAGAAGACGATATTATTACAGGTAATTCAGATTCACCATGTAAATAAGCATATTCCAAATGGTTTGGAAGTGGCTTTAATTCTAATGTCGGTGGTTCTTCTATCGATGATTTGTATCGATATCTGTCTTCCTCTTTTAACATTATAATTTCTTCTGTTGTTGGTTCATTTCCATTAGCCATAAGTGCGGCTAACATTTCAGTTTCATCAATTGGTTCAGTTCATTCTCCTAAAGAATATTCTCCTGTTCCTTGTAATTCTGGAAATTCTTCTAACAATTCTGCATGTGAATCTATAGTTTGAATATAATAACATGTATCATCTGCATATTGCGATTGTTGCATGGCTCTATCAACTGAAAAGGTAACACTCTCGTCCTCTATACTCAGGGTCAGTTTCTTACCAAATACGTTTATTATTGCTTTAGCCATGTTTAAGAATGGTCTTCCTAATATGAGAGGAACTCGAGAATCTTCTTCCATATCCAGAATAACAAAATCTACTGGAAATACTAAAGTACCAACTTTAACTAGCATGTTTTCTATTATCCCTCTAGGATATTTTACTGATCGATCGGCTACTTGTATGCTTATTCGTGTTGGTTTCAATTCTCCAAGGTCTAGTTTAGCGTATAATGAATATGGCATTAAATTTATACTAGCACCTAAGTCTGCCAATGCTTCTATTGAACTAAGACTACCTAGAAAACATGGAATTGTGAAACTTCCTGGATCAGATAATTTTTCTGGTATCTTATTTAACAGTACTGTAGAACAATTAGCATTCATAGTAACAGCCGAGAGTTCTTCCATTTTCTTTCTATTTGTGATTAGATCTTTCAAGAATTTAGCATATCTAGGCATTCCTGAAATCACATCAATGAAAGGAAGATTGACATTTATTTGTTTAAACATATCCAAGAATTTGGATTGCTCGGCTTCAAGTCTTTCTATTCTCACTTTACTTGGGTAAGGAAGTGGTGGTTGGTATGGTTTAACATAAGGTTTAGCCTTAACTGTGTTATCTTCATTAACATTTTCAACTACCGGTTCTGTTTCCTTATCTTGATCAGGCTGTGGTTCTTGTTGATTAGGAATAGCGTCATTAGAAATTACAGGCATTTCAGGTGGTTTAAGTGTAATACCACTTCTTGTGGTAATGGCTTTAGCTGTTTCATTCCAGGGGTTAGCATTTGTATCGCTAGGTAAACTTCCCAGTTTTCTTTCACCTATCAACCTTGCTAGGTTACTTACTTCTTGTTCCAGATTTTGAATAGAAGCTTGTTGATTTCTAAATGCTTGAGCATTTTGTTCATTGGTTTGTTTCTGAGATGTGAAAAATTGAGTTTGAGATTCAACTAGCTTCGACATCATATCTTCAAAATTTGGCTTTTTATCATCGAGTTATGGTGGTTTATTTTGAAAATTAGGTCTTTGCTGATTGTAGGTATTGTTGGATACTTGTTGATTGCTAGGACCTTGTTGATTGTTGTATGGAACATTTCGGTTATAATTCTGGTTTTGATTGTAGATTGGTCTTGGAGGTTGATAATTATTCTGATAATTATTTCCAGGCCTTTGGTTCATGTATGAAACATTCTCTCTTTGTTCCATTGTTTGTTCAATACTGAGACAATCTTTTATCAAATGTGGTCCTCCACACTGCTTACAACTAATTCGTATTGAGTGAATATCTTTAGTCATCTTTTTCATTCATCTCTCGACAGCATCTATCTTTGCAGAAATGGAATCAAAGTCATGGCTAGAATCGGCTCTAGCTGCTTTAGATGATCTAACGATATCTTTTTTTTGGTGCCACTCATGTGAGTGAAAAGCAGTGTTATCAATAATTTTGTAAGCTTCAGTTGCGGTTTTCTTCATGATGGAACCACCAGCTGCTATATCGATGTCTTTTCGTGTAGTGATGTCGCATCCTTGGTAGAATATTTGTACTATTTGATAAGTGTCTAAACCATGTTGCGGACATCCTCTCAACAACTTTCCAAATCTTGTCCATGCCTCATATAAAGTTTCATTTGGCTTTTACGTGAACGTAACAATTTCTCTTTGAAGTCTCACGGCTTTAGATGCCGGAAAGAATTGTTTAAGAAATTTTTCAACTAAAACATCCCATGTATCAATCGCCCCTTCAGGTAACAATTCTAACCAATCTTTGGCTTCTCCCTTTAAAGTCCAGGGAAATAATATGAGATATATCTGTTCATCCTCCACTCCTCGGATTTTAAATAAAGTACAGATCCTATTAAAGGTACGAAGATGTTCATTTGGATCTTCCTTCGGCACACCACTAAATTGGCATTGATTAGTTACCATGTGTAGGATTTATCCTTTGATTTCATAATCTAGCGCATTAATGTCTTGTTGAGTAATTGCGTGACCTTGGCCAGTGCGTTTAGCTCGAATTCGGTCTTCCATACTTAGAGGTTCCAGATTTTCCATGATTGAATTTGTTGAATCTGAATCACTAGAGGATTCTGATTTAATGGTTTGTTCCTCGACAATCTCTGTTTGAATGATTGGTGGTTTCGGAGGAAAGATTAATGGTTCAGGATCTCTGAATTGTCCCTGAATATCCTTCGAATTCTCAATTGTGAGGTCGGGTTCAAAAAATGGATTATCGGAAATTTGAATTGGAATACTTGGTAGACTTGATGACGATTCTAAAGAAAAATTGTGACGATCGCTCCAAATCTATATGGACGAACACGTTATTCATCGATTTTATTGCAAGGTATTTGACCTCTATATGATACGTTTTGTAAACATTGCATTCTTTTGAAAAGGCTCACCATAAATGAATATTTAAATCAACGGTTTTCGATATCTGATGATTTCTACATATAGACAATCACCGTAAATAATAGTTTACAATAGTACTTCCGTTGACAATGCAGTCAAAATAAGATACATGGTGATGATTTGGTGAATGCAACGTTTCCTTGAAAAATATGCCATGTAAAACTCCATGCACCTAGCTTGTCTAACATATAAGCAAACAGCGGAAGACTTCTAGGGAACCTGAGAATAAACATGCTAACAAGTGTCAACACAAAGGTTGGTGAGTTCATAGTTTTAATGTTTTGCATAATCTGTACATAAAGGTGGATCACAAGATTTCAGTTGTTTCATCCGGAAACGTTTATCAAAATATTCTATGAAATTGAGCACCCTGGTAACTAAACTTAACGTATATATAATTTATACCCTTTGTATAATCATCTTAATAATACACGCAAACCAATGTGTACGCTTCTCAAATAGCATACGTCCGTTAAAAGGCTAGTGCTCTAGCTCGGACGGGGACGTCAAGCCCTATGGATCTATATACTGTTATTCGCGCCCACCAGTCCATATCCTATGTACTGGCAGCTACTAGTTACCAAAGCTAAGGGATTTTCGATTCAAACTCAGTATATAATTAAGTATATACTTGTATCCATTGCATTTAAAATAAAGTGCATGTATTCTCAGCCCAAAAATATATATTGCAAAAACAATTAAAAAGGGAGCAATGAAACTCATCTTAGCAGCATATAAAGTAGTTCACCAAAATGTGACCGAAACTCGGATTACCAAATAACCGTAGATCTCAACCTAGAGAACATATGTTGGTCAATAAATGTCTATCAAGCTAGGTCAGGTCATAGTGTATCACAATCCTAATGCTCGAGATCGACATACAAAAGTTTATCCAAAGTCGTTTCAAAAAGTCAATTTTGACAGTTGTTTAACAAACGAGACAGGCCTTATTTAAGAATTCATTTACTCGGCTAGTAATATTTAAAAATCCATTTTATCAATCTCGTAAACCATTTGTTTAAATCTTAATTGCAGATTCAAAAGCAATTTCAATTAACGTTAATTATAATTCAGTTGATCATATCTTTTAATCCGTTTATCGAAATTATTCGATATCTAAATGAAAAGTTATTGATTTTTCGCCAGCTTTCCAAAAAAATGTATATCATATACCTTTTACCAGTAATATATGTATTTAATTCGTTATTCATTATAAACTGTTTAGCGACGAAATTTAGCATACAAGCATGTACAAATATATATACTCGAGCACTAGACATGGATACACTATCAATTTATAAAAGATAAAATATAAATGCTTACGTATCAATATTGTGATTCAATATTTCAGAAAAGTACGTAGCCGTAACGGAGATGATAAACACTAGTTTTGACTTGCGAACAAAACCCTTGAACAATACCCATAACCTCCTTAGTAATAACCCATATTTTCCTTAGCTCTATCCCGCTCGAAAACCATTTTGAAAGTGACACGCTCATAACCTCGTCGTAGTATTTTATGTATAATACTAATTAATAATATTAATAATAATAAGATTAATAATAATATTAATCTTAATAATAATAATAATAATAATAATAATAATAATAATAATAATTTATATAATATATATATATATATATATGAGAGAAGAGGTCGAGAGATAGATTGAGTAAAAAATGGCAGAAACGATCGAGCTTTATAATGTGGCCTGATATCAGACCCCATGCGATCGCATGGGGAATGTGAGGGAATTCCATGCGATCGCATGGATCCCTTTTCCAGCTCACATTGTTTTGATTTCTTCCTCGTCAACATAATATTATAATACGTAAATCGAATTTAAAATTTTAAAAAGTCATATTTATTAAATACTTCAGGGGTATTCTATGTAACTTATAATTAATAATTTCTATCATGTCGTTTTCATGTGAATAGTAATGAATTAATTTAAATTCAACTATTTAAGCTACACGTTGTACGTTGTGCTTTACAAATTGTACATTATTAATTTAACTTCGTTTCTTAAAAAAAATACAAAACTTATATCATAAAAATAAAATGACTTAATACGTAAAAAATTTAATATGAAATAGCATCGTTTAATAGTAAATTTTTAATCATTTTGTATATAAATATTATTCGCATGATTCCGTATATATCGAAAACTCTTATATTTATTAAAATATGTATATAATACATGTTATGACGTTCGTGAATCGTTGGACAAACAGGGTGGTCAACCGTTATATAAAAAAATCATTTTCAAAAGTTTTAAAACTTGTCAAAATTCATTGCTTATCATGTCGAAAATATTAAATCATATAGAGAATTGGTTTAAATAAGTCGAAATTTTTCGGGTCATCACAAAAATCAACGGCGACAATATTGGCTAGATGTCTTGATCGAGTTACAGGTGGTGAACGTACGAAAGGTGGTGAACGTTTTGCTCGGTGCATTCACTGAATATCCTATTAGTTATAAAAATAAAAATTATATAAGTTATCAAATTAATAGACTTTTCTGATTTTGCCTACATTTCGAATAGCCAATAGATGCAGCAGGTAGCCAGGACCCTTTAAATCGGAAGCCCACAAATCGCCACTAACAAATCCAACTATTACTACGAAGCAGAAAATTTTAGATGTCTATCAATTTAACTGCTTAAAATAATTTTTTGTCGAAATTTAAAGAAATTTTATAGAAGAAATAGAAAATTCTAAGTCCTAAAAACTAGAGCGTCGAGAAATAAGAAAGAAAAAGAGCGCGTCGAAAAATAAAAGGTCGAAAAATAATAAAAAGAACGTAGCGCGTCGAAACTTAAAAGTCTAAAAACTAAGAATTAAAAATTACGTCTAAAGGTATTAAAGCTTAAAAGGAATACTATATCCAAAACGGCAATAACTTAAAAAGTCTAAAATCTTAAAAAGGCGTCGCAAAATTCTAAAGCACCTAAATCTTAGTCTAAAGAAAAAGCACTTAAGAGATTTTACGGCAAGGCCTAAAAATCTAGAAATAAAAATAACTACGGCAAAAACTATAACTTAAAACTAATTACGAGCGAAAAATATAAATATTACGAATAAATTATTAAAAAGATACAAAATTTAAAAATAAAACTTAAATTATAAAAATACAATTTTTACAAAAATATTATTTTTATATTATTATTTTATAAAAGTATTAAGTTTATATATTTAATAAAACTAAATTAAAACTAAAAATACAAAATAAAACTAAATAATACTAATTATTATTTTAATTAACCCTAAATCTAAATTAATTAATAATAATTATATATAAATTAAACCCTAATTCGATTTAACTAAGGTACCAGGCCTGTCTTTTCACCTCATGCGACCACATGAGGTTTGTGAACGTTTTCCATGCGTTCGCATGGAGCTGGTTACCAGGCCGGATAGTTGGGCCTCTACAGTTGAGCCCGTAAACTTTTTATTTATATTTTTGATTTTTAATTTTCTGTTTTATATTTATATAAAGTATTTATATAAAATAAATAAAACTTATATTTAAAAACTTAAAATAGAAATAAAAATACTTTATAATTTTATATATTTTGAACAACTCTTAAAAATATATATTTTGTTTTTCTTTTTATATTTTTGTATTTTTAATATTTAAAATGTATTTTTACAAAAGCGTATTTTTACAAAAGTAAACTAAGAAGAGGATTATGATTTAATGGTTTGTTCCTCGACAATCTCTGTTTGAATGATTGGTGGTTCCGGAGGAAAGATTAATGGTTCAGGATCTCTGAATTGTCCCTGAATATCCTCCGGATTCTCAATTGTGAGGTCGGGTTCAAAAAATGGATTATCGGAAATTTGAATTGGAGTACTTGGTCGACTTGATGACGATTCTAAAGAAAAATCAACGGCGATAATATTGGCTAGATGTCTTGATCGAGTTACAGGTGGTGAACGTACGAAAGGTGGTGAACGTTTTGCTCGGTGCATTCACTGAAAATCCTATTAGTTATAAAAATAAAAATTATATAAGTTACCAAATTAATAGACTTTTCTGATTTTGCCCACGTTTTGAATAGCCAATAGATGCAGCAGGTAGCCAGGACCCTTTAAATGGGAAGCTCACAACTCGCCACTAACAAATCCAACTATTACTACGAACCAGAAAATTTTGGATGTCTATCAATTAACTGCTTAAAATAATTTTTCGTCGAAATTTAAAGAAATTTTAGAGAAGAAATAGAAAATTCTAAGTCCTAAAAACTAGAGCTTCGAGAAATAAGAAAGAAAAAGAGCGCGTCGAAAAACGTCGAAAAATAAAAGGTCGAAAAATAATGAAAAGAACGTAGCGCGTCGAAACTTAAAAGTCTAAAAACTAAGAATTAAAAGTTACGTCTAAAGGTATTAAAGCTTAAAAGGAATACTATATCCAAAACGGCAATAACTTAAAAAGTCTAAAATCTTAAAAAGGCGTCGCAAAATTCTAAAGCACCTAAATCTTAGTCTAAAGAAAAAGCACTTAAGGGATTTTACGGCAAGGCCTAAAAATCTAGAAATAAAAATAACTACGGCAAAAACTATAACTTAAAACTAATTACGAGCGAAAAATATAAGTATTACAAATAAATTATTAAAAAGATACAAAATTTAAAAATAAAACTTAAATTATAAAAATACAATTTTTACAAAAATATTATTTTTATATTATTATTTTATAAAAGTATTAAGTTTATATATTTAATAAAGCTAAATTAAAACTAAAAATACAAAATAAAACTAAATAATACTAATTATTATTTTAATTAACCCTAAATCTAAATTAATTAATAATAATTATATATAAATTAAACCCTAATTCGATTTAACTAAGGTACCAGGCCTGTCTTTTCACCTCATGCGACCGCATGAGGTTTGTGAACGTTTTCCATGCGTTCGTCTGGAGTTGGTTACCAGGCCGGATAGTTGCGCCTCTACAGTTGAGCCCGTAAACTTTTTATTTATATTTTTGATTTTTAATTTTCTGTTTTATATTTATATAAAGTATTTATATAAAATAAATAAAACTTATATTTAAAAACTTAAAATAGAAATAAAAATACTTTATAATTTTTTATATTTTGAACAACTCTTAAAAATATATATTTTGTTTTTTTATATTTTTGTATTTTTAATATTTAAAACGTATTTTTACAAAAGCGTATTTTTACAAAAGTAAACTAAGAATCTTTTTTTTTATATAGCGTTTCGCTTTTGGCATTTAAGCAGTCCCCGGGAGCGGCGACAAAAATACTTGATGTGCGTAGAGGTGTATACGAAATAGTTATATATTTATTATGAAATATTGTTAAATACGATACAATTTTACACAAGTTATTTATTTATTTATAGAGTGGATATACATAAACCTTGCTACAACACTTATAGGCAGTGTACCTAATCATACAGTAGTGTAGTTTTTAGTAAGTCCGGTTCGTTCCACAGGGAGCTTTCCAAGTTTAAAGCTATATTTTTAAAACTATATTTGTATAAATATATATATATATATATATATATATATATATATATATATATATATATATATATATATATATATATATATATATATATATATATATATATATATATATATATATAAGTAGTATTATTATAATAAAAGGGGGTTTTTATCGTTTAACGACCGGTTTGTCGATTTAAAAACTTAAGTCGCAGTTAAAACCTAATGTAAAATATTAAATATATGAAAGACTTAATTTAAAGCGTAAAGTAAATGACAATAATTAAAGTGCGATAAATAAAAGTGCGATAAATAAAATGACAATAAATAAAATTGCGATAATTAAAAAGTACGATAATTAAAATGACAATAAATTAAAGTGCGATAATTAAAAGTGCAATTAAATATGAAATAAAGGAATTATGCTTATTTAAACTTCCGTAATCATGATGTTTGACGTGTTGATTTTAGTTTATTACCATGGGTTAATTGTCCTCTGTCTTGGATTATTCAATATGTCCTTCTGGTTTTTGTCCATAACAGTCCATCAGTCATAAATATAAAGTGCGAGTGTCCTCGTCAAATTATCCTTATATCCGAAGTCAAATATTCCAACTAATTGGGGACTTAAACTATAATTACACCAATTTTCCTTGGATATAATTTACCCCTGCTTTAATAAGTCCATTGACTATTAATCCATTCCCGTGTCCGGTTAAATGAACGATTATTAGTACTTATAAATATCCCGCCCATCGTGTCCGATCGAGTGTATATGGTTATTTATAGGTACGTCTAATTGTAAATCTTTATATTAAATTAACGAACTATCATTCAATTAAACAAATATAAAGCCCATTAATAGCCCATAGTCTAGTTTCCACAAGTGTCGTTCTTTTGTCCAAACCCCAATTATGGTACAAAGCCCAATTACCCCGTCTTAAATATTTAGCCCAACATCATGATTACTTCGGCTTAAATAAGCATAATAATAACTTAGCTACGAGACATTAATTTAAAAAGGTTGAACATAACTTACAATGATTAATAATAGCGTAGCATTACACGGACAGAATTTCGACTTACGCACTTACAACATTCGCTAACATACCCTTATTATTATTAAAATTAAAATTAAAATTAAAATTATAATACATATATATATATATATATATATATATATATATATATATATATATATATATATATATATATATATATATTACGTTGAGAGATAGAGAGGATAGATGGTATGTTTTGCTCGAGCACCAAACTGCTTTTTATAGGAGTGTGGCCAGAAAAAGTAAGCCATGCGATCGCATGGGATAAAGCCTCCAGGCCATGCGATCGCATGGAGCAAGAATCCAGCTCACATACTTTGTTTTCTTGTTTGCCGACGGTTTTATATATAATATAATATATATATATATATATATATATATATATATATATATATATATATATATATATATATATATATATATATATATATATATATAGTTTTTAAGAATTAATTATATATTATATTATATTCATGTGCATAGTTGACTTGTAATTTTTAGTCCGTTGCGTCGCGCGTTGAGAGTTGACTCTGGTCCCGGTTCCGGATTTTCGAACGTCCTTTCGTACTATTTAATATCTTGTACTTTACGTTTTGCGGCTCGTACTCTTGTAACTTTTAGATGTTTCTCATCAATAATTTGAACCACTTTGACTGTACTTTGTACTTTTGAGCTTTTTGATCGTTTGCGTCTTCAATTCGTAGAATCTGTCTTTTGTCTTCACCTTTTATTATTTAAACGAATATCACTTGTAAATAGAACAATTGCAACTAAAAGCTTGTCTTTCTTGAGGGATAATGCTATGAAATATATGTTCGTTTTTAGCATTATCAATAACTGTGGATGACACACCCACCTTTCAACAAATATGAAACAAGTTTATTCACCTTTGTGGGTAGCTCCATGTACAAATGGTCCGATCATTTCTCAAACCACCGTTCTGATGTTCCGATGTATATAGTAAAAAAAAGTTAAAAAAAAAAGATTAAAAAGAAAAAAAATAAAAAAAAAAAGAGAAAAAGAAAAGAAAAAAAAAGAACAAAAAAAAAAAAGAAAAAAAGAGAAAAATTCTATGTTTTTATTTATGTACAAAAGTGTAATTCGAGTGAAGTTTGTTGTATTATTTCGATACAAAAAAAAGTTAAAAAAAAGAAAAAAAAGGAAGACAAAAAAAAGAGACAAAAAAAGAACAGAAAAAAAGAAAAGAAAAAAAAAGAGAAAAATTCTATGTTTTTATTTTTGCGCCAGTGGTCCCTCACTTTTAGTTAAGATATTTTTACACCGGTGGTCCCTTGTCTTAGTAAAAAGACAATTTTACCCTCACATGGATTGCACATGACAAGGTTAACGGACCTTTTTAATAGAAATTTGACGGAGGGATGCCAATTGCAAAAAATAAAAATAACTCAGGGACGCTGATTGCAAAATTAAAAACCGAGGGACCAAACTAGCGATTTGGGGTATAATAGAGGGACCAACTGAGTAAAAAAGTCAACTATATTTGTACAAAATATAAATATATATATATATATATATATATATATATATATATATATATATATATATATATATATATATATATATATATTACAATTATTATTATTATAAAAGGGGGTTTTAGCGTTTAATGACCGATTTGTCAATTTTATATTTTAAGTCACAATTAAAACCTTATGTAAAATATTAAAAATGAATATAACTTAATTTAAAGCGCAAAGTAAATGACGATAAATAAAATTGTGATAATTAAAAGTACGATAATTAAAAGTGCAATAAATAAAATGACAGTAAATAAAAGTGCGATGAGATATAAAATAAAGAAATTATGCTTATTTAAACTTCCGTAATCATGATGTTCGACGTGTTGATTTTAGTTTATTACCATGGGTTAATTGTCCTTTGTCCTGGATTATTCGATATGTCCATCTGCTTTTTGTCCATAACAGTCCATCAGTCATAAATATAAAGTGCGAGTGTCCTCGTTAAATTATCCTTATACCCGAAGTCAAATATTCCAACTAATTGGGGACTTAAATTGTAATAAGGTTTTAATACATTATTAATGATTACACCAGGTTATCGACTGTGTGCAATCCAATGTTTTAATACTTTATTAACAATTACACCAAGTGTCTTTATATGTAATCCACTCCTGTTTTAATGAGTCCATTGACTATTAATCCATTCCCGTGTCCAGTTAAATGAACGATTATTAGTATTTATAAATATCCCGCCCATCGTATCCGATCGAGTGTATGTGGTTATTTATAATTACATCAAATTGTAAATCTCTATATTAAATTAACGAATTATCATTCAGTTAAACAAATATAAAGCCCATTAATAGCCCATAGTCTAATTTCTTCAAGTGTTGGTCTTTTGTCCAAACCCCAATTATGGTACAAAGCCCAATAACCCCGTCTTTAATATTTAGCCCAACATCACGATTACTTCAGCTTAAATAAGTATAATAATAACTTAAATACGAGACATTAATTTAAAAAGGAGAATTTAGCTTACAGTGATCATTAATCGCGTAGTGTTACAGGGACAGAGTTCCGACTTTAAAACCCGTAAAATAACCGTTACATAACCCAAACTAACTAATATAAAACTAAACTAATTTATATTATAAATATATATATATATATATATATATATATATATATATATATATATATATATATATATATATATATATATATATATATATATATATATATATATATATATATATATATATTATAGAGAGAGTAAGAGATATATGGTGTGGTGCCTTTTTTCGTCGTGCAGAAGCCTGGTATTTATAGGCATATTTCCTGAATCTGATGCCCATGCGAGTGCATGAGTTTTTAGTGCAAATCTCATGCACTCGCATGGGCTCATGCACTCGAATAGGTTTTATGCCTATTTTCCATGCGATCGCATGACCGTCAGATCCAGCTCACATATTTTTTTGTTTTCTTGCTTGTCGACATATTATTATATATATATAATATATATATATATATATATATATATATATATATATATATAATTTATATTAATTATATATATATTATATTATATTCTTGTGCATAGTTGACTTGTAATTTTCGCTCCGTTGTCTCGTACATTTACGCCCGGTTTATGTCTCGGTTCCGGTTTCTCGAACGTCTTTTCGTATGCTTTAATATCTTGTACTTTACGTTCTACAACTTGTACTCTTGTCAATATTTAGATGATGATCATCAATAAATTGAACCACTTGGAGTTTAAGTTGTACGTTTGAGCATTTTAGACGTTTGCGACTTCAAATCTTCGTTTTCTTCTTTTATCTTCGCACTTATTTATTTAAACGGTTATTACATAAAAATAGAACAATTGCAACTAAAAACTTTACATATTGGAAGGATATTGCTCCTAAATATATGTTCATTTGGAGAACTATCAAAAAACTTGATGTGTGAGCGGAGGGGTACGAAATACTATTATTTTTACTACGAAATACGATGAAATATGATACAAGTTTTAATTAATTTATTTACAAATGGGATATACCTAAAGTCTGCTACAATACTATAGGCAGTGTACCTAATCGTAGAGTAGTATAGTTTTTAGTAAGTCCGGTTCGTTCCACAGGGAGACGGCTTATTTTACACTATATTTTAAACAACTATATTTGTACAAAATATATATATATATATATATATATATATATATATATATATATATATATATATATATATATATATATATATATATTACAATTATTGTTATTATAAAAGGGGGTTTTACCATTTAATGACCGGTTTGTCAATTTTATATTTTAAGTCACAATTAAAACCTAATGTAAAATATTAAAAATAAATATAACTTAATTTAAAGCGCAAAGTAAATGACGATAAATAAAATTGCGATAATTAAAAGTACGTTAATTAAAAGTGCAATAAATAAAATGACAGTAAATAAAAGTGCGATGAGATATAAAATAAAGGAATTATGCTTATTTAAACTTCCGTAATCATGATGTTCGACGTGTTGATTTTAGTTTATTACCATGGGTTAATTGTCCTTTGTCCTGGATTATTCGATATGTCCATCTGGTTTTTGTCCATAACAGTCCATCAGTCATAAATATAAAGTGCGAGTGTCCTCGTTAAATTATCCTTATACCCGAAGTCAAATATTCCAACTAATTGGGGACTTAAACTGTAATAAGGTTTTAATACATTATTAATGATTACACCAGGTTATCAACTGTGTGTAATCCAAGGTTTTAATACTTTATTAACAATTACACCAAGTGTCCTTGTATGTAATTGTAACGACCCAGAAAATTTCGACTAATTTTAAACCAAACTCTCGATACGATTTAGTATTTTTGAAACAATAATAAAAGTTTGTTAGGTTGAATCTCAAAATTTTGAACTGTTTTCATATATGCAATTACCCTTCAACTGTTCTCGACGATTCACGAACCACTATCTGCAAATAGATATGTACATATTTAATTTGAAATATTATTTATAATATATGATTTATTGTTAGAAATAAAAAATGTAAAATAATATAAGAAATAATAAAATTTATTATTAAATTAAATCTATATATATATATATATATATATATATATATATATATATATATATATATGATTTCGAGCTTAATTAGTAAACGATTGTAGCACTTGTTTATCATTAGATGGTTATTTAAACAAGTTAAATTCCAAACTTATTTGATTTTAAAAATAAAGGTAAGATCATTAATAGACTACGTAAATTTTAGAGTGGTTAAAAGTATTTTTACTTTGGAAGAATTGAGTTTTATTACTCCGTGTATATTACTTGTAAATAAAAACAAATAATAGGCGAGCTCTTTTGATCAGGTTTCAAACCTTTAATAACCTGGATAAATAAATGGACTTGATTTAAAACTTGAAAATTTTTCGGAGAACTTTTATACGTAACTGTTTAGCAAAGGAGCACGAAATATTACCCGTACAATTAGGATGTCGACTGAGCAATGACAAGAATCTCGATGGCTATACTGTTTATGCTTCTCTGATTTAGATTTAATATTATATTATTATAATTAATTAAAGGGTTACTATTTTTTTTTTTTGACTTAAACTATCTTATCTTTATATATAAATGTACACACATACATGATACAGAATTACAGATAGATAAACTAAGAGATATATATATATATATATATATATATATATATATATATATATATATATATATATATATATGTATGTCACCACCACCGCCCCCTGCTACCTGTACAGTCGTCAAACACCACTTTCTAACACCATAAACCGCCACCCTCCTCATCAAAGAACTCAAACCCACGACCTTCGAACACCATCGAAACCCATTCAAACAAAGCCCACGTAACCTGCAATCTCCATAGCCACCACCGTAACCATCACCATGACCCACCACCGTGAACCACCATCTCCAAACCGCCACCGCCTCATCCCCTCTACCTCTCTCTCTCATCTTTCTCTCTTCCTCTCTCTCTTCCATCACCGTTGTAATATATATTTTTTTCTCTCTTTTCGCTATTGTTTTGGCCGAAGTGATCCACCACCATAAACAATTCTTTTCGTTACTATCAACTGCTGCTGCACCACAACCGTAAATCACCACAAACAACCCCACGACTCTTTCTATCTTGCTATTGTTACGATACTGCTCCAGCTTCTATTTTTCTGTCGAAATGTTACTCACTTTCCATTTCTGTTTTTAATGATATCATGATGCTCGATAATGATGAAAATGATGATGCTCGTTATCTATGAGAAGATGACAGGAAAATACGTGTTAAATGAAATTAGTGTACCAGTTATTTCAGAAAGGCAACGTTAGAGTAATGGTTAGGGTGTTTGAGGTTAACCAAGAGGTCATGGGTTCGAAACTATCCTAATGCAAATATTTTTTTAATAGAAGATGCTGTGATACATGTTGGGCCGAGAATCTTGTTGAGCCAAGATTTCCTGTTGGGCCGTAATGGTTGGGTTGCTACGAATAATTGGGCTGCTACGAATTGGGCTACTAAACAGACTTGACCTTGTTAAAGAATTGAGTGTACGAATTATTACGATTATTAAGTAATGGTTCAGTGGTTTATAAGGATGGTTGTTAAGCTAGAAGTCTTGAGTTCGAGTCCGGGCAAGGGAAATTATTTTTTTTCGCTTATTCTTGTGAGGTAGCATTCCTTTCATTATTATTACTATTATTATTATTATTATTATTATTATTATTATTATTATTATTATTATTATTATTATTATTATTATTATTATTATTATTATTATTATTATTATTATTATTAATATCATTAACATTAAAAATTAACATTATAATTTAAATCATTACTATCATTAGAATTATTATTATTTTTATCATTATCAATATTATTATAAGTATTAAACATTTTACTTATCATTTTGATTATTATTATTATTAGAATTATTATTATTATCATTAATATTATTATTATTATTATTATTATTATTACAGTATTATTATTACTACAAACATAATAACATTATTTACATAAATATTTACATATAATAAATATATTACTAAACTAAATAAGTAATATATATATATATATATATATATATATATATATATATATATATATATATATATATATATATATATATATATATATATATATATATATAAACTAGTTTGATTATTATTACATGTCAATTATATGTGTTAATAAATATACTATTGATATAGGTTCGTGAATTTGAGGCCAACCCTATACTTGTTCAATGTCGTCATATTTATTTTTACTACAAAATACAGTATGGTGAGTTTCATTTGCTCCCTTTTTAATTACTTTTGCAATATATATTTTTGAGCTGAGAATACATGCGCTGTTTTATAAATGTTTTACGAAATAGGCACAAGTACTAAAACTAATTCTATGTGGGTTTAAACCAGAAATATACCCTTAGCTTGGTAACATTAAACTACTTGTCTATGTACGGTAGGCGCGAATCCTAAAGATAGATCTATCGGGCCTGACAACCCCAACCGGACTGGACGACCAGTATTCAACGATTGCACAGTACTTCATTTCAGTGACTACTCTTGGTACAGTGTAGTGAGATTTCATAATAAATGGAATATGCGACGTTGATTAAATGTTAAGTATGGTTACCAAGTGCTCAACCACTTAGAATATTTTTATTAAAACGTTTGTGTATATGAAATCTTGTGGTCTATTAAGATATTGAAATGATTGTTATGATAAACCTATGAACTCACCAACCTTTTGGTTGACACTTTTAAGCATGTTTATTCTCAGGTATGAAAGAAACCTTCTGCTGTGCATTTGCTCATTTTAGAGATATTACTTGGAGTCGTTCATGGCATATTTAAGTCAATGCCTCGCAATGGGACCAAATGTTGATGACTTTGTCCAGGTGGATTAGGACGGGTCATCACAGTTGGTATCAGAGCGGTGGTCTTAGCGAACCAGGTCTTACATTAGTGTGTCTAACTTATAGTTGTTTAGATGCATTAGTGGGTCTGGACTTCGACCGTGTCTGCATGTCAAATGTTTTTCTTATCATTTAGTGTCGAAAATTATTTGCTTATCATTCATAAAATCTAGACACGTCTTACTGCCTCTATTGCATAGACAGTGTATAGATAAATTCATATCTTAGCGTATCTGTTATTGTTACCTTTGCCTGACAGCTTCCGTAGATTCCTCTGTAACTTATGGGATTATAGTATTATATATGCATATGTAAATTATGTATTGCAGGGTACTAATCTACATCCTATAATCTATTTCTTATTGAAAATCCTTCATCTGATCGTACGAGATGAATCCCTCAACCAGTTCGAATTCCTCGGATTCTGACAGCTATTCCGATATAGAGTTTCACCTAAGCTCCGAAAGCAGTGTCACTAGAATGAATCAACCAATTCATCTGATGGGTTCGTAGTCGACTTAACCGATGGAGGCGAGAAGAAGGCGATCCTTTCCACCAACCAACTTCACCTCTTGGTGAAGAACCTGATGCACTTATCGGCGAACCTATCCGAAACACCATTTTCACACTCATTTCTAGAGTATCTCACCACGATTATATTCTATATAAAATTCTAAATCTTATTCATCCGCTCGTTCCGACCGACAATCATCCCGAAATAATAGAAGAAATCAACGAACTTCGCGCTCGAGTAGTAGCTTTGGAGAATATGGTACAAAACTTAACAGCTCCAGCAACATCACCGGCACCAACAGTACCATCAACATCAATACCAGTACCACCAACAACCCAAGTTTCAACGTTACACGCCTCAACATCGCAATCTATACCTCGAACACAATCTTCATTCTACATCTTGTTCTACATCGGTTATCTTCGTTTTTCATGATGATTATGTAATCTCTAATATTTCAGAGATTGTGTATTCTAGTTCTAACGGTAAATCAAATGAGTTAATATTATATCTACTCATTAAATTCATGATTACATCTGAAGAAAATATATATGTAAGTATATTTTCATAAAGATTGTAATTAAAAATTCTTTTGTACTAATTGTTAATGGTGAAAATATTTTAACGGGTAGGTAATACCCGAGGAATATTTAGATTTCACATTAATAAGTTACACTGTACATTCTTTCAATTCCGATTCAACAGTCATTTACTATTCTACCTACATACATAGATATACGAATCCGTTCACCGCAGAATAACTATTTTCATCCAATTTCATATTTGGATTTTGATTTATCAGAATCCAACAAGTGGCTTAATGAAGAAAACATTGGACAAAATAAAATTTGTTAGAAACAAATAAATTAACTATGAGAAATTTTGTTAAGAATCCACGCTAACTGTTCCTAGCTAACTGTTCCTAGCTAACTGTTAATTCCGTATTACCTTTTATTTATCGCAATTTATTTATCGTATTTTATTTATCGCAATTTTAATTCTCGCAATTTTATTTATCGTTATTTAATTTCTGTTATTTATTTTACGCACTTTAAATATCGGGACACGTATACAAGGTTTTGACATATCATATCGACGTATCTACATATATTATTTGGAATAACCATAGACACTCTATATGCTATAATGATCGAGTTCGCTATACAGGGTTGAGGTTGATTCTACAATAATATATATAGTTTGAGTTGTGATCGAGTCTGAGACATGTACACGGGTCACGATACACATTAATTAATTCGAATATTATATATTAAACTATATATGAATTATTAGACTGTTAACTGTGGACTATCGACTGTGGACTAATAACATTGGACAATTAAAATGAATTAAAATATTGATTATAACATATGAAACTAAACAATTCTTCAAGTTTGCCACTTGATTTCATCTTAAACCTCAATTGTATCTTAACGATTACAATCCGCGTTCAAACCTTTCATGATTCTTGAACACACCTTAATCAAGAGGATGAACTAACCGTACTTCATCTACAGAAGAAAAGATTGATGCATATAGTTATACACCTGGAAAACTCTCGGGACCTGAGTAAACGTTTAACATGCATCTGTGCTAGATCCTTTAGCATTTTTATTACCCAAAATAACTTGATAATCCCTTTCAAAGTAGCAAATTTTGTCACAGCTCCAACAAGACAACTTCGACTATTCGTTCGAAACAACCTTATTATAACCTTTATATATATTCGTACTCTTTTATCGTTACCGGAGAACCTTTTATATTCCACCATATTACCATCAGTGTTTAATCATCTAAAAACACAATTTTCTTGAAACCACCTTGAATTGATAACCGATGATTCAGATATTGCTGCATTAAATGCAGACGAAACAGTAAAATTGTAGATGGCCTAAATGGCCAAGAGGTTGATGATAAAGAATAGAGTATTGGGAACGCTCGATTAAAAATTTGGTACTGAAAAATGGATTGAGCTAATCATGAAGGAGACCAAGGTCAAATACAAGGACCAAACCCTATATTCAAAGAATCCAGGTAGTTCTGGATTCGATAAAATCTTTAAAGAATATCTTGCTCTGAAGTCATGTTAAAATCTTGCGGAAAATTTTTCTTCATCGAACTTAAGAAATTCCAAAATATCATAATAAATATCTTCGATATTTCTGAGGATATTTTCATAAATATTCTTGTCCGAAATTATCTACCTCGTCGTGTTTTCTGTATTCCATTATATTGGAAACTTCTGAAAAATCTAAATATAAATTATGAATGAATTTTGGAAAAATGTTGGGAATTGAAGCATGGGTTAGTATAATATAATGATGCCCGACCAACGTGATTATATTACAGTAAGTCATGCTGAGTTCTAAATAAAACGTGATGATTCACAGACTATAACGTCACCATGTGCCATGTTACATAACTCTTTCATTCTACTTAACCTCTAAGCATATCACGAAAATATTTTCTTGATATTTCTGTTCTTCCGTAATTCCAACAGTTGCTAATAAATCGTGCTATTACATTTTCTTTCTAATTAGAAGATTTCTTTAAATTCCTCAAATTCCGGAAATCCACCGGGACTACGTCAAAAGTTAAATCTCTATCTCAATCTTTTGTGACAGCTTCACTCGTACGCTTCACATAATTAAATTGTTTTATCTATATTAGTCAATAATAATAAAACTCTATTTATTGACTCATATTCGTCATAAAAACATTTTTATTGTTAGCCATGACGACCTCGATCAAATTTCGGGACGAAATTTCTTTAACGGGTAGGTACTGTGACGACCCGAAAAATTTCGACTAATTTTAAACCAAACTCTCGATACGATTTAGTATTTTTGACACAATAATAAAAGTTTGTTAGGTTGAATCTCAAAATTTTAAACTGTTTTCATATATGCAATTACCCTTCAACTGTTCTCGATGATTCACGAACCACTATCTGCAAATAGATATGTACATATTTAATTTGAAATATTATTTATAATATATGATTTATTGTTAGAAATAAAAAATGTAAAATAATATAAGAAATAATAAAATTTGTTATTAAAATAAATCTATAGATATATAAAAGGTATAATGAATATATATATATATATATATATATATATGATTTCGAGCTTAATTAGTAAACGATTGTAGCACTTGTTTATCATTAGATGGTTATTTAAACAAGTTAAATTCTAAATTTTTTGATTTTAAAAATAAAAGTAAGATCATTAATAGACAACGTAAATTTTAGAGTGGTTAAAAGTATTTTTACTTTGGAAGAATTGAGTTTTAATACTCCGTGTATATTACTTGTAACTGAAAACAAATAATAGGTGAGCCCTTTTGATCAGGTTTCAAACCTTTAATAACCTGGATAAATAAATGGACTTGATTTAAAAATTGAGGATTTTTCAGAGAACTTTTATCCGTAACTGCTTAGCAAAGGAGCACGAAATATTACCCGTACAATTAGGATGTCGACTGAGCAATGACAAGAATCTCGATGGCTATACTGTTTATGCTTCTCTTATTTAGATTTAATATTATATTATTATTATTAATTAAAGGGTTACTGTTTTTTTTTTTTTTTGACTTAAACTATCTTATCTTTATATATAAATGTACACACATACATAATACAGAATTACAGATAGACAAACTAAGATATATATATATATATATATATATATATATATATATATATATATATATATATATATATATATATATATATATATATATATATATATATATATATATATAAACCGTCACCACCACTGCCCCCTGCTGCCTGTACAGCCGTCAAACACCACTTTCTAACACCATAAACCGCCACCCTCCTCATCCAAGAACTCAAACCCATTACCTTCGAACACCATCGAAACCTATTCAAACAAAGCCCACGTAACCTGCAATCTCCATAGCCACCACCGTAACCATCACCATGACCCACCACCGTGAACCACCATCTCCAATCCACCACCGTCCTCATCCCCTCTACCTCTCTCTCTCATCTTTCTCTCTTCCTCTCTCTCTTCCATCACCGTTGTAATATATATTTTTTTCTCTCTTTTCGCTACTGTTTTGGCCGAAGTGATCCACCACCATAAACAATTCTTTTCGTTACTATCAACTGCTGCTGCACCACAACCGTAAATCACCACAAACAACCCCACGACTCTTTCTATCTTACTATTGTTACGATACTGCTCCAGCTTCTGTTTTTCTGTAGAAATGGTACTCACTTTCCATTTCTGTTTTTAATGATATCATGATGCTCGATAATGATGAAAATGATGATGCTCGTTATCTATGAGAAGATGACAGGAAAATACGTGTTAAATGAAATTAGTGTACCAGTTATTTCAGAAAGGCAACGTTAGAGTAATGGTTAGGGTGTTTGAGGTTAACCAAGAGGTCATGGGTTCGAAACTATCCTAATGCAAATATTTTTTTAATAGAAGATGTTGTGATACATGTTGGGCCGAGAATCTTGTTGAGCCAAGATTTCCTGTTGGGCCGTAATGGTTGGGTTGCTACGAATAATTGGGCTGCTACGAATTGGGCTACTAAACAGACTTGAACTTGTTAAAGAATTGAGTGTATGAATTATTACGATTATTAAGTAATGGTTCAGTGGTTTATAAGGATGGTTGTTAAGCTAGAAGTCTTGAGTTCGAGTCCGGGCAAGGGAAATTATTTTTTTTCGCTTATTCTTGTGAGGTAGCATTCCTTTCAATATTATTACTATTATTATTATTATTATTATTATTATTATTATTATTATTTTTTTTTTTTTTTATTATTATTAATATCATTAACATTAAAAATTAACATTATAATTTAAATCATTACTATCATTAGAATTATTATTATTTTTATCATTATCAATATTATTATAAGTATTAAACAATTTACTTATCATTTTGATTATTATTATTATTAGAATTATTATTATTATCATTAATATTATTATTATTATTACAGTATTATTATTACTACAAACATAATAATATTATTTACATAAATATTTACATATAACAAATATATTACTAAACTAAATAAGTAATATATATATATATATATATATATATATATATATATATATATATATATATATATATATATATAAACTAGTTTCATTATTATTACATGTCAATTATATGTGTTAATAAATATACAATTGATATAGGTTCGTGAATTTGAGGCCAACCCTATACTTGTTCAATGTCGTCGTATGTATTTTTACTACAAAATACAGTATGGTGAGTTTCATTTGCTCCTTTTTTAATTACTTTTGCAATATATATTTTTGGGCTGAGAATACATGCGCTATTTTATAAATGTTTTACGATATAGGCACAAGTACTAAAACTAATTCTATGTGGGTTTAAACCAGAAATATACCCTTAGCTTGGTAACATTAAACTACTTGTCTATGTACGGTATGCGCGAATCCTAAAGATAGATCTATCGGGCCTGACAACCCCAACCGGACTGGACGACCAGTATTCAACGGTTGCACAGTACTTCGTTTCAGTGACTACTCTTGGTACAGTATAGTGAAATTTCATAATAAAGGGAATATGCGACGTTGATTAAATGTAAAGTATGGTTACCAAGTGCTCAACCACTTAGAATATTTTTATTAAAACGTTTGTGTATATGAAATCATGTGGTCTATTAAGATATTTAAATGATTGTTATGATAAACCTATGAACTCACCAACCTTTTAGTTGACACTTTTAAGCATGTTTATTCTCATGTATGAAAGAAACCTTCCACTGTGCATTTGCTCATTTTAGAGATATTACTTGGAGTCGTTCATGGCATATTTAAGTCAACGCCTCGCAATGGGACCAAATGTTGATGACTTTGTCCAGGTGGATTAGGACGGGTCATCACAGAAATCCACCCCTGTTTTAATGAGTCCATTGACTATGAATTCATTCAGTTAAACAAATATAAAGCCCATTAATAGCTCATAGTCTAATTTTCACAAGTGTCGGTCTTTTTTCCAATCCTCAATTATGGTACAAAGCCCAATAACCCCGTCTTTAATATTTAGCCCAACATCACGATTACTTCGGCTAAAATATGTATAATAATAACTTAAATACGAGACATTAATTTAAAAAGGAGAATTTAGCTTACAGTGATCATTAATCGCGTAGTGTTACAGGGACAGAGTTCCGACTTTAAAACCCGTAAAATAACCGTTACATAACCCAAACTAACTAATATAAAACTAAACTAATTTATATCATAAATATATATATATATATATATATATATATATATATATATATATATATATATATATATATGTATATATATATATATGTATGTATATATATATATATGTATGTATATATATATATATATATAATTATATATATTATAGAGAGAGTAAGAGATATATGGTGTGGTGCCTTATTTCGTCGTGCAGAAGCCTGGTATTTATAGGCATATTTCCTAAATCGGATGCCCATACGAGTGCATGAGTTTTTAGTGCAAATCTCATGCACTCGCATGGGCTCATGCACTCGCATGGGTTTTATGCATATTTCCCATGCGATCGCATGGCCGTTATATCTAGCTCACATATTTTTTGTTTTCTTGCTTGTCGACATATTATATATATATATATATATATATATATATATATATATATATATATATATATATATATATATATATATATATATATATATATATATATATATATATATAATTTATATTAATTATATATATATTATATTATATTCTTGTGCATAGTTGACTTGTAATTTTCGCTCCGTTGTCTCGTACATTTACGCCCGGTTTATGTCTCGGTTCCAGTTTCTCGAACGTCTTTTCGTATGCTTTAATATCTTGTACTTTACGTTCCATAACTTGTACTCTTGTCAATATTTAGATGTTGATCTTCAATAAATTGAACCACTTGGAGTTTAACTTGTACGTTTGAGCATTTTGGACGTTTGTGTCTCCAAATCTTCGTTTTCTTCTTTTATCTTCGTACTTCTTTATTTAAACGATTATTACATAAAAATAGAACAATTGCAACTAAAAACTTTACATATTGGAAGGATATTGCGCCTAAATATATGTTCATTTGGAGCACTATCAGCTAATCTGAAAAGTCGAAGTTGACTGGTTGGAAGTGTGATAAAACTGGATAATTTGAAAAGGGATTGCAAGATTATTTTCGGTAATAACAATGTTAAAGGATCTTGCACAGTTTTGAAGTCAAAGTATAGCTTTGAAAGATGTAGAGATCTAAGAATGATGTCACTTGTTAAATCATGACTTGGATTCTGTTCTGTTAGAATATATAATTGAATTTGTATGAATAGGATTGTATATCGCTGTGAGCATAGTTAATAATTTTTGAATCAAAGTTGAAGAATGTACAGTGTAACATATTAATTGTGAACTTATATACTTCCCAAATATTACCTACCCGTTAAAGATTTCACAAGAAATATTTTGTACAAAAGAATTTTCATTACAATGTTTATGCAAATATATGTATGTATATTTTCTTCAGATGTAATACAGATTTAATGAGTTAATATCATATTAAGCTCATTTGATTTTTTTTTTTGGCTTGAATTAGAAATGAAAAATCTCTAAAACATTAGAGATCATATATTCTTCGCAGAATATTCCACTAATGAAATCAATACTTCATTATGTATTCTTATTGATATTCCTTGGTGAAGGATGTTGTTGCTCGTGGAAATTTTTTTTTTTTTGTGAACCTTACAAGGCACAGATGATGTTTTCTGGAAAGTTTCAAGTACATCGAAAATGAAAGTGTAAAATCAATCATGTATTTGAATAATACACTTGATTTATTATGAAATGGAATCTATTAAGTTGAAGCAGAGATTATAGTTAACGATTGTTAAGTCATTAACAAAGGATGTATAGCATATTAGTAACATGAACTAACCGAGTAGTACCTACTAGTTATGATTTACATGTAATAGCTTAGTACGAAAAGATTTATTTTGATTTCAAATTTCACATATATATATTTAAAATATACATATAATTTCTTCAGGGGAAATGAGTTAATACTTCATAACTCGTTGATACAATATACTCGTTGTTGATTTGTGATGATGTTGGTGATTATGAAATTGGCAGAACTTGTAGTGCTACAGGTTTTGCCGGTGTTGGTGATACTGACGGTACTGTTGATGCTGCTAGTAAAACAAGTCTAGCTTATAAATCGTGCACCATTTCAGTCAGGGTTTCTACTCTTCCTTCTATCATTTCGGTCCACTCATCTGATTTACAGTTACGGCTGGAATAGATTATCTCTAAGACTTTAGAGATTACATAATCACCGCAGAATATTTCTTCAATGAAGTTATGAATCAATACTTCATCGGTTATTGTTGTTGGTACTCCTTGGTATCTATGGTGCGTATGACGTTGATGTTCAAGGTACATATTATGATGTTGAGGCTTGCGGTGCAGATGTTGTTGGTGGTGGTAATGGTACTGTTGGTGTTGTTGTCGGTGGTACTATTGATGTCAGTGATTCTGCTGGTGCTTGTAATCTTTGCACCATATTCTCCAACGCCAGTACCCGAGCGCGAAGCTCGTTAACTTCTTCTACTACACCGGGATGATTGGTGGTTCGGATGAGCGGATGAATAAGATCCAAAATTTGAGAGAGTATATAATCATGACGAGATATTCTGGAGATGAGAAAGAAAATGGTATTACGAACAGGTTCGCCGGTAAGTGCTTCAGGTTCTTCGCCAAGAGGGCAATATGGTGGATGAAAGGGATCGCCTTCTTCTTGTCTCCAATGATTAAGTAAGCTACGAACTCATCCCCAATTCATCCAGAATAGGTGATGGATGATTGGTTGATCTATTTCGGTTACACTGTCTTCGGAATTCAGGTGAATATCCATATCAGAATAGCTGTCGGAGTTTAAGGAATTTGAACTAGATGCGGGATCCATCTTGTATAATTAGGGAATTGATTTTTGATATGAATTAGATTATAGAACTTAGATTGATATTCTTCAATACATAATTTACATATGTATATATAATACCAAAATCCCATAAATTACGGAGAAATTTTCGGAAGATGTCAGGAAAAGTTTACAGTAACAGATACGCTAAGATATGAATTTTTGTCGGTACACTATCTATGCAGTAAATGAGTAAGACGTGTCTAGACTTAGGAATGATAAGCAGGTAATTTCTGACAAGAAATGATAAGTAAAACTCGGTAAAAACAGATACGGTCATAGTCCAGACTCACTAATGCATCCTAACAATTACCAGTTAAACACACTAATGCAAATTCTGGTTCCCTATGACCTCAAGCTCTGATACCAACTGTGACGATCGCTCCAAATCCATATGGACGAACACGTCATTCATCGATTTCATTGCGAGGTATTTGACCTCTATATGATACGTTTTGTAAACATTGCATTCTTTTGAAAAGGCACACCATAAATGAATATTTGAATCAAAGGTTTTCGACAGCTGATGATTTCTACATATAGACAATCACCGTAAATGATAGTTTACAATAGTACTTCCGTTGACAATGCAGTCAAAATAAGATACATGGTGATGATTTGGTGAATGCAATGTTTCTTTAAAAAATATGCCATGTAAGACTCCATGCACATAGCTTGCCTAACATATAAGCAAACAGCGGAAGACTTCTAGGGAACCTGAGAATAAACATGCTAACAAGTGTCAATACAAAGGTTGGTGAGTTCATAGTCTTAATGTTTTGCATAATCTGTACATAAAGGTGGATCACAAGATTTCAGTTGTTTCATCCAGAAACGTTTATCAAAATATTCTACAAGATTGAGCACCCTGGTAGCTAAACTTTAACGTTATAATAAGTACCCTTATTTTAACATACATGCAACCAACATGTACAATACACGCAAACCAACGTGTACTAAACTCAAATAGCATACGTCTGTTTTATAGTTCAGGCTAGGGTTTCTATACCTGGAACAGACGGGGATGTCAATCCCTATGGATCCATATATAACTACTCGCGCCCATCAGTTCTTATAACCGGCAGTTATTAGTTATCAAAGCTAAGGGATTTTCAGTTCAAACTCAGTGTAGAATTTAGTATATACTTGTATCCATTGCGTTTAAAATAAAGTACATATATTCTCATCCCAAAAATATAGATTGCAAAAGCAATTAAAAAGGGAGCATATGAAACTCACCTTAGCAGCACATAAAGTCGTTCACCGAAATGTGACCAAAACTTGGAATACCAAATAACCATAGATCTCAACCCAGAGAACATATGTTGAACAATAATTGTCTATCAAGCTAGGTCAGGTCATAGTGTATCACAATCCTAATGCTCGAGATCGACATACAAAAGTTATCCAAAGTCGTTTCAAAAGTCAATCTGATTCAATACTATAGTTGAATGATTATGATAATCGAAACATTTTAACATTTCACATAGTTTCCCAATTCTTGTAAAATTAGACTATAGTTTTTATAAGGCTTTAAAATATGATAAAATAATCAATTTTGACAATTGTTCAACAAAACAAGACGTGCCTTATATAAGAATTCATTTACTCGGCTGGTAATATTCAAAAATCCAATTTATCAATCTTACATACAAGTTGTTTAAATATCAAATGCAGATTCAAAAGCAATTTTAATTAATGTCAATCATAATTCAGTTGGTCATATCTTTTAATTCGTTCACCGAAATTACGCGATTTCAAAATGAAAAGTTATTGATTTTTCGTCAGCTTTCCAAAAACATGCATATCATATACCTTTTATCAGTAATATATGTATTTAATTAGTGATTCATCATAAACTGTTTAATGACGAATTTAGCATACAAGCATGCATAAATATATATACTCGAGAACTAGACATGGATACACAATTAATATATAAAAGATAAGATATGAATGCTCACGTATCAATATTGTGATTCAATATTGCAGGAAAGTACGTAGATGCAACAGAGATGATAAACACTAGGTTTGACCTTTGACTCATGGTCATAACCCCCAAGCAATACCCATAACCTACATAGCTATAACCCATAGTTTCCTTAGCTCTATCCCGCTCGAAAACCCATTTCAAAAGTGACCCGCTCATGGTCTCTTCGTAGTATTTTATGTACTAATACTACTAATAATAATAGGATTAATAATAATATTAATCTTAATAATAATAATAATAATAATAATAATAATAATAATAATAATAATAATAATAATAATAATAATAATAATATAAATAATTTAAATGATACGTAGTAAAATGAATGGGGAAAGAAACTGGAACCAGATCGAGCTTTTATAGATGTCCTGAAATCTCCTGCCATGCGATCGCATGGCTAATGTGAGGGGATTTCATGCGATCGCATGGATCCCTTTTTCAGCTCACACATGTATTTTAACTCTTCCTCGTCGACATATTTATTTATTAATATATAATATATATAATTTATATTAATTAATTATATATTATATTATATTCTTGTGCCTAGTTAACTTGTAATTTTTGTTTCGATAATTTGTACGTCGTCACTCAACTTATGTCCCGGTTCCGGTTTTTCGAACGTCCTTTCGTACACTGAGAAAACTTTTACTTTACGTTTCGTGAGTCGTACCTTTATCAAAAATTAAACTTAATCATTGATAAACTATGTCACTCGAAGTGTAGCTTTAATCAATTAAG
Source organism: Rutidosis leptorrhynchoides (assembly GCF_046630445.1). Lineage (NCBI taxonomy): Eukaryota > Viridiplantae > Streptophyta > Magnoliopsida > Asterales > Asteraceae > Rutidosis > Rutidosis leptorrhynchoides. Next base: position 694,116,435 of record NC_092335.1, read on the forward strand.
TGTTTTGGTTATTTGCTTCTATAAAGCATCATCTCGTAGTATATATATATATATATATATATATATATATATATATATATATATATATATATATATATATATATATACATTTTAATTTTAAAATAGTGTTTTACTGTAGCAAAGTTTTTTTTACTGTAGCAAATAGTGATTAGTGTTAATTAGTGTCTATGGTTCAAGTCTAACATGTATATATGATTTGTATGCTTGTTCTTGTCATTTTGATGTAACTAGCTTAAACTTGAAGTGGGTGTGCTTGATCTTGAGATTTGGTTGCTTAAATGTTGTTAGATGTCAAAAGTGCATGTATTAAAGATGTTACTAGCATCATTAGCTTCATTTTAGTATATAGGTTGACTTGGAAAAGTCTCATTAACATGATTAAGGATTTTATAATTTTTGGTTAGGGTTTGGTAGCTTTAAATGTGAATTTTGATGCATTAAAAGCCTTGCAATGTTGTGCATTGTATGTGTGCATTTACTTATATGTGTGCATTTAATTCCCGAATCATAAATGCGCATTTACGAACTTGAAAGTATTTATGATGAACATTAAATGAGTATTCAACTTGATTTTTGATTTTTACAAATGATGAATTTGATTGATAAAACATGTTTAGTTGTATTCCTCGTCAAATTACCTTTCCAACGATGTATGGTATGCGTTTTAAGTGTTTACGGGTTGTGATTTGTGTTTAGTTGAAGTTGGTTGAGACTTTAACAATTGAAACTGACCAGGCACCAGTTCACGTTGATTGTCGCGGCGCGGCCCCCATTTGTCGCGGCGCGGCAATGGCCGTGTTCAGGGACTGATCAACTTTACAATTTTTCATTTAATTCCAACTATGATACGCACCTCCGATTGACATGTAACTTGTTCTAACATGCTTATATATGATTAAAAACCTCAGAAAAATAGTTTGGGACCCGACCCGAGCGTGTTGACTTTTTCGTTGACTTTGACTTGACCAAAGTTGACTTTTGTCTAAACTTAACCAATGCTTGTTTAAACCGTTCTAATCTTCTTGTATACTTATATCTTGCATGAAACTTGACAATTTGATTCACATGCTATATAATCAATTCATAACGAGCCATAGGACTAATTGAACAACTTTGACCCATCGTGTTAACCGTTATTGATACAACCTACTTGTTTAGGTCAAGACTAGCAATTGTCCTTGCACACGTTTACTTATGAAGTACTTTATACTCGTGCACTCAAGGTGAGATCATAGTCCCACTTTTACTCTTTTAAACTTACATTTAGGATGAGAAAACATAAACGTTTCGTTTTACAAAGTGAACACAAGTATGAAAACAAACATTCTACATACGAGTTAGAACAAAATCCTCAATTCGATTATCATTAGTTACACTTGCCGGGTGTAAGCGAGAACTTATGTTGTATGGCCATACGGGTTTAACAAACCCTCATTCGGACGGTTCGCTACCGTTATTGGATGAAATATATTTTCGAGAAACAGTCTATGTTCTAACACTATTGTGATGGGGTTCTATGGATGGAAAGTTAAGCCTTGATAATTGGGTGCTCGTGATAACAAATTTTAGAATGGTTTACTATTATTTCAATGTTATAAATCTTGTGGTTCATTTGTACTTACTTACTTACTTAAACCTATGATTTCACCAATGTTTTCGTTGACAGATTTCTATGTTTTTCTCAGGTCCTTGAACGTTTTGTGATACATGCTTCCGCTCTTTATTTTGATACTTGCATTGGATGTCGAGTATATATGCATACATGAAGCGTCTTTTGGCTACTTTTAAAATGTGTCGCATAGGTTTCATTTGTACTTATAACGTTGTAACGTAACTTGTGGTTGAACTATTCTTGTAAACTTTGAAACAATCTTTCCATTTGAAATGAATGCGACATATTTTTGGTCAAACGTTGCTTTAAAGACTTATGACCACGTAACGGGACCTAAGTAGACGGCGCCGTCAATGACGATTTTTTCGGGTCACTACAGATGGTATTAGAGCGTTGGTTGTAGGGATTTAGAGTTCATTGGTGTCAACCCCGAGTCATAGGGTACATTAGTGAGTCTAGACTACAACCGGCATATAGACTTGAAGTAGGAATTACTTGACTACTTGTGCATTTATACTCGAACTCTTCTATTCATATCTAACTTTTATTCCATCTTAATCTCACGTTGTGTAATTTGATTGACACGCCACCTTGACTTAGTGAAATAATGTCGAATGCACATATGAATTAGGGTTATATAATTGCCGGGATTATATTACAGTGACTCATATGAACGTTCCTACATTATGACATAAAGAATTTAAGGCGAGTCAAGGAAAATTTTCTCTTTATCCTTATTCCATATCACGGTTAGTATTATTGAGAATACTAATCAATGATATTCTTGTGTTTTGAAGGAACAATGCCTCATCACCGTGTACCACCGCCATGAAACACCCGAACAAGCTCTACAACGAATAATAGCCACCGCCATGGATGCGGCCATGGCCGGTCACTCATCCAACAACAATAACAATAACAACCACCACAACAACAACAACAAGAATAACAATGGAACCGGTAATTCAAACGAGGGATGCTCCTATAAAGCTTTCATGAGGTGCAAACCTCACACTTTCAATGGAACCGGGGGACCGGTTGTGCTCACCCGATGGTTTGAGCAAACGGAAGCCGTCTTTAGCATAAGCGGTTGTCGGGACCAAGACAAGGTCAAATACTCCACTCACACTTTCGCCGGCGTCGCTCTTACTTGGTGGAACACCTATGTGCAATCGGTGGGTACCGATGAGGCCCACGCACTCTCTTGGGCCGATCTAAGGGAAAAGATGATCATCGAATATTTTCCTCGTGAAGAAACCTGAAGGCTCGAACAAGAGCTAAGAACTTTAAAAGCGGTTGGAAACGATCTCAAGGCCTATAATCAACGATTTTCCGAACTAGCCTTGATGTGCCCAAACCTTGTGAACCCCAAGTCTTTAAGGGTTGAACTTTACATGGATGGTCTTCTAAAGAGCATCAAACACGGGGTAATGTTATCCAAACCCGCTAATCATCAAGAAGCTTTGAAGATGGCCCTCAAATTGATAGAAACGGTGGACAAAATTGTAGTACCGGAACCTAAGGTCGAGGATAAAGCAGGTGGCAACCAAAGAAAGTGGGAAGCCCCCCAATCAAGCAACAACAACAACTTCGCCAAGAAGTCTTTCACCTCCGACGGCAAGAAGGGTTATGCCGAAAAGCTACCTCTTTGCAACAAATGCCACAAACATCACTTTGGTGAATGTGGCAAGCTAATTTACCATTGGTGCCAAGAAATTGGTCATAAGGCCAACGATTGTAAAAGTGCCGCCCCCATCGCTCGAAAGGGGCCCAATACACCAAAGACGGTCACTTGTTACGAATGTGGTCAAACGGGTCATTATAGAAATGAATGCCCAAAGAAGAAGGTCAACCCAGATGTACGCAGCCGAGCTTTCAACATTAACGCCCAAGAGGCCCGGGATGACAATGAACTAGTCACGGGTACGTTTCTTCTCAACAACTCTTATGTTACTTGCTTATTCGATTCGGGTGCTGATAAATGCTTTGTATCCAAGACTTTGGCTCATACTCTTTGCACTCCACCACTACCCCTAGATACTACTTATGCCATTGAGGTGGTCAACGGGAACCTATTGAGTGCCGATACATATTACCGGGGGTGTGCGTTAAACATTTTGGGTAATGAGTTTGAAATTGACTTGATACTCATGGAACTAGGAAGCTTCGATGTAATAATCGGTATGAATTGGTTAGTCAAAATGAAATATCACATCCTTTGCGATCTCAACGCAATCCGAATTCCTATCGAGAATGGTGAACCTTTAATTGTTTATGGCGATAAGAGTTGCACCGGACTCAACCTCATCTAGTGCCTTAAAGTTAGAAAACTACTCTGTAAGGGTTGTTTTGCGATCCTTGCCCACGTTAAGAAGGTCGAGTCCGATGAGAAGCATATCGATGATGTGCCAATTGTTAGTGACTTTTTCGATGTATTTCCCGACGAATTTCCGGGTCTTCCACCTCATCGACAGTTGAATTCCAAATCGATCTTATTCCGGGAGCCGCACCTGTAGCACGTGCACCGTATAGACTTGCTCCATCCAAGATGCAAGAATTAGAAAGTCAAATCTAAGAACTACTTGACTGTGGTTTTATCCAACCTAGCCATTTACCATGGGGCTCTCCGATTTTATTCGTTAAGAAGAAAGATGGGTCCCTACGAATGTGAATTGATTATCGTGAACTAAAAAAATTGACGGTTAAGAACCGATATCCTCTTCCTCAAATCGATAACCTCTTTGATCAACTACAAGGGTCTTGTGTATATTCAAAAATCGATCTCCGCTCGGGTTATCATCAACTAAGGGTTAAGGGGGAAGATGTCTCCAAAACCGCTTTTCGGACTCGTTATGGTAGTTATGAATTTCTTGTAATGCCATTTGGTCTCACTAACGCACTGGTGGTGTTCATGGACCTCATGAACCGTGTGTGAAAACCGTATCTCGACAAATTCGTTATCGTGTTCATCGATGATATTTTGGTCTATTCTAAAAGTTAAGAAGAGCACGAACAATATCTCTGACTTGTGCTTGAACTCTGGAGACAAGAACGACTCTATGCCAAATTCTCCAAGTGTGAATTTTGGTTGAAGGAAGTTCAATTTCTTGGTCATGTTGCAAGTGATCAAGGTATTAAGGTCGATCCATCAAAAATCGAAGCCATTAGGATATGGGATACTCCTACTACTCCTACTCACATTCGTCAATTCTTAGGTCTCGCCGAATACTATCGTAGATTCATCAAAGATTTCTCTTTGGTTGCTCGTCCTCTAACCGCGTTAACTCACAAGGAAAAGAAATTCATTTGGGCGACCGAACAAGAATCCGCGTTTCAAATCTTGAAGACAAAGCTAATCACCGCTCCTATCTTGTCACTTCCCGAAGGCAATGATGATTTTGTTGTATATTGCGATGCCTCGAAACATGGTTTTGGGTGTTTATTAATGCAACGAAAAAAAGTCATTGCTTATGCCTCCCGACAACTAAAAATTCATGAACGGAACTACACGACACATGATCTCGAACTCGGAGCCCTTGTCTTTGCACTTAAAATGTGGAGACACTATCTTTATGGAACCAAGAGTACTATCTTCACCGATCACAAAAGCCTCCAACACATCTTCGACCAAAAGCAACTAAACATGAGACAACGAAAGTGGATTGAAACTTTGAACGATTATGATTGCGAGCTTCGTTACCATCCCGGGAAGGCAAATGTAGTAGCCGATGCCTTAAGTCGAAAATAAAGAGTGGTGCCTCTTCGTGTCCGAGCTTTAAACATCACCATTCACACCAACCTCAATAGTCAAATTCGGGTAGCCCAAGATGAGGCTCTCAAGGATGAAAACATTTCTCTCGAACATTTAAATGTCCTCGCCTCTCGATTAGAAGCTAAGGAGACCGGACTCCGATATTTCGCCAAAAGAATTTGGGTGGCTAGTTATGGGGAGTTACGAAGCCTTATTCTAGACGAAGCCCATAAGTCAAGATACTCGATTCATCCCGGTGCCAATAAGATGTACCATGACCTTAAAGAACAATATTGGTGGCCGAACATTAAAAGAGACGTTGCTACTTATGTTGCAAAGTGTTTGACTTGTTCCAAGGTCAAAGCCGAACACCAAAGGCCATCCGGGTTACTTCAACAACCTAAAATCCTGCAATGGAAGTGGGAAAGAATAACGATGGACTTTATCACCAAACTACCAAGAACGGCGAGCGGTTATGATACCATTTGGGTTATTGTTGACCGTCTCACTAAATCCGCCCACTTTCTAGCCATGAAGGAAACCGACAAAATGGAAAAACTTGCACAACTTTACATTAAAGAGATCGTAGCAAGTCACGGTGTACCCTTATCGATTATTTCGGACCGAGATGGCTGTTTTGTTTCTAGATTTTGGCGTACCTTACAAGAAGCGTTGGGAACGCGTTTAGACATGAGCACCGCATTGTAGTGACCCGAACTTTTCCATGTTCTTATATATTAAATGAAATTCATATTTACATGATTAAATGTTTCCAACATATTAAGCAATCAAACTTGTTAAGACTTGATTAATTGAAATAGGTTTCATATAGACAATTGACCACCCAAGTTGATCGGCGATTCACGAACGTTAAAACTTGTAAAAAATATATGATGACATATGTATATATATATATATATATATATATATATATATATAGTTAACATGATATTATGATAAGTAAACATATCATTAAGTATATTAAAAATGAACTACATATGTAAAAACTAGACTACTAACTTAATGATTTTGAAACGAGACATATATGTAACGATTATCGTTGTAACGATATTTAATGTATATATATCATATTAAGATATATTAATATATCATGATATCATGATAATGTAATAATTTAACATCTCATTTGATTTAATAAACAATGGGTTAACAACATTTAACAAGATCGTTAACCTAAAGGTTTCAAAACAACACTTACATGTAACGACTAACGATGACTTAACGACTCAGTTAAAATGTATATACATGTAGTGTTTTAATATGTATTCATACACTTTTGAAAGACTTCAAGACACTTATCAAAATACTTCTACTTAACAAAAATGCTTACAATTACATCCTCGTTCAGTTTCATCAACAATTCTACTCGTATGCACCCGTATTCGTACTCGTACAATACACAACTTTTAGATGTATGTACTATTGGTATATACACTCCAATGATCAGCTCTTAGCAGCCCATATGAGTCACTTAACACATGTGGGAACCATCATTTGGCAACTAGCATGAAATATCTCATAAAATTACAAAAATATGAGTAATCATTCATGACTTATTTACATGTAAACAAAATTACACATCCTTTATATCTAATCCATATACCAACGACCAAAAACACCTACAAACACTTTCATTCTTCAATTTTCTTCATCTAATTAATCTCTCTCAAGTTCTATCTTCAAGTTCTAAGTGTTCTTCATAAATTCTACAAGTTCTAGTTTCATAAAATCAAGAATACTTCCAAGTTTGCTAGCTAACTTCCAATCTTGTAGAGTGATCATCCAACCTCAAGAAATCTTTATTATTTACAGTAAAATATCTTTCTAATACAAGGTAATACTCATATTCAAACTTTGATTCAATTTCTATAACTATAACAATCTTATTTCGAGTGAAAATCTTACTTGAACTTGTTTTCGTGTCATGATTCTGCTTCAAGAACTTTCAAGCCATCCAAGGATCCTTTGAAGCTAGATCCATTTTTCTCATTTCCAGTAGCTTTATCCAGAAAACTTGAGGTAGTAATGATGTTCATAACATCATTCGATTCATACATATAAAGCTATCTTATTCGAAGGTTTAAACTTGTAATCACTAGAACATAGTTTAGTTAATTCTAAACTTATTCGCAAACAAAAGTTAAACCTTCTAACTTGACTTTTAAAATCAACTAAACACATGTTCTGTATCTATATGATATGCTGACATAATGATTTAAAACCTGGAAACACGAAGAACACTGTAAAACCGGACATACGCCGTCGTAGTAACACCGCGGGCTGTTTTGGGTTAGTTAATTAAAAACTATGATAAACTTTGATTTAAAAGTTGTTCTTCTGGTAAAATGATTTTTCTTATGAACATGAAACTATATCCAAAAATCATGGTTAAACTCAAAGTGGAAGTATGTTTTCTAAAATGGTCATCTAGACGTCGTTCTTTAGACTGAAATGACTACCTTTACAAAAACGACTTGTAACTTATATTTCCGACTATAAACCTATACTTTTTCTATTTAGATTCATAAAATAGAGTTCAATATGAAACCATAGCAATTTGATTCACTCAAAACGGATTTAAAATGAAGAAGTTATGGGTAAAACAAGATTGGATAATTTTTCTTGTTGTAGCAACGTGAAAATTTGTAACAAATCTATATTAATCATATCCTAGCTAACTTATATTTTATTATACATGTATTCTAATATATTATGTAATCTTGGGATACCATAAACACGTATGCAAATGTTTTGACATATCATATCGACCCATGTGTATATATTATTTGGAACAACCATAGACACTCTATATGCAGTAATGTGGGAGTTAGCTATACATGGTTGAGGTTGATTCCAAAAATATATATACTTTGAGTTGTGATCTAGCCTGAGACGTGTATACACTGGATCGTGGATTGATTCAAGATAATATATATCAATTTTTTTCTGTACATCTAACGTTGGACAACTAGTTGTAGGTTACTAACGAGGACAGCTGACTTAATAAACTTAAAACATCAAAATGTATTAAAAGTGTTGTAAATATATTTTGAATATACTTTGATATATATGTACATATTTGTTATAGGTTCGTGAATCGACTAGTGGCTAAGTCTTACTTCCCGACGAAGTAAAAATCTGTGAAAGTGAGTTATAGTCCCACTTTTAAAATCTAATATTTTTGGGATGAGAATACATGCAGGTTTTATAAATGATTTACAAAATAGACACAAGTACGTGAAACTACATTCTATGGTTGAATTATCGAAATCGAATATGCCCCTTTTTATTAAGTCTGGTAATCTAAGAATTAGGGAACAGACACCCTAATTGACGCGAATCCTAAAGATAGATCTATTGGGCCTAACAAACCCCATCCAAAGTACCAGATGCTTTAGTACTTCAAAATTTATATCATATCCGAAGGGTGTCCCGGAATGATGGGGATATTCTTATATATGCATCTTGTTAATGTCGATTACCAGGTGTTCACCATATGAATGATTTTTATCTCTATGTATGGGATGTATATTGAAATATGAAATCTTGTGGTCTATTGTTATGATTTGATATATATAGGTTAAACCTATAACTCACCAACATTTTTGTTGACGTTTAAAGCATGTTTATTCTCAGGTGAATATTAAGAGCTTCCGCTGTTGCATACTAAAATAAGGACAAGATTTGGAGTCCATGTTTGTATGATATTATGTAAAAACTGAATTCAAGAAACATATATCGATGTAATATATTTCTATTGTAAACCATTATGTAATGATCGTATGTAAACAGTATATTTTAGATTATCATTATTTGATAATCTACGTAATGCTTTTGAAACCTTTATTGATAAAATAAAGGTTATGGTTGTTTAAAAAATGAATGCAGTCTTTGAAAAACGTCTCATATAGAGGTCAAAATCTCGCAATGAAATCAATTAATATGGAACGTTTATAATCAATATGAACGGGACATTTCAGTTGGTATCAGAGCGTTGGTCTTATAGAACCAGAAAATTTGCATTAGTGTATCTTATCGAGTTTGTTAGGATGCATTAGTGAGTCTAGACTTCGACCGTGTTTTCTTTAAAAATGATTGCTTAACATTTTTGTTGGAAACTATATATTTTTAACATGTGAATATTATGTGATATATTAATCTTTTAACGTGTTTGATATTATGTGATAGATGTCTACCTCTAGAACAAATCTCATTGACTCACCTAATAATAATGAAGAGTCAAATGTAAATTGGAATGATTCGTGGACTGATTCACAAGTTCCCGAAGAGGAACCGGAAGAAGAATCGGAACCGAAAGAAGAAATAGAACCAGTGGGGAAAATAATAAAACGGTTAAGTAGAAGAAAATTCTCAACCAACCGACCAAAGTTAATTATGGTCAATGGTGTTTCTGCCAAAGAAGCAAAGTATTGGGAGGATTACCAATTTTCCGATGAATCGGATCCCGACAAGAATTCCGATGATATTATAGAAATTACCCCAACACAATTTAATAAGGTAAAAGAGAACAATAAGGGAAAGGGCATAAAAATAGAGAAATTTGATTCCAAACACGATGAACTTTATATGTATCATCAACACCCGTATTTCTTAAGTTGTGACAATAACCCGGGAACCTCTAAACCACTAGGTTTTTCTAAACCAATGTGGAAAACGACGGCTCGTATTAGGGGAACATCATATATCCCTAGAAACTTGGCAAAACGAACCAAAATCGAAGAAGAAGAAGAAACGAACAAGTCGGAATAAGATAGTTGTATTTGTGTGGTGTAATATATGTAATATAGTGTGCTTATGCTTTATGATATATGTAAAAATTGCTTGTATTAATAAGTATTTTTTTATGAATCTAACTCTTGTCTATTTTACAGTATAAAAACACAAAATGGATAGACAACCCAATATTTTAAGAGACCTACCCGGAGACATGATTGATGAAATCTTGTCTAGCATCGGTCAGAATTCCTCGGCACAACTATTTAAGGCGAGATCAGTTTGTAAGACATTCGAAGAACGTTCCAAGAATGCCTTGATTTATAAAAGGCTTTCGTTCGAAAGATGGGGGATATCACATTGGGAAATCCATAAGTTACGATGTGTTTACTTTGACGCATATATTGCGGGGAACCCAAATGCTATTTTACGCAACGGGTTAAGAAATTATTTTGACTCAATATATCCAAATATAGGACTTCGTGATTTAGAAAAAGCGGCTAACATGCAACATAAAGAAGCAATGCTTACGGGTTAGTAATGTTCGCTTCTCACCAAAGTGAGAACAAGAACACCGGGCTACAACTATTAAACAAAACGTTCCCACAAGTGACGGAGTCGGTAATTGGGGTAAGAAATGAGGTTTTTAGGTTATTACGAGACTGTTGGTCATTACGTAACCTTCATCCTTTTGACAACGTTACAACACATTGTCTTACTATCGGTCACAACAGTTATGTTCCACAAAACCAAGGATGGAAAGTGGTATTAGTAAAACCAGAATGCATGACTTGTTTCTGGACGTATGAATTACGTGTCTTTATTGCCTTTGCTGAACGCCTTATTTATTAACTAGAATTATCTTCGCAACTACTTTGTATCAAAGTTTTATGTGCTATATTTCATGCTATATGTAAAAAAAAGCGGTATTGTAAGTTTGCAAGTTATTGTATAAAGGTTTGAATATGATATATTTTTTTTTTTTGATTAGTTTTTCATATAGAATTGTAGTAGTTGAAATGGTATGTTAGCTACTAAGTATGAACTTAACGGGTAGGTACTACCCTAATTAAAGAGTATAAAACGCTAATATGAAGAAAGAGCTTTTATAAATAAGTTCATATTACGCAACAAAATACTATTGACTACTCTTGATATTCTATATGATTAACTCGTTTCATTTGACTATTTTGAAGGAAATGGCACCGACTACTCGACACACCTTGAATATGAGTGAAGAGGAATTTCGTGCCTTTCTTGCTTCAAACATAGCTGCAGTACAGGCTACGCTACATACCAACAATAACTCTGAATCTAGCAATGCAGCTAACGGCGCAAGAAATCGTGTAGGATGCACCTACAAAGAATTCACTGCCTGCAAACCTTTGGAATTTGATGGAACCGAAGGACTGATCGGATTGAAACGGTGGACCGAGAAGGTCGAATCGGTGTTTGCCATAAGTAATTGTACTGAAGAGGACAAAGTGAAGTACGCTACGCATACCTTCACAGGTACTGCGTTAACATGGTGGAATACCTATCTAGAGCAAGTGGGACAAGATGATGCTTACGCACTACCGTGGTCAGCAAGCATTAGGAACTCGTCTAGACATGAGTACTGCCTATCATCCACAAACTGATGGGCAGAGCGAAAGAACGATACAAACGCTTGAAGACATTCTACGAGCATGTGTTACTGATTTCGGAAACAGTTGGGATCGACATCTACCGTTAGCAGAATTTTCCTACAACAACAGCTACCATTCAAGCATTGAGATGGCGCCGTTTGAAGCACTTTATGGTAGAAAGTGCAGGTCTCCGATTTGTTGGAGTGAAGTGGGGGATAGACAGATTACGGGTCCGGAGATTATACAAGAAACTACCGAGAAGATCATCCAAATTCAACAACGGTTGAAAACCGCCCAAAGTCGACAAAAGAGCTACGCTGACATTAAAAAAAAAGATATAGAATTTGAAATTGGAGAGATGGTCATGCTTAAAGTTACACCTTGGAAATGCATTGTTCGATTTGGTAAACGAGGGAAATTAAATCCAAGGTATATTGGACCATTCAAGATTATTGATCGTGTCGGACCAGTAGCTTACCGACTTGAGTTACCTCAACAACTCGCGGCTGTACATAACACTTTCCACGTCTCGAATTTGAAGAAATGTTTTGCTAAAGAAGATCTCACTATTCCGTTAGATGAAATCCAAATCAACGAAAAACTTCAATTCATCGAAGAACCCGTCGAAATAATGGATCGTGAGGTTAAAAGACTTAAGCAAAACAAGATACTAATTGTTAAGGTTCGATGGAATGCTCGTAGAGGACCCGAGTTCACCTGGGAGTGTGAAGATCAGATGAAGAAGAAATACCCGCATCTATTTCCAGAAGATTCATCAACACCTTCAACAGCTTAAAATTTCGGGACGAAATTTATTTAACGGGTAGGTACTGTAGTGACCCGAACTTTTCCATGTTTATATATATTAATTGAGATTGATATTTACATGATTAAATGTTTCCAATATGTTAAGCAATCAAACTTGTTAAGACTTGATTAATTGAAATATGTTTCATATAGACAATTGACCACCCAAGTTGACCGGTGATTCACGAACGTTAAAACTTGTAAAAACTATATGATGACATATATATGGATATATATATAGTTAACATGATACTATGATAAGTAAACATATCATTAAGTATATTAACAATGAACTACATATGTAAAAACAAGACTACTAACTTAATGATTTTTAAACGAGACATATATGTAACGATTATCGTTGTAAAGACATTTAATGTATATATATATCATATTAAGAGATATTCATACATGATAATATCATGATAATATAATAATTTAAAATTTCATTTGATATTATAAACATTGGGTTAACAACATTTAACAAGATCGTTAACCTAAAGGTTTCAAAACAACACTTACATGTAACGACTAACGATGACTTAACGACTCAGTTAAAATGTATATACATGTAGTGTTTTAATATGTATTTATACACTTTTGAAAGACTTTAATACACTTATCAAAATACTTCTACTTAACAAAAATTCTTACAATTACATCCTCGTTCAGTTTCATCAACAATTCTACTCGTATGCACCCGTATTCGTACTCGTACAATACACAGCTTTTAGATGTATGTACTATTGGTATATACACTCCAATGATCAGCTTTTAGCAGCCCATGTGAGTCACCTAACACATTTGGGAACCATCATTTGGCAACTAGCATGAAATATATCATAAAATTATAAAAATATGAGTAATCATTCATGACTTATTTACATGAAAACAAAATTACATATCCTTTATATCTAATCCATACACCAACGACCAAAAACACCTACAAACACTTTCATTCTTAAATTTTCTTCATCTAATTGATCTCTCTCAAGTTCTATCTTCAAGTTCTAAGTGTTCTTCATAAATTCTACAAGTTCTAGTTACATAAAATCAAGAATACTTTCAAGTTTGCTAGCTCACTTCCAATCTTGTAAGGTGATCATCCAACCTCAAGAAATCTTTGTTTCTTACAGTAGGTTATCATTCTAATACAAGGTAATAATCATATTCAAACTTTGGTTCAATTTCTATAACTATAACAATCTTATTTCAAGTGATGATCTTACTTGAACTTGTTTTCGTGTCATGATTCTGCTTCAAGAACTTCGAGCCATCCAAGGATCCATTGAAGCTAGATCCATTTTTCTCTTTTCCAGTAGGTTTATCCAAGGAACTTAAGGTAGTAATGATGTTCATAACATCATTCGATTCATACATATAAAGCTATCTTATTCGAAGGTTTAAACTTGTAATCACTAGAACATAGTTTAGTTAATTCTAAACTTGTTCGCAAACAAAAGTTAATCCTTCTAACTTGACTTTTAAAATCAACTAAACACATGTTCTATATCTATATGATATGCTAACTTAATGATTTAAAACCTGGAAACACGAAAAACACCGTAAAACCGGATTTACGCCGTCGTAGTAACACCGCGGGCTGTTTTGGGTTAGTTAATTAAAAACTATGATAAACTTTGATTTAAAAGTTGTTATTCTGAGAAAATGATTTTTATTATGAACATTAAACTATATCCAAAAATTATGGTTAAACTCAAAGTGGAAGTATGTTTTCTAAAATGGTCATCTAGACGTCGTTCTTTCGACTGAAATGACTACCTTTACAAAAATGACTTGTAACTTATTTTTCTGACTATAAACCTATACTTTTTCTGTTTAGATTCATAAAATAGAGTTCAATATGAAACCATAGCAATTTGATTCACTCAAAACGGATTTAAAATGAAGAAGTTATGGGTAAAACAAGATTGGATAATTTTTCTCATTTTAGCTACGTGAAAATTGGTAACAAATCTATTCCAACCATAACTTAATCAACTTGTATTGTATATTATGTAATCTTAAGATACCATAGACACATATACAATGTTTCGACCTATCATGTCGACACATCTATATATATTTCGGAACAACCATAGACACTCTATATGTGAATGTTGGAGTTAGCTATACAGGGTTGAGGTTGATTCCAAAATATATATAGTTTGAGTTGTGATCAATACTGAGATACGTATACACTGGGTCGTGGATTGATTCAAGATAATATTTATCGATTTATTTCTGTACATCTAACTGTGGACAACTAGTTGTAGGTTACTAACGAGGACAGCTGACTTAATAAACTTAAAACATCAAAATATATTAAAAGTGTTGTAAATATATTTTGAACATACTTTGATATATATGTATATATTGTTATAGGTTCGTGAATCAACCAGTGGCCAAGTCTTACTTCCTGACGAAGTAAAAATCTGTGAAAGTGAATTATAGTCCCACTTTTAAAATCTAATATTTTTGGGATGAGAATACATGCAGGTTTTATAAATGATTTACAAAATAGACACAAGTACATGAAACTACATTCTATGGTTGAATTATCAAAATCGAATATGCCCCTTTTTATTAAGTCTGGTAATCTAAGAATTAGGGAACAGACACCCTAATTGACGTGAATCCTAAAGATAGATCTATTGGGCCTAACAAACCCCATCCAAAGTACCGGATGCTTTAGTACTTCGAAATTTATATCATATCCGAAGGGTGTCCCGGAATGATGGGGATATTCTTATATATGCATCTTGTTAATGTCGGTTACCAGGTGTTCACCATATGAATGACTTTTATCTCTATGTATGGGATGTGTATTGAAATATGAAATCTTGTGGTCTATTATTATGATTTGATATATATAGGTTAAACCTATAACTCACCAACATTTTTGTTGACGTTCTAAGCATGTTTATTCTCAGGTGATTATTAAGAGCTTCCGCTATCGCATACTTAAATAAGGACGAGATTTGGAGTCCATGCTTGTATGATATTGTGTAAAAACTGCATTCAAGAAACTTATTTTGTTGTAACATATTTGTATTGTAAACCATTATGTAATGGTCGCGTGTAAACAGGATATTTTAGATTATCATTATTTGATAATCTACGTAAAGCTTTTTAAACCTTTATTGATGAAATAAAGGTTATGGTTTGTTTTAAAATGAATGCAGTCGTTGAAAAACGTCTCATATAGAGGTCAAAACCTCGCAACGAAATCAATTAATATGGAACGTTTTTAATCAATAAGAACGGGACATTTCAGTTGGTATCCCAGCATTGGTCTTAGAGAACCAGAATTTTGCATTAGTGTGTCTTATCGAGTTTGTTTGGATGCATTAGTGAGTCTGGACTTCGACCGTGTTTACTTGAAAAATGATTGCTTAACAAATTTTGTTGGAAACTATATATTTTTAACATGTGAATATTATGTGATATATTAATCTCTTAACGCGTTTGATATTATGTGATAGATGTCTACCTCTAGAACAAGTCCCATTGACTCACCTAATAATAATGAAGAGTCAAATGTAAATTGGAATGATTCGTGGACTGATTCACAAGTTCCCGAAGAGGAACCGGAAGAAGAGTCGGAACCGGAAGAAGAATCGGAACCGGAAGAAGAATCGGAACTGGATGAAGAAATAGAACCGGTGAGGGAAATAATAAAACGGTTAAGTAAAAGAAAATCCTCAACCAACCTACCAAGGTTAATTATGGTCAATGGTGTTTCCGCCAAGGAAGCAAAATATTGGGAGGATTACCAATTCTCCGATGAATCGGATTCCGACGAGAATTCCGATGATGTTATAGAAATTACCCCAACTGAATTTAAAAAGGCAAAAGAAAATAATAAGGGAAAGGGCATAAAAATAGAGAAATCTAATTCCAACCCCGATGAACTTTATATGTATCGTCAACCCCCGAAGTCCTTAAGTTGTAACAATGACCCGGGAACCTCTAAACCACCAGGTTTTTCTAAACCAATGTGGAAAACGACGGCTAGTATTAGGGGAACATCATATATCCCTAGAAACTTGGCAAAACGAACCAAAACCGAAGAAGAAGAAACAAGCGAGTCGGAATAAGATAGTTGTATTCGTGTGGTGTAATATATGTAATATAGTGTGCTTACGCTTTATGATATATGTAAAAATTGTTTGTATTAATAAGTATTTTTTTTTATGAATCTAACTCTTGTCTATTTTACATATAAAAACACAAAATGGATAGACAACCCAATATTTTAAGAGACCTACCCGGAGACATGATTGATGAAATCTTGTCTAGAGTCGGTCAGAATTCTTCGGCACAACTATTTAAGGCGAGATCAGTTTGTAAGACATTCGAAGAACGTTCTAAGAATGCCTTGGTTTATAAAAGGCTTTCGTTCGAAAGATGGGGGATATCACATTGAGAAATCCATAAGTTACGATGTGTTTACTTTGACGCATATATTGCGGGGAACCCAAATGCTATTTTACGCAATGGGTTAAGAAATTATTTTGACTCAATATATCCGAATATTGGACTTCGTGATTTAGAAAAAGCGGCTAACATGCAACATAAAGAAGCATGTTATGCTTACGGATTAGTAATGTTCGCTTCTCACCAAAGTGAGAACAAGAACATCGGGATACAACTATTAAACAAAACGTTCCCACAAGTGACGGAGTCGGTAATTGGGGTAAGAAATTACGGGACTGTTGGACATTACGTAACCCTCGTCCCTTTGACGACATTACAACACGCTGTCTTATCAACGGCCATAACGGTTATGTTCCACAAGACCAAGGATGGGAAGTAATCCTAGTAAAACCAGAATGCATGACTTGTTTCTGGACGTATGAATTACGTGTCTTTATTGCCTTTGCTGAACGACTTGTGTACTAGCTAGAATTATCTTCACAACCATCTTGTATCAAATTTATTGTGTGCTATATTTCATGCTATATGTAAAATAAGCGGTATTGTAAGTTTGTAAAATATTGTGTAAAAGTTTGAACGCGAAATATTATTATAATCAGTTTTTCATATAGAATTGTAGTAGTTGAATTGTATATTAGCTACTAAGTATGAACTTAACGGGTAGGTACTACCCGAATTTAAACTTATAAAACGCTAATATGAAGAAAAAGCTTTTATAAATGAGTTCATATTATGCTACGAAATACTATTAACTACTCTTAATATTCTGTATGATTAACTTGTTCCATTTGATTATTTTGAAGGAAATGGCACCGACTACTCGACACACCGTGAATATGAATGAAGAGGAATTCCGTACTTTTCTAGCTTCAAACATAGCCGCAGTACAGGCTGCGCTACATACCAACAATAACCTTGGATCTAGCAGTACAGGAAATCGTGTAGGATGCACCTACAAAGAATTCACTGCCTGCAAACCTTTGGAATTTGATGGAACCGAAGGACCGATCGGATTGAAACGGTGGACCGAGAAGGTCGAATCGGTGTTTGCCATAAGTAAGTGTACTGAAGAGGACAAAGTGAAGTACGCTACGCATACCTTCACAGGTTCTGCGTTAACATGGTGGAATACCTATCTAGAGCAAGTGGGACAAGACGATGCGTACGCACTATCGTGGTCAGCATTCAAGCACTTGATGAACGAGAAGTACCGTCCCAGAACCGAGGTCAATAAGCTCAAGACAGAACTTAGAGGGTTACGAACCCAAGGATTTGATATTACCACGTACGAAAGACGATTCACAGAATTGTGCCTATTGTGTCCGGGAGCATTCGAAGATGAGGAAGAGAAGATCGACGCGTTTGTGAAAGGATTACCGGAAAGAATCCAAGAAGATATAAGTTCACACGAGCCCGCCTCCATACAACAAGCATGTAGAATGGCTCACAAACTAGTGAACCAGATTAAAGAAAGAATTAAAGAACAGACTGCTGAAGAGGCCAATGTGAAGCAAGTTAAAAGAAAGTGGGAGGAAAACGGTGATAAGAATCACCAATACAACAACAACAACAACAATTACAACAATAATCGCAACAATTATCCCAACAATCGCAACATCAATCGCAACTACAACAAACGGCCCAACAACAACAACAACAACAACAACAACAACAACAACAACTACTACTACTACTACTACAACAATCATCTCAACAACAATAATAACCGTAACAACAACAACAATCAGAAGCAGCTATGCCAAAGGTGTGAAAAGTATCACTCGGGGTTCT
The DNA here is from genome assembly GCF_046630445.1 of Rutidosis leptorrhynchoides. Taxonomy (NCBI): domain Eukaryota; kingdom Viridiplantae; phylum Streptophyta; class Magnoliopsida; order Asterales; family Asteraceae; genus Rutidosis; species Rutidosis leptorrhynchoides. The sequence goes on from NC_092335.1 coordinate 694,135,240, forward strand.
GCACCAAATTTTGCAACAAGTGTAAAAGAAATGGTCATAGCGCAGCGAAGTGTGAGGTCTACGGACCAGGGGTTAATAGAACGAAAGGAACAAATGGTGTCGGAACGAGTAATGGCGGAGCAAGTAGCGTCGGAGCAAGTTATGCCAATGTAGTTTGTTATAAATGTGGAAAACCGGGCCACATTATTAAAAATTGCCCGAACCAGGAGAACACGAATGGACAAGGCCGCGGAAGAGTTTTCAATATTAATGTGGCAGAGTCACAGGAAGACACGGAGCTTGTTACGGGTACATTTCTTATTGACAATAAATCTGCTTACGTTTTATTTGATTCGGGTGCGGATAAAAGCTATATGAGTAGAGATTTTTGTGCTAAATTAAGTTGTCCATTGACGCCTTTGGATAGTAAATTTTTACTCGAATTAGCAAATAGTAAATTAATTTCAGCAGATAATATATGTCGGAATCGAGAAATTAAACTAGTTAGCAAAAAATTTAAGATTGATTTGATACCAGTAGAGTTAGGGAGTTTTGATGTGATAATCGGTATGGACTGATTGAAAGAAGTGAAAGCAGAGATCGTTTGTTACAAAAATGCAATTCGCATTATACGATAAAAAGGAAAACCCTTAATGGTGTACGGAGAAAAGGGCAACACGAAGCTACATCTTATTAGTAATTTGAAGGCACAAAAACTAATAAGAAAAGGTTGCTATGCTGTTCTAGCACATGTCGAGAAAGTACAAACTGAAGAAAAGAGCATCAATAATGTTCCCATTGCAAAAGAATTTCCCGATGTATTTCCGAAAGAATTACCGGGATTACCCCTACATCGATCCGTTGAATTTCAAATAGATCTTGTACCAGGAGCTGCACCAATAGCTCGTGCTCCTTACAGACTCGCACCCAGCAAGATGAAAGAACTGCAAAGCCAATTACAAGAACTTTTAGAGCGTGGTTTCATTCGACCAAGCACATCACCATGGGGAGCTCCTGTTTTGTTTGTCAAGAAGAAAGATGGTACATTCAGGTTGTGTATCGACTACCGAGAGTTGAACAAACTTACCATCAAGAACCGCTACCCACTACCGAGAATCGACGACTTATTTGATCAACTACAAGGCTCGTCTGTTTATTCAAAGATTGACTTACGTTCCGGGTATCATCAAATGCGGGTGAAAGAAGATGATATTCCAAAGACTGCTTTCAGAACACGTTACGGTCATTACGAGGTTATGGTCATGCCGTTTGGTTTAACTAATACACCAGCTGTGTTCATGGACCTTATGAACCGAGTGTGTGGACCATACCTTGACAAGTTTGTCATTGTTTTCATTGATGACATACTTATTTACTCAAAGAATGACCAAGAACACGGTGAACATTTGAGAAAGGTGTTAGAAGTATTGAGGAAGGAAGAATTGTACGCTAAGTTTTCAAAGTGTGCATTTTGGTTGGAAGAAGTTCAATTCCTCGGTCACATAGTGAACAAAGAAGGTATTAAGGTGGATCCGGCAAAGATAGAAACTGTTGAAAAGTGGGAAACCCCGAAAACTCCGAAACACATACGCCAGTTTTTAGGACTAGCTGGTTACTACAGAAGGTTCATCCAAGACTTTTCCAGAATAGCAAAACCCTTGACTGCATTAACGCATAAAGGGAAGAAATTTGAATGGAATGATGAACAAGAGAAAGCGTTTTAGTTATTGAAGAAAAAGCTAACTACGGCACCTATATTGTCATTGCCTGAAGGGAATGATGATTTTGTGATTTATTGTGATGCATCAAAGCAAGGTCTCGGTTGTGTATTAATGCAACGAATGAAGGTGATTGCTTATGCGTCTAGACAATTGAAGATTCACGAACAAAATTATACGACGCATGATTTGGAATTAGGAGCGGTTGTTTTTGCATTAAAGACTTGGAGGCACTACTTATATGGGGTCAAAAGTATTATATATATCGACCACAAAAGTCTTCAACACATATTTAATCAGAAATAACTGAATATGAGGCAGCGTAGGTGGATTGAATTATTGAATGATTACGACTTTGAGATTCGTTACCACCCGGGGAAGGCAAATGTGGTAGCCGATGCCTTGAGCAGGAAGGACAGAGAACCCATTCGAGTAAAATCTATGAATATAATGATTCATAATAACCTTACTACTCAAATAAAGGAGGCGCAACAAGGAGTTTTAAAAGAAGGAAATTTAAAGGATGAAATACCCAAAGGATCGGAGAAGCATCTTAATATTCGGGAAGACGGAACCCGGTATAGGGTTGAAAGGATTTGGGTACCAAAATTTGGAGATATGAGAGAAATTGTACTTAGAGAAGCTCATAAAACCAGATACTCAATACATCCTAGAATGGGGAAGATGTACAAGGATCTCAAGAAACATTTTTGGTGGCCGGGTATGAAAGCTGATGTTGCTAAATACGTAGGAGAATGTTTGACGTGTTCTAAGGTCAAGGCTGAGCATCAGAAACCATCAGGTCTACTTCAACAACCCAAAATCCCGGAATGGAAATGGGAAAACATTACCATGGATTTCATCACTAAATTGCTAAGGACTGCAAGTGGTTTTGATACTATTTGGGTAATAGTTGATCGTCTCACCAAATCAGCACACTTCCTGCCCATAAGAGAAGATGACAAGATGGAGAAGTTAGCACGACTGTATTTGAAGGAAGTCGTCTCCAGACATGGAATACCAATCTCTATTATCTCTGATAGGGATGGCAGATTTATTTCAAGATTCTGGCAGACATTACAACAAGCATTAGGAACTCGTCTAGACATGAGTACTGCCTATCATCCACAAACTGATGGGCAGAGCGAAAGGATGATACAAACGCTTGAAGACATGCTACGAGCATGTGTTATTGATTTCGAAAACAGTTGGGATCGACATCTACCGTTAGCAGAATTTTCCTACAACAACAGCTACCATTCAATCATTGAGATGGCGCCGTTTGAAGCACTTTATGGTAGAAAGTGCAGGTCTCTGATTTGTTGGAGTGAAGTGGGGGATAGACAGATTACGGGTCCGGAGATTATACAAGAAACTACCGAGAAGATCATCCAAATTCAACAACGGTTGAAAACCGCCCAAAGTCGACAAAAGAGCTATGCTGACATTAAAAGAAAAGATATAGAATTTGAAATTGGAGAGATGGTCATGCTTAAAGTTGCACCTTAGAAAGGCATTGTTCAATTTGGTAAACGAGGGAAATTAAATCCAAGGTATATTGGACCATTCAAGATTATTGATCGTGTCGGACCAGTAGCTTACCGACTTGAGTTACCTCAACAACTCGCGGCTGTACATAACACTTTCCACGTCTCAAATTTGAAGAAATGTTTTGCTAAAGAAGATCTCACTATTCCGTTAGATGAAATCCAAATCAACGAAAAACTTCAATTCATCGAAGAACCCGTCGAAATAATGGATCGTGAGGTTAAAAGACTTAAGCAAAACAAGATACCAATTGTTAAGGTTCGATGGAATGCTCGTAGAGGACCCGAGTTCACCTGGGAGCGTGAAGATCAGATGAAGAAGAAATACCCGCATCTATTTCCAGAAGATTCGTCAACACCTTCAACAGCTTAAAATTTCGGGACGAAATTTATTTAACGGGTAGGTACTGTAGTGACCCGAATTTTTCCATGTTTATATATATTAATTGAGATTGATATTTACATGATAAAATGTTTCCAACATGTTAAGCAATCAAACTTGTTAAGACTTGATTAATTGAAATATGTTTCATATAGACAATTGACCACCCAAGTTGACCGGTGATTCACGAACGTTAAAACTTGTAAAAACTATATGATGACATATATATGGATATATATATAGTTAACATGATACTATGATAAGTAAACATATCATTAAGTATATTAACAATGAACTACATATGTAAAAACAAGACTACTAACTTAATGATTTTTAAACGAGACATATATGTAACGATTATCGTTGTAAAGACATTTAATGTATATATATCATATTAAGAGATATTCATACATGATAATATCATGATAATATAATAATTTAAAATCTAATTTGATATTATAAACATTGGGTTAACAACATTTAACAAGATCGTTAACCTAAAGGTTTCAAAACAACACTTACAGGTAACGACTAACGATGACTTAACGACTCAGTTAAAATGTATATACATGTAGTGTTTTAATATGTATTTATACACTTTTTAAAGACTTCAATACACTTATCAAAATACTTCTACTTAACAAAAATGCTTACAATTACATCCTCGTTCAGTTTCATCAACAATTCTACTCGTATGCACCCGTATTCGTACTCGTACAATACACAGCTTTTAGATGTATGTACTATTGGTATATACACTCCAATGATCAGCTCTTAGCAGCCCATGTGAGTCACCTTACACATGTGGGAACCATCATTTGGCAACTAGCATGAAATATCTCATAAAATTACAAAAATATGAGTAATCATTCATGACTTATTTACATGAAAACAAAATTACATATCCTTTATATCTAATCCATACACCAACGACCAAAAACACCTACAAACACTTTCATTCTTCAATTTTCTTCATCTAATTGATCTCTCTCAAGTTCTATCTTCAAGTTCTAAGTGTTCTTCATAAATTCTACAAGTTCTAGTTACATAAAATCAAGAATACTTTCAAGTTAGCTAGCTCACTTCCAATCTTGTAAGGTGATCATCCAACCTCAAGAAATCTTTGTTTCTTACAGTAGGTTATCATTCTAATACAAGGTAATAATCATATTCAAACTTTGGTTCAATTTCTATAACTATAACAATCTTATTTCAAGTGATGATCTTACTTGAACTTGTTTTCGTGTCATGATTCTGCTTCAAGAACTTCGAGCCATCCAAGGATCCATTGAAGCTAGATCCATTTTTCTCTTTTCCAGTAGGTTTATCCAAGGAACTTAAGGTAGTAATGATATTCATAACATCATTCGATTCATACATATAAAGCTATCTTATTCGAAGGTTTAAACTTGTAATCACTAGAACATAGTTTAGTTAATTCTAAACTTGTTCGCAAACAAACGTTAATCCTTCTAACTTGACTTTTAAAATCAACTAAACACATGTTCTATATCTATATGATATGCTAACTTAATGATTTAAAACCTGGAAACACGAAAAACACCGTAAAACCGGATTTACGCCGTCGTAGTAACACCGCGGGCTGTTTTGGGTTAGTTAATTAAAAACTATGATAAACTTTGATTTAAAAGTTTTTATTCTGAGAAAATGATTTTTATTATGAACATGAAACTATATCCAAAAATTATGGTTAAACTCAAAGTGGAAGTATGTTTTCTAAAATGGTCATCTAGACGTCGTTCTTTCGACTGAAATGACTACCTTTACAAAAACGACTTGTAACTTATTTTTCCGACTATAAACCTATAATTTTTCTGTTTAGATTCATAAAATAGAGTTCAATATGAAACCATAGCAATTTGATTCACTCAAAACGGATTTAAAATGAAGAAGTTATGGGTAAAACAAGATTGGATAATTTTTCTCATTTTAGCTACGTGAAAATTGGTAACAAATCTATTCCAACCATAACTTAATCAACTTGTATTGTATATTATATAATCTTGAGATACCATAGACACGTATACAATGTTTCGACCTATCATGTCGAC